>NC_135693.1:9444499-9762121 GCF_964276395.1 Gasterosteus aculeatus | reverse complement strand
GTCCTCCGAAAAGACGAGGAGTTTAATCATCTGCACTGTGTTGTCTGTACAAAGACGTACAGTGCGTAAGTAAATTGTCACAAGGAGTCAGCCTTCGACACGTCAGGCGTGCACGTGACCAGACATCTGCTCACATTTCCGCTCCTTCGCAGCCAGGAAACGATCTCGCCCGTCGGAAATTGCACCTCTCGGTCGATTGTACCCTCTGTACTGTGCAGATTAAATAGCCGTTCCTACCTTGCACCTCCTGCAGCGCAGCGCAGCGGGACTCGACGCTCGCACCCTAAACAGACACGCGGCCATCACGCACAGTGTTTTGGCAAAAAAAGTGTCCGAAATCATTAAGCCCGCGGGGTGCTGTAGCTCACCGGAGGCTCATGAGACATGCAATGCAAAAGAAACGCGGATATCTACCAGGTCTCCTACTGTGTTTGTTGCTCCCCGCCTCCTTCATAACCTAACCTAACCTAACCCCCCCCCCCCCCCGCCTCCCCTCATCTCCACCAACCCACCGGGAGCTCCATTGGCCCACTTGTGATCATACTGAGAGTGAAAGCTATTGTGTAGTGGACAACCTCCTGACCGCAGCTGTTCTTTTGATGTATTGGTGCGTCGCCTTGCCGGGGTGTCTGCTCGTGCCTCAGAATTCCTCTTGTTCCCAGTGCCCAGAGGAAGGGGAAGCGTCAGCCGGGCCAACCTTGGAAAAGAAAGCTTCCCTGATGGAGGACACGCGTGCAGTATTATACCTCAAAACACACGGGATAGAACATGACATTACCATGCGCTAGGAAGTCATGCTTAAGAATGAAATGGCAAACAGAGGTTACCTTGATTAAGTTTTCATGAGTTTTCTGTAATTGGCTGCTCTGTTGCGGTTTTATTATCTCCCGTGAATCCGTCTCATATCATAAAGTGAAGCCGTAAAGTACAAACCTTCTCTTGAAGGTGAGGAAATTGCTCGGAAATTGTTGGTTCAGCATATGTTTTGCAATCGCTACTTTGCTTTCACGCGTGATGAAAACGCAGATACAACCAATAATTATAGTTTGACATTGCGGGTTAAACTTCATCATGTCTTGCATGTCCTGCAGAATGACGTAACATTTGAACACACAGGCTCGCCTTCGAAGGAATATACACAATCAAGCATAAAAAGGAGGCGGCTAAATGGAATGGAAATAAAGAGTTTTTAGGAGCAGTAATAATTGAGCAGCATCAGAGATTCTCCCTGCAGCTCAGTGGCCGTCCTTGTGCATCTTTTACCCCCGACAACTCAGACGCTAAGTTAGACTAAACTGCAGCTCGTGTAACATCTGCGTGTGCCCGGCCCGCTCTCACTCACCCAGCGAGAGTGTGAATGTTTTGAAGGGAGCAATACAAAAAAGTCTGTGCCGGGGAGGCGTTGTTCTCACGAATCCCATCTCCATAACGGTGCCTCCCACTGACAGAACGCGGCATAGACTGATGGAGAGACGGAGAGGGCGCCAGACGGGCTAAATTACAGTTTGATGGCTCGAGGGGCCTCAAAGTGAGCAAATCAGCTACAGATTTGCACAGGTGGATCATTTCCAGTGTCTGGGGCTTTCTCGTTGTGTAAATGCATTGATAATCTAGATAAATACTGGCGTGCTGCGGTTAATCTCATTTAACAGCTTTGGTAACTTGTCACAGACCTCTGCTAATAAAGCGACTTTGAATGATCCTCCATGGAGATCTTACAACGATAACAATAACAGATGTGTTTAAATATTCGCATCTAAGTCTCTGATTTCCATGTAATTGTACAAGTATAGCATGCGTTTTACAATTACTGTAAATATAAACTTTCTTCTGAGTTGCATTTTTTATTTAAAGAAAGGCCTGACTCAGCGGGCCAACAATGATGAAATTGATAAGATTATGTTAAGACTATCATGGAAAAGTCCCAAGTTCCCATGTGCTTGATAAAGCTCAACCGAATTCAATTAGTACTCAAAGTCAATTTTGCCACAAGTCTGTCTTCCCCGCCTAAAATATTAATGGACAATCCATCTGTTCATACATTGCAGCAGTGTACTGATTTAATAACAGCTCATAATTTGGATGAGGAATCGGTGACTATAACTCATTAAATAAACGGTATCACAGCGGCCGCCGTTCGTGAGCGGAAGGCACGAGGGAGGTGCTGAAACCAAATGGCAGATATTGTTTGTTAGAGTCGAGGCGCCGCTAAGGAGTGAGCAAATACGCCGCAACCTTTCTCAGATGTCTCCCCGTCCTCTCAGATTGCTAAACAGATGCTCCATAGCGTCGTAACATCCAGAGCGTTGCCTACAAATTGTGACCACGTCATACAAACAATAATCTTTTTTTGAATAATTGTACATTTTTGTACCTTTTTGTTTGGAAAATAACAAAACGATCACAACGCATGACCTCTATCCAGCTCGTCGGGGGATGTGTGATTGCTCGAAGCATGATGAAGCCTTTCTGCTTCTCCAGATGGGTTCGGTGCAACATTTTCCACACTAAAATGATTGCTGATAATAGGAAGGTGGCAAATGCATGCAGTGTGATTCTGCTTAGTCTTTGAGGACGTGACCGTGTTATAGCACAAATCTTTTAAATTACTCATTCGCTGTGTGTCTCCACCATGATTTCAGTTTACTTAGAGGACTCTCCACATTTTTGACAGGAAGAAATCCTATTAAAAACACTCAATGTACAGCTCACCAGCAGTCATAAAGTGCCATCTACTGGCAGACAGGGGAATGATTTCAACACGGAAATGTGCTGCAATGCAACGGGGGGCTCGACTTCATCATTACCCTACTAGAATTTCAACGCCAATGCAAAGTCACACAGTGTTCCCTTTTCTTCCCCGGCCGTGATTAGAAGCGGTTTCATTCTGTGACGACACAATGCTGTGTGTGTTTTTTCTTATTAGTCATGCATGATGTCGGCCCTCGCCAAAGTTTCACTCTGTGAGCTTTCTGTCATTTCGCGCTGCCTTTGCTGTCAGTCACTGTCAATGGTTCTACTACTCTTCATGCGCAGATGGGGGGAGGGTGAGGGAGAGCGAGGGGAACCTGTAGGTATTTTCCTGCAGTGACAATTACAGTAGAGTCATTAACCGAGGCCTCTTTGCTCGGGGTCAGCCAGGTGCGGATGGCTCAGGCGGGATGAAAGGACCAAAAGTAAGTCACATCAATGTCAAAGCTTCATGCATGTCGATTCACTCTGTTCCTATGGGGGTGGGGGTGTGTGTGTGTGGGGGGGGGGGGGGGGGGTGGCGGGAGGGTGTTATCATTCAGATAAATCTGTAAATGAATAACAAGGATAAATTATTTTAAATAAACCTTTTCTGTGTCGCACATTTAGCAGATTGTGTGGGTTCGATACGGCACGGCGTGTATTCAAGCAGTACGTTACATGCGGCTGACGTGCTCTTTTTTGCCAAATAAAATCCTTTGACGTAGCTCTTTCAGGTCATCTGTGAAGCTTCTTAACTGGAATATAATGTGTTACTGTTACTGTTTTTGTCACTCTCTCTCTCTCTCTGTTGCCAACTATCAGTCTTTCATACGTAGTGGTTGTTGTTTCTGTTTAATTTCAGGGGGATATTGGTCCTCCGGGCCCTCCTGGTCCTCCTGGTCCCGTAAGTACAATGTATGACATCTCCAACATGGTGACGTGTCATCTTTATACCATTTTCCATGTGATTAGAAGTAGAGTGTATTAGCACTGAGAAAATGTATGCCAGGCGTTTTCGAGTCAGTCGAAATAAGCTCTGTTGAATTCATCCAAGCCAGAGCTTACTTTTTCAGGTATTAAACTCGGCAACAAGGGTACTTTTTCCTTTTCTCTTTTTTTGCAATGTTCACAGCAAAGAAATGTGTAAGAAATAGCTTGCAGGAGCACGGCACGCTCTGAACTGTGATTTCCTTCTCCTATCTAGTATTAAATTAACACATTTGCACTGGCCGTCTCCTACGGATGTGGTAACAAAAAGGTATTTACAGTGTAAATCCATAGAGGCCATGCAGAACATGGCCTGTTGCTAATGTCCATAATTGTAAACGGCAGTAAATGGATTTCGGTTGGAAGGCACCACAGTGGTGACACATTTAGTGGAGAAACGAATAAAAGCAAAGACATCCTGACGTCACGGTGTCTCTCTGACGCACGCTGAAGGTGACACAGGCTGCGTGGTGGTGGGATGATGCGACTCATTGCTTCAACATTTCAAAGTCAGAAATATCTTGCGACAAATCAGTAAAAGATCTGCGGGGGGGGGGTAGAAATGACTCTAGAAGAATGTTCACGAATATAAAAGTGTGAGTTCAGTGAAGTGAGGGGGTTTGAGATTTAGACGACTCTGTCCTAATGGGTTTTGTTTCTAAAGACTTGCCGGCAATTAAGCCTCCGAAGGCTTCAGACACCAGCTTGGAATCAAAGTTTGATTTTCTTTTATTCTTATTCTCATTCTCATTGCTTGTTAGCAAGCAATTCATATGGAAATTTGACAACTTAATTACACAGAGAACAAATATTGCTCACCCTCCACTGGTTTCACTGGTTTCTGTCTAACCTTCAGCAAGTCTATTCCCCCAATAAGAATAGGGGCGGATTTAATGCCCTTTCAAAACATTGATGTCCTGCTTTGCCATTATTTTTTAATAGCTGTCTCTCAAATTCAAATTTCAGTTCAACTGAGGAAGCGAGACGAATGTTCTCGTGTTGTGTTGTTGTGCGATGAGGTACGGGCCACCCAGCATATAGGAGATGTATACAACACTGTAGCACACAGCGCAGAGCAAAACATTAGTCATTTGATGAATGGGGCTGTTTGAGCATTTAGTACCAGTCTGTCCATCCTCTGCTTTCCCGTTGCAGATAATTTTGGCCGTTAAGCAGTGATTTCCCTTACTCAGCAGAAGCAAGGGTTCGGATCATTACCCTCCCTTCATAAACCTTCTCGTGCTTCTGTTTATTAGTGACGGGGAGGAGCAGTGTGCTCAAAGGCACGCGTGCCCATTACTTCCCCCAACCCTCCTTCAAGTGGCCAAAACTGTCTTTTCAATTCTGCGGCCGTCCTGTTTTTATTGCGGCCAGTGTTTGATTTATAATAGAGTTTTAATCTAGTCTACTGAAAAGAGGTTTTCCAAGTTATTTTGTTTATGTCAAAGTCGGGATGCAAAGTCCGGTATTCTTAAGAAACTGAGAGCCGAGAGTTTTGAAAGCAGCGGCTTTGTTGAGCGACTTCCGCTGGTTGAAGGTTGTCTGATAATGCAGACGATGCACCGGGGCAGCACCTCACCGAAGGTTATTACTCATTCATTCTCGTTCATTTGTATAGTCCTTTATCACTGTAACACTCTGCAACTGGCATATATTGGTCTGGAGCAAATCGGGAAACGAAGGAGCAGGCCGCCTGAAACGATCAATTTCCTCTTCAGCGACGACAACATTCCATCCAGCCGTTCTTACAACTGCATTTTAGAGACAAATTTAATATTTGAAGGGAGTTGGCAATAAAGATTAAGTCAACTTGAATGCATTTGAGTACATATTTGTGTCCAGTGTGCTCGTATAAGTCAGTAGTTTGTCCATTGAAAAGCGATTAATCCTCAGTGTCTGCTGGGTCTGTTTCACCTGCATTGTTAATCTATAAAGGGGCAGTTAGTTTGTGTTCTGATCTGCTGTATTGATATTTGCAGGGCTTTGATTTTTGTGTGTAACCTGTAAAAAGAAGGATTGTTCTCTTCACCCGTCGTGTTTTTCAGGCATCAAAGCATTGATTTAATTTTTTGTTCGAAGTGGTTCTGCCTCATTTCTGGGCTTCATCAAAGATCAAAAATGAACTATAGAAACATTCTATATGAATTTGTTTTGTATTTGTCAACCAGGGAAACATTTTCACTATCTCTTCTTCTATATTGCCTTTAAAAGACAATCAACAGCTTTCACTTGCAGTAATTGGAAGGCAAGTGGAAACTGTTCACGGAACACTGTGTCTTTTTCCCGACTCCTAGGTGATGACAGCTCATGGATTACGACAGCTCTCCGGAACTGTAAGCAGCTGTTCACATCATAAAACCTGAAATGTTGGTGTTTGCCGTCTGTGGTCTCTCTTCAGATTGTAAACGATGTACGTTTCAGTCAGTTATTCTGAGGTGGGCGCTTTTCCCGTATGTTCTAGGGTGAGATGATGGAGAAGAGCCTCAAGGGAGAAAAGGGAGACGAGGTAAATGTTTTACCTCATTTCTACTGTATTTATCAGTAAAGAGATTTTTATTGTAAGACACAGTAGTCGTTTTCATCGCAAAATGACACCACAGCGTGCAATCGTGTTGCCATTTCTTATGTAACCTCAAAAAAAGTGTCAATTCGGAAATACTGTAAAACTAAATCACCTGCTGTTCAAATTAATTTGATATGTCAGTTCCCACTGAAGATTATATCATAGAACGAATTTCTACTTCAAAACAACGGATGCCCCTTCTTGGGGCAAGCAGATCACAAAGCCACCGATGCAGCCGTTAACCCAACATCAGAAGCTGAATAAAATGACATGTGTTTTACAAGAAGCTGCAAATGTCAGAGATTTACTGAATTGAATCAGGCATCCAAACCAAACGCTCAGCATACAACTGTGATGAATGTAAGTGGTATCAAGCAAAGTACATGAACTGTTCTGTAGGTATCTCAGACCTGATCTTTGTGATTTACAGCTTTGATTGTATATTAACATTCTCATAGCAAATAAGCAAACACAGTACTTAGCCTTCACACAATACGAAAGGTTACATCACGAAGGTCCCCAGTCAGCAGGTTTGGCTCACAAGACCATTTTCTTTATGCATTTCTGGATCAATGATGGTTGTCTGTCTTCTTTTAAAGGGGGAGAGAGGAACTCAAGGACCGCAAGGCTTCAAGGTGACTAGAACTTCAGCATCGATATCCACTGCCAATAAAACAAGGCTCCCATGTCTTTGATACCCGATGAGTATCACTCTGTGTTGTGCACCAATGCTTTTGACGGAGTAAATCTGTACTTGTTGCCATTTGTATAGTAAGAAACAAAAATATTTCTTTAAAATGTACTGAGCCGAGCACAAAGAAATACACTTTTTGTTTTTTTCAGGGCTTTTATCAGAGCGCATACATTTTTGATAGCGAAACCCTTTAAGTTGGCTTTTATGTCCCTACAATATTTTCTTTTTTGGATTCAGATATAGTGTTGTGACCGTCCTAATGTTTGTCTTCTCCATACCTCTCACTCATGCTTTATTGGTCCCGTAACAGGGAAACATCGGGCAGCCGGGACTCACGGGGAATCAAGGACCAGAGGTGAGTCGTGCTGTTCTTCTTCTTCTTCTCAGCTGTGCCACTTAGCTGTACCATGTAGGTCAAATGGAGACACAAAAACCCTGCTGACTACAAACCACAGTGAGGGAGAAGGTTTTTTAATAACTAAATCGAGTCTGATGTGTTTATATTTCAATATAGGTAAGCGATAATTGCCTATTACACTTTTAACAGGCTACTCTTTGTTCAACATGCAAATTGAAATGTCTGGAATCTTTTAATTGAGGAAACTTGATAACTCTTTTGAACTTGGTTTATGATGAATATTGTAAAAACATCATTATAATAAAGATAATCTTTAATAATAATACTAGCCGGGTACTGATGCTTGTGTAGCCATTGCTATCAGGCCGGTCTGGGGTTGAGTCGTCCTCCAATCAGAGGGTTGCCGGTTCGATCCCAGGCTCCGCTAACTGTTACACTGTCCGCTAACTGTTACACTGTTTTCATACAGTGTATGAATGGTAGTTACTGATGGGTTACTGATGTCACTGTGTATGGTTCTCCTGTCATCAGTGTATGAATGGGTGTGAATGGGTGAATGATGCCATGTAGTGTTAAAGTGTTTTGAGTGGTCAGAAGACTAGAAAAGCGCTATACAAGTACAGTCCATTTACCATCATTCAACATAAGCAAAGTTTCCATGGTGATATGTGGAAGCTTCTCTCAAATAACGGATATGAGCTGTATGTTAAGAAATATGTACGGCTCTAACATTCGAAAGCCAGGATAATTCTGTCCCCAAATAAAGGAGGAAAATAGCCCAAAATATTGCTTTTCCTTTGTGTTGTGCCAGGGTAAGCAAGGCCTGCCTGGACCCACTGGTCTCCCGGGACTCCCAGGCGAGCCAGTAAGTATATTGGCGCTCGACACAAGCACTTCGTGTCAAGCCTTCCTTTCTTTTTCATTGCCTTATCTGTCACCTTGCCATATCCTCTACTCTCTAAGTCAGCCTGCCAAAATGAAAGAGGGGGATAAACAGAGGAACCTCAACAGGCGAGGACAGAGAGGAAGGAGCGAGAAAAGTCCACCATTTTTTTACACAGACGATCAGTAATCAAATTTAAGAATTAATTAGTGGAAAGAGGCAAATCTAAGCTCTTTAAGCCAGGAACGGAGGCAGAGGCTCAATCTGTTCTCCACACCTGCTTGGGTAATGAGCATCTGTCTTTACTCAAAAGCAGGGAGGGAAAGAAGGCATTTCATAAATCCTGGCTAAGGCAAATTATGTTGGAACACGGCAGCCCGCTGAAGCAGTGAGGAGGGGGAGATAAATGTCTGTGAGGAGATGAAGGTCTGGTGATAGATGTGTCTCTCTTCACCACTATTTACAGGGCTCGCCGGGGGAGTCAGGGTTGCCTGGGAGAGATGGCCTGAAAGGAGAAAAGGTAGGTAAACTTCAAATCAAGTCCCCTCCTCAAAGGAAAATATGAAGCTGTGATGTTTTATCACACGTTGAGCATCGTGGACAGCTTATGAAGACACCTTTCAGATATTTGGCCCCGCATGTAATTCTCATCATCATGTTTTAACGTTGTGTTGCTGCTCTGACGTCCCTGAGAACTCTGTGATTTACACACAAATGCCTTCATGCAGTAGTTCCAAACACTGTGTTGAAAGTGGAAGCTTGCATGTATGTTGGTGTTTTTTTCGCTCGTTGACATGAAGATAGCTGTGCTGGAGACTCTCCACCCACTGGAGCTACTCTGGTACCCTCACGGGCAGAGAAATGAAAAGGGCTGGAGCCTTTTATATCTATTCACATGTATATGTCTCTCTGCTGTGCTATAACCTCTGACTCATTCACATGGCGGTTAAAAGATGAACAATAGACAAGAGGCCGATGCTTAGCTGGAAGCGTGGGCCAACTTCTTACAAACTATGTGGATACTGAAAGTAAATCTGCCAATAAGACTGCGTCTCTTTCTTAGGCCCAGGGGGGGGTTTGAGTTAAATGCTATCATCAGCATCCTAAGATGCAGATTTTGAGGGGATAATGTTTATGTTCCCTGTTATAGTTTCAAGTGCAGCTGAGAATGATTTGAATCAGACCGTCTAGACTAAACCAAAGTACTGATCCTACCGACACTGCGTCCTCGAAGCCACGCCACTAACACGGTTACATTGTTGGTGGGGGAATTTAAATTATTTTGGGGGAACATTAAAAACACTTGAGTTATAAGCTGTCCGACAGACCTGGTACTGGATCCAACACGTTGGCTTGGTTACAAAAAGATTGTTTTATTAAAAGAAAAACAGTATTAAATGCATTAAGTCTTCAGTTTTAAAAATCCATAAAATACGTTTTTTTTTAGGGTGAAGCGTTTCGAGGGATGTATTAGCAAAAAATGAAAAGAGGTTTTCATTAGTATACAAGTAACAGGGCCCGACTGACTTTGCTACTAAAGTCATTTTATTACGGTAAGGAATTCTCTGAGTGAGGTGAAGAGCGTCTCCATGGTTTCGCACAACTAAATGCTAAGGGAGGAGTGAGCGAAGTGACCAGAGTACCAGAGTTGATTGCAATCTGCAAGGAGAATGCCGCAGGCCGGCAAACCCAAACTCCTTTTAATAAGAGTCATACAATTACAAACTTTATCACTATAAGAACAAGCTGCGTTCAGAAAATCAACATATTCACACTATTAACATAAGGATTAAGATTAACTTGACTCAAAATACAGTATTTGCTATCAACAGGGAAAACAAGCAGACCTCCCACTTCACACTCACACTGACAGGAAATCTATGCTCTTTCCAAAAGGCTCCTTGTTATTTTTGCCAGAAATGGCAGAAGGGAGTTACATACAGTTCAACTGTAAAGTTTAGAACAACCGGAAGTAAACACAAACTCATCAGCCATTTTGGTCCAATCTATTTGGCAGGATTTATAACATGATATTCCTCTGGCTGAAACAAAACTGTGTTCATCACATGATGCACTGTAGGCCGAGGCGTTCACGATCCATCTGCCCGTACAGCATGGAGCATTCTGCATTCATATATGAATACTTATCAATATTCACTTTTTATTTCTTTTTCATAACTTAATATATCATACGGTTGTAGTTTTAGGGGATTTTCCCAGCATGTGTGGGTGTGAATGGGGGAATGACAAATTGTGGACATGTGCTTTAAGGAGTCAAGACTAAAAAATGTCCAAAGTTCAAAGCGGACCAGAAATATGCATTTGTGCCTTGTGGTCTCTTTCATTTTGGACACGGGAACCAAATATTTATTTGTGCCTGGAAAAAAAAAGCAGACCAAAGCTGTTACCGCCGTGTAACAGACAGTGATTTCCAACCTACAAACTTGATTTTGTAAGGTTGATGCATAGCCAAGAGCTGTGACCTCCAAGCAATGTTAACATTCCCGCTTATTGAAATGATCCCGGTACGCGTTGTGTGCCCCTGCGTGACCCTCTAGACTATTACTTGTTCACCTGGCTGCAGGGTAGTACACTACACCTTTTCCATTTCTGAAATGAATGAGCCGGACATTTTGTCTATGTAGAAAACCTCTGTCTTTTTGTGGTTTGTAGGGAGACTTTGGTGGAGCGATGGGGCCACAAGGACCTAAGGGAGAGCCTGGTGAGCCTGGAGGTGGATATATGGTGCGTACTGTGACGTTTATAAAAATATAACTGCGTTATCTTTGGACCCTCGAGTCCCAAACGTTGAAACTGAAGAACAGGAAGACAACAATGCAGCCCATTTTCCCAAGGCATATATCCTCTGTATTAAGAGCAGCTGTAAAGGTACTAGAAACAAGGTCCTCTAGCTGAATAGCTGCCAGGACATTATGGAGATGCAATGCCATTAAGTAGTCTACCATTGGATAACCCCAGCCTGGATGATCACCTATCCTCCCACTTTAGAGCTTATATCTGTTGAAGCACTCTCTTTTATGGACATGGCTTTGCATATAGAAATGTTCATTATAGCGCACCTAGAAAAGGAGCCGTGGGCTCAGTCCTGCTTAGAGTTACGTGCACTCCACAATCACTGCCATGCGCTCTTCAGCTTTAAAACAATCATGTTTGTTTGTGAGTGGAAACACTGAAGGGGCCATTACCCGTGAAGAGAACCACTCATTGCAACGGGTAGTGTGTTCAGAAATTAGGGAATGATTGACGTATTTGACCTCTTTCAATGCAATTCTGACATAGACATAATGGGTGTATGTGTGTGCAAGCGTCATGGGGAGATGTTTTTACGGCAGGTCAATCATCTCTTCTGTTGTTATGTAGTCAAACAGCATCGCCGTCATTTATATTTGGAGGCATTTTATTGTCTTTGTTGTGTAGGAACAAGGGAAAAAGCATTGAACAGAAGTTAATGCAGATGCTGTGAGGGTCTCTAATAGTGTGCTTAAATAGTGAACGTCGCCATTGATTTTGCCTTTAAATGATGGAAAATTTGCATTTCTTCTGGCTTTTTTTATTTGCATGGATTATTTATCATTCTCTACTCTCAGGTACTGCAATAGTACTGCTATAGAGGTTATCTATGCCGTGTGTATATACTATAAATATATATATATATATACAAACAGAGTTACATTGCATAATGTCTAATGGAGCAGGCTCATATTATTAATCCCAAATAGTTCTGTACTCGCTTAACTTTTCTGCTTTAATGTCAATTACTACGTTTTCGGCCTATAACTAAAATTGCTGTGTTTGTTTAAATCCAATTTCTCTACGGCTAATTAACATTGTGCAGTGTTGGACTTGTAACACTATTATATGCTGACCACAGAAAATCAATGTCTCATCAGAAGCGTACAGTAAATAACACTTGCAGTGGCCTCAATTCCAATCCAGGTTTTTCTGTGGAACGGCATTATCGGTCTGGCTCTTTACACGGGAACTATTAAAATGGCTTAAATAGTATGGAACATGGGATCATAATGCTGCGTCCACCGTTTCACCTTTGTGGATTTGTAGCTCGTGTAGAGTCAATATTCCTGTTGACGACACACGACACGACACAAAAGCTTTTTTGCGCTGCCCCTCAGGCCTCACAGTGAATTGCTGATGAGTGTGCAGTGAATTCCTGCTCTGATGTCTTCTTCCGCTTGTTTTTTAGGGCGATGGTTTGTCTCTAAGCAGAGGGACCCGCGGGCCCAAGGTAGGTAGCGCTGTGGTTGCTGGAGCATCAACAGCACAGCCATGCATATTGCTCTCTGACATAACTTCTGCAGATAGATACGTACTCTTTATGGCAAAGACGGTGTGTTTGTACGTTAATACTATAGGTAATAATTCAAATATCTATAGAAATTATATTTATGTAACATTAGTTGAACTGATGTTGATATTGATGTTATTAAACATAATTTAATACTGTACATTATACGCCTACATTAATACCTTCATGCTCCTTGGTTGACGTATTTCTCAGCCTTAAAGGCAAACCAGCAATAATTAATGACTGTGATCAAGCAGTGCGGCTCTAAAACCCCAGTGACGGCTCCCTTGGATTTTCTTCAGGGCGAGAGAGGTGTCCCGGGACTGCCAGGTGACCACGGGGAAAAGGGCGAACCTGGAGAAAGTATCACAGGCTCGCCTGTGAGTGTGATCTTGTATTGATTGTCTCCCTAATGTATTATGTTGGTCAATCTATGATTACTGTCTTAAAACCTCTAAAGAGACAGATCCTTTTTGAACATTTCACAATTCATTAAATACACTCAGATGAAAACGGCGGTTATTACCGTGAGGTGCTGGCATGTTGCGAATCTTCCTTCGTGGTATACTGTATGCTCTGCACAGCTCGTTGGGCCCTAACGCAGATTTGATTGTGAGTGAGTCTGCTTTCATTTTGGAAATACAGCATCGTTGGAGACAGACGATCAATAGAGCAGGAGGTGTCCAGCACAATTCCTTTATTGGATCCTGGGTGCTCGCGGGTAGATAGTGTTAACAAGATGTGATGTGTTTTCAGGGCCGCATGGGACCCGAAGGAAAGCCGGGAATTGAGGTAGGTGGAAAATTGCTAATCTACAACACTCAACAACAAGTTTATTTCCACAGGTGTTCAGCATATTGACGCCGTGGCCAGAGGCCATGCAATTATTTTACAGTACCAATATCATTCTGCCATCTTTATTGGTTGTTGTCTGGTTGTGTGGAGCAGTATCGCCTAACGCATCAGCCTGCCTGCATGTTTTTCAGGGCCCTCGCGGAGCCCCGGGTTTATCTGGCCCTCCTGGAGCCACAGGAAGAGAGGTGAGTGAGATCAGCCTATGCTTTCACTCCCTCGTACACTGCAGACAAAATGTAGCTGAAAGCATGGACTGCAACCACTGTGGAAGAACAAGTGCAATGTATCGGGGGCTCGCGGACACAAATTCCCACTAACTGGAACGGGTCCATATCTGCCATCGCATCGGGTAAGATCATTAACTCCTTTCTTTGTCTCAATGAAAGGGCTCCCCAGGCAGGCCAGGACCCCCGGGCCCAGCTGGACCCCCAGGTCAACCAGTAAGTGAGAAGATCTCATTGTTGCTCTCTGCAGTTCAGCATCACTGATCTGCAATAATAACCGAGGTAACCCTCACACTGCAGCTGCAGTTATTAGATGATCAGCGGTCCTGCCCTTCGACAACAAACATCACTTTGAGGAAAATATTGCAGTAAATTGGCAGCACCTTGTTGAGAGCACATGCTTTTGTCTCTGTGATTTCTTTTCATGTTTTTCAACTAAGCAACATGTAGTTTGATAGCTTCTGTGGGAGAACGAGTTGTGCATCAAAGCCTTGCGCACGGTTAAAAGCCATAAAACCCATTTATTGTCTGTTTTATATTATATATAAAAATATTATCCATAGTTTGAAATTGTGAAAACTGTCTTCCAGCAATATTAGGTTATTAAACCGTTTCCTCAAGCGTTACAGCTGAAATCTAGAAAACAAAACACTGAAACTATGAATTACTTTCCTTAAAGGCTGTCAGCAATTTAGTAGTTTAGTAATTTAGCATTTGCACAAAAAAAGAACAACAGAATATTTCCAAAACTTAAAAGATGTGTTAGCTTTAATATTTAGACAGCAGTTGTGTTTCATGCAGTTTCTTTGTTCTTCTTTCTTTGACAGACGGCCCTGCCAATAGTTGGAGACATGGGGGCGTTACTCAAGGTATTTCTTCCTCGTGGGTTAACGATAATTACAACAAGATGAAAAGAGTATCCCGACTTAGTGGTTGAAAATGATTCATATTTGCTCATTTCAAAGAGTAGCATTTTATCAATGCATGGATGCTTTCAGTTTAGTGAGATTTTGCAGCGTGAATTGTTTAGAAGAATGAAATGCTGTCAATATCTTTATTACGTTCTCTCTGCCTGAGGGTGCTGCATGCCGGACATGCGTAATTTAGGGTATGACTTTACTGCTTGATGACCGAGTGTCCGATGGGGAAAACTAGGAGTAGTCCTTTTGTTTTTCCTTTTAATAAATAAAATTTGCATCATTCAAATGTCTGATACAAAGACACTATTCCATGTAATCCCCCAAAACCCCAAATATGCCCCCTGAGAAAAGTCCTCACTTCTTAAAATGCTTTAATTTAATGTCCTCTGGCAGATTGTCACTTAAACCTCGAATTACCAAACGTTGAAGCACCTGATGGGACTGCCGAAAGAATGCTCTGAACAGAGAGTTTAAAGAAATATTTTTGCTTAAACTACCAGGCGTGTGCTGATTTTAAAAGGCAGAGTATTGAGTTTTTTATTGAGTGTTTTTTATCACTGACCAAATGCAGAATCTGTTCAGGAACTGTGAGGTGCAGACGTAATGTGAAACACTTTCCAGCCGTCGCCCTTTATTACCTGAGATTCTTTTGCCGGCTTGTATCTTTCGTAATGGCCACTTAAATCAGTCCATGCTAATAACAGAGTAATTCCATGTTTTTTTCTGAGTCACTAAACTAATTAATGTTACCTTTAGGACAGCACATAGCTCTGCCAATAAATATAATGCATCAAATGACTAATCATATAAATGAAACCTAATGCAAGCAGTTGTTCTTTTCTCTCACCTCTTTGTGTCAACTTATTTGATCCATTAAGTGCTCTGTTAAATGCACCCACTGTAGCCTCCGTCACAGCTGTTTGGTGGCACGCTTAATTAATACATTTAACACCCTGATGGCAAAATGACTAAACCCATTGAAACATTTTTTATTTTATTTCTGAATAATAACATGCCCGCCTTATGTTGCTTTACTGATAAGATTTCCTGGAGGATAACTCGAGGACCAGCATGTGCAAATCATTTTCTGTTTGGTATTTCAGGCTAGGATTCTTTTTTTTTTTTTTTTACTGGTGCACCCTGCCTGTTTCTATTGGCTCCCCGACCTACAGCTCCCAGCTAATGTCGATGAAGTGCAGTGCCCAGGCTGGATTCAGAGGCAATGCTATTTAAGTTTCTCACCTGAATGTCACTATCAATGAGTCTGACAAAGTTCACCACTCCCCTACGCGAGGGACGCTCTCGGAGAGACACTCTTGGTGGGCTCACGTCATTCTGCTCTGCAGACATTTAGAGAACACTTTGCGTCAGTTGGGGTCTCATCCTCCAACCGGGGGGGCTAATAAAGGGCGAGAAAGCCAGCGTTCCAGCTCAACCTGATGAAATCTTATCTGTACCACCACTTTTGCCTCCTCCCTGCGTGGGCAGAATGCCTGCAGCGTGTGCCAGACAAGAGTCCCCGGGCTCCCCGGGCAGAAGGGGGAGAAGGGGCCCCAAGGACCGCGAGGAGAGGAAGGCATACTGGGAGAAAAGGTAAAAGCAACTCATCAGCATGGCAGGCAATGTGGAACAGATGTTGCAAAACGTGTTAATTTAAGTTTGCACTACATGACACTTGTTATATTCGCCCTCGGGGGGCGCTTATTGAATGCTTTGGAGCTTATGTGCCCACACCCGTGTTCATTGGGGGCTTCCATATTAAACAGGGGGATCCAGGTGTCAGAGGTCCTATGGGAAACCCTGGGAAAGAAGGCCCAAAGGTAGGCGAGCATGGCAGAAAGAAATCTGTGACGCTAATGATACCGTTTATTGAAATGTGTGTGAATCTGAGAAATAGAGATGCACAATGAATACTGCGTTCAGAAATAGGATTTTGGATTATCTCTGGGAGACTACCATCTGTTCTACAACACGTATTATTCCATACACGCTGTCACTATGGATACGGTGTTGTACCCCGGATAGGCTATTTCAAGTCGTGTGTTGCAAGAGGGAAAGAGACATTTTTGACGTTTACACCCGTCAGTCTTTAGTTTTACGCCCTTTTCATTGCTATGTGAAAAAAAACCTTTCTCTCCCTCAATGCTTCTGCCTCCCTGCAGGGAGTAAAAGGAGAGAGAGGCTTTTCAGGACCCGCGGGAGATAAAGGGGAGGAGGTGAGCTGAATCCAAACAAATGAATCCGTTATTTATCTAACCATGCGTAAGTCGCTTTTGACATTGAGGAGTGGGTTTTTCAAAAGAATGTAAATATATTGTAATGTCTACCTCGTCTTCAAGCCTGTCTCCTCTGAACGTCTGCTTTCAAAAGGAGCCATCATGAGCCGTCCACAGTGCTGCACGTGCACCGTGCCCTATCTTTGCCCTCCAAGGAGCTACTTTAAAAAGAGCCTGCCCCGCATGAGCATGTGTGCTTGTATGTGTGTGTGCTAATTAAAAAAACAGGGCAGTCTTAAGAGGATCTCAGGAGTATTTCATAGGTCAACCTCCGGCATTGAATTGCAGAGGCAGGATATTTTCACTAACAGCCGGACTTGTTACTAGTTTTATAGGCTTAATAAAACACGTTTTATATCCCTGTTTAAAGTTTTTTCCAACAATAAAAAAATCATTGAAAGAAACCCGTGCAAGACCATCTATATCGAACAAACCACTATTGTTTTATCTAAACAAATGGATGCAGATGCTGCATGAAGACAATCATATGTTTCAAAGCTTCTGCATGTTCAATGGTGCTATAAAGATTAAAATGTGATGATAATGCCAGAAGTTATCTAGTGTTATCCCACTAAAATATAGTTTTAAACACCATTATCACTATAAATTCACCTGCTTAGTTCAACAGCCAGTAATACAACAGGTCAAGATGCAAACATGTCCTGTTTGGTTACGTATAGAATTATTACAAAGGGACTGACTGTGTGTCTGTATCCGTTCATTTGTGACTTTGTGTTGCTAGTGAAGTACATCTTATCTGTACAACATCCTCACGTGTGAAGTTCCAAGAGAGAATACATCCATTGAGTTGTAGTAAACAATTTGCACACTAAATTCATTTCTCCGTAATGTTTTGGAATACACTGTATGTCCAGCGTTGCTCTAAAATATATAAATAAAAAATATTTAGTTTCAGTAGTGAGACATTATTTTACAAAAAGATGATCCACTTTGTGACCTCCAGGGGACTCATGGAGTGCCAGGACTTCCCGGTGTGTCCGGTCGCACCGGGGCCCCAGTAAGAACCCCTTCCATTATTTCATAATACAAAGTACGTTTTTATGTTTACTGTAAAGTCTTCGGTCGATGCTTAAAAAAGGGAATATGTTCTGTTTGCAGGGGCTTATGGGTAGACCAGGGCCAGTGGGCCCACATGGAAGCAAAGGAGACAAAGTACGGTCTTCTATTAACTACTGTATATGTAATCTATATAGTGTGTATGTCTTACAAGCTTAATGAACAAGTATGTTGATTTAAAACTGTATGTTTGCTAATTTGCATTTCAAGTGTCCACGTCTCAAAGCGTATAATAAAGGACTGGTTTTAAAAGAGAGTCAAAAGGAATCTAATATATTTTTTGTGAGAGGTGGTAAGATGAGGTTCCTTGTCATCAGAATACATTAGCAGGAGACTATGCTTGATCATTTCCATTTCCATGTGTTTAATAATTCCTCTTGTTTGTGTTTGGCAGGGAAGTGAAGGACCCTCGGGCAGACCAGGGCTTCCAGGGCCTCCGGTAAGTTCCCGCTGCGCCAGAAAGAGCCGGATGGTAATAACAAGTCTCAAATCCTCCGTTAAGGCCGTAGTTTCTGTCCGTGTTCACTTCTTAAGGTTCCAGACTTACATCACACACATTCTGCTTTTATAGCACTATTCAAAGCTCTTCTTTTCCCATGATCAGGTCAGAGGCAAAACATTTCCAAGACGTCTCTTACAGAAGAAAAAATATTTAATTGCAATTTAGTGTAACAAAAAACACACAACTGGCAAAAATGTGATGAAATCGTGGCGACCTGCTCACTTGCAGTGAATCTTCCTCGCACCCTTTAAAAGGCCAGTGAGTAAGCACATCTAAAGGCAAATCTATAATTCATCAGCCGTCCCCTTGAACCTTCCTTGCCCCCACCTCCCCCTCCTACCCCCTCCCACCCTCCACCCCCACCCACTGGTCCCATAAACTGCCGTCTGGGAGGACAGGGGACGGCTCGGTGGCCTGAAAAGGGCACAGCTATCTTCTTGCTTCTAAATGAGAACCTTGACTCCTTCTTCGCTCACGATAGATGCCCTCTATTCCAGGAGGAACATGGTGTCGTCTTCTCATTCTACCCGAGGAGCCGTGATTACCTACTTATCATACGCAGATTGCTTTAAAACACAGTTTTTTTCTGTATTTCGGTAATACGACTGGCTCACGTCCAGTTTTCTATTTCTTTTCAACCTTTTTACACTTTTCCCTCGCACGCTGCTTCCTTCTCTCTGTGCATTCGCCAAATTAGCTATTGATCTCTCTCATGTAGCTTTTAAGAGCCTAACGGTGTATTACTGCTCCAGACCTGCTGCACGGTTTTTCTGTACTCTTGGTGCCCAAAACTCACAGAAGAGTGAGGCGTCTCTGCGAGGGTGTTCACTGTCGATGGTTGTGTTTTGTTTCAGGGCGTCCCCTATGTGGAGGGGAACGGCATGAGCAGTCTGTACAAGCTGCAGGTAAAAGGTTTTTCAAATGACTGACAACTCGGCGCCTGTGTCATCAGGATCCATTGTATGCACGTCACAATGCCTCCAATCAAATTGGTAGAAAAGAGTCGGTGCTTTTGATTTTAAACGGCTTTGTTAACATTTGAACAACGTCTTTTCAGAGTGGCGGAGCTATTTTAGGACCTCCTGGAGCTCCTGGCGCTCCGGTAAGTATAATTGTTGTTATGCTTGAAGCAAAACCGTTACAGTGTGTTGTGGAGAACACGTTCGTGTTGATACTGAATGAGCCGCAGAACCTGGGTGAGCTGAATAAGAAACCTGAGCAGCCCTCCAGAGTTATGTCGAGTACTGGGGACCTATCAGTCAATCATGTACACCAAGAGCCGGTGTTTGGTGAAGGCCAGGAGGCTTCCTGACCTTTCAAACAGGTTATTATGACCTGCCCCGGGACACACAACATCATACATGTAAAATGGACTTGGAAGTTGAGTTGCCAAAACTGAAGTGACCCGATTTGCTTATCAGCTGCTGCCGTTCCGCCTCATCAGACAGTTTATAATCTCGTCCAGTCTCCTGGGCCCAGGCTCCTTCATTCACAGGCCCCGCAGGGATCCATCCACCAGCTAGAGAGGGATGAAAAAGTAAACCCATCTAATATCCCCAGTGCACAATGCACATGGACCACAGCTCAATCTGCAGGAAGACTCTCCCTGTACTGGATCCATGACAGGACAACAGCTCCGAGAGACAAATGTCCAAATGTATCACTACTGCTTTACTGAAGGTCTACACGTGAATTTGTGATAACCAGACCTGATAATATGATCCTTATGATTTAAAAGCTGCTTTAGACCACAGTCTAAACAGCGGTGTCACATAACACCATTGAAGCATGATTTGTAGGCAAGAGAAGCAATAATGACTGCTATCATTTTCTACCACACCAACATACAGTACATGTCCTTTCAGACTGTATTCATGATTATCACGGTAACGGTTGTCCTGTTCATAGAAATATGTCCTTTTTTCCCTCTCTCTGTTTCATCAGGGTCCCAAAGGAGACGAAGGACTTGCAGTGAGTGAAAGCTTTCTCATTCCGGAATATATATTTTATGTAATATTTGTCTATTTTTTCGTGCTTCCCAAGAATAGACTCCGAGTCAGAGAGTTTCCATTTGCTTTCTCTCATTGTCTCTGTGGATCTCTGCAGCATAAGTCAATACACCCTCAAGCCTCAAACACTCAACCACTCGTAGTAGAATTCCAACGCTCAGCGAAACAATGATCATGTCTCCTGCAAATATGAAACTGCTCGACCATATTGTCTCGCCACTGGGAGCCTATGAACTCTTTCTGCACTTCAAATGCCTTACAACCCCCCCGCGCCCCCATACTGATGCCTAAAAACAATCCGCGCAGACAAGGACACAATTCAGGGCCATCAACATGAATTCTGTGTTCTCGTGGGGCCTATTGCATTTTTTATTGTTTTGTTGCACAGTGATTTTTCACCAGGATGTTAATTTGACATTTTAATAAATTGTGGGAGCGGCCCCATTGCTGTGGTGGAATTGCCCCAATCTGTCTCACAGCTGATCCTCTGGCTGGCCCACTCTCTCCCTTCGTCACACTTGCTTATTCATGACAATCTACATGTGTGACAATTACCTGCACAATCCGTCTATGTCAGCAGCGGTTGCCCCTTTATTCGGTGTAATGGCATTTCTCCATGGCCGCTTGAACAAGATGAGGTAAGACAGAGGCCATCACTTGCTTGTGCACCAGGAATGAGGCTCGGTTTTAGCGCAGAAAGAATGTGCGATTCTGATCGTCAAACGGGGCTCTTCTTTATCCCGTCGATAGCCTACAACAGGGGGCAGCATGCGTCGTAGTTCCTAAAATTATCATAATTCTCGGATGCAAAAAAGAGGGATATACTTGTGGATATTAGTGGTGATGTTTGGTGCTTTTCTCTTATAGGGAGAACCAGGGGCCATGGGATTACCCGGGCTTGAAGGGTTACCCGGTGCAAAGGTAAGAGAAGGCTCTCATGATCTGCAATGAGCTAATCTCAATTCACAGTGAGAGAAGGAGCTTCCTCTGTACATTTCAAAAAGGAAATATCCACCTACTAATCTACAAAAATAAAACGGGAAAGTGGGTAAAACACAATACGGGTTCCTTCAAGTCAGATTGTGTTTGGAATTCAATCACCTTTTGGGTCTTTTTTTTATTGACTGAGGGAATCTCAGGTTTTAGTACCCCAGCTATTTGGATCCAAAACAATCACAGGCACAAGTAGTCCTTCATGCAACTACCTGAATCTAAATTTGTTTGGAAATATGGCCACTGATTGACCGTATGATACTGTGTGTGTTCAGGGAACATTTTAGTTTATAAGACAGTTCAGAATAGTTTGTTCTTTAGGGAAATACTGTCAAAGTACTGACAAATGAAAAGTGTTTTTTTCCTAAAGACGACGTTTATCACAACGTATACATGAGGATTTGTGTTTTGTGTTAAAGGCTCTTTGTCCAAACTGAGAAAGCCTCAGCCTGTTCATTATACCCAGTTTTAGGCTCTTTTCTGGGTCTGCTTGATAGTGATTTATGTGTATTCTTTGTTTTTTACATGTATTTTATGGTTTCCTTCAGGGCGATAATGGTTTGCCTGGTCCACCTGGGGTACAAGGTCCTTCGGTACGTTTTTTTGTTTTTGTTTTATCATTTATACCCGTTGACACTCCTCCATGATGTATCATCTGGCTTGTTTAAGTCTGCTGCTGGCAACAATTTGATGATGCTTCACAAAGCACACAAACTATTAAAACAGAAGGGGCATAACTCAACACCGTTGATTAATAACTCAGACGTACTGTGTACCCGGGGTCTGTTCCGCGGACAGCCTGCGAGGCCGTACTAAACTGGTTGCTGTATTATAAATGGGAGGTTGGAGAGGTGCTGTAGCTGGGACACCGTTGACGACCTGTCAAACCCGCCCTGTTTTCCTCCCGTGTTGTGATTGACAGGGGAAGCCCGGCACTCGTGGAGAGCCAGGGATCCCAGGAGAGCCGGTGAGCCGCAGCCTCTAACTCTCTTTGAGCTGCCAATCCACGTGTCATTCCTTTGTCACCGCGGACTGACATATCGGCTGTCTCTGTTCTCTTGACAGGGTGAGAGGGGACCGCTCGGAGAGACAGGGTTCCCAGGGCCCGAGGGACCCCAAGGTGTTGCTGTAAGGATGCTACGTGAATCATGTTGTTTTTTTGTTTTTTTTAATCACAAATAGCAGTCGCCAAAGCACCTTTCGGTAATGTCCGGGCTGGAAATACAATAGCGCGTTGAATAGCACACTGTTCCTCTGCATCAGCGGGGGGGGTTGAACCATTATATGAGAGAAAGAAAACTTGATTCAAGGACAACATAGGAAAAATATGCTATGTTAGCGATCCCTTGTCCTGTGGATGATTACATCCCTCTATGTAATTACCATCAGAGATGGTTTTGTGTAATTTTCCCCGTAAGCGCACAATGGAACAGTGTTCGCACAGCAATCAGGATCATTATCCCTTGGTTGAGATATCTCATTAACTGTGGAGATTACTAGGAGTGCAACAGTGCTGATCCAATCGAAGGTGGGAGCTGATATAAAATGTCTTTGTTTGTGTTGCACTCCTTGTGCAGGGGAGACCTGGAAAAGATGGAACTCCTGGATACAAGGTGAGTTGTGCAAACACGTTGCAAATCCTCTTATGGAAGGGCTTTTACATCAGCCAAGTTGTGGAAAGATGGCACAGCAGATTTTTGCCCCCCCCCACCCTCCTCTCCTCCCTCCAGCTACAGCATCCTGAGTGCATTAAACCCATTTGCATATTTGAGATTATATTGATAAAAACTAAACGAAATGCTGCAGATTTAAGGCGATGTTGACTTTTAGTTTTCTTACACTAATTATAAAGTGAATGCTTTCCGGCAATGATAAAGTGTTTGCAACAGAGGGCGGTAGACAAATATAGATTAAATATGTATTTTCCTGCCTGATGAACATGGCTAAATTGAAACAAATACTGCAACCCTTTTTTTGGTGACTGATCAAATAAATCATACACTATTTACACAGAATCACACACGATGGGTTCGTGGCATGCAGAACAGAGCCACTATGAACAGCCATTAATAACTCATTATCCAGTGTAATACCAAACTGGTTTGACTAGGCTGTCTAATTCACCCGTTTCTTTGCGCTTTAATGACAACCCCCGCTGTTTATTGTTTGCTTATTATTATTAGTTACTTCTCTTCCACCAAAATAGCAGCATTGCATGAAGACCCTACACAGCCCCCCCCCCCCCCCCCCCCCCTCCATGTATTTCTGCAATAGTTCCTGTGTTTCTGGTGGGGCAACAGTGCCATCTAGCAGGTGGCTTTGCTCCTCTTCCCAGACTCCTCGCACGCTGCTTTGAGGTTTCATATAATGCTCAGGGAAGCACATTTCAGTGGGCAAGATGATGGATTTAAGCCTCCCATCAGGCATTGGGGAATACAGAGTGCTGCAGATTAAAGCAGGCAGGGGAGAACAGCATCTCGGAGAGATGCCCGTTTTAAAACCACATCATGCCAGATTGTCTTTTGCATTGCTTCTGTAATCCAGCAGGAAATTGAGACAAAGATGCTCCCCCGGGTGGGGGGTGGGGTGGGGGGGGGGGGGGGGTATTGCTGTAAGATCGGTAAAGGGAGGCAATGAGGAGTGACAGGGAGGGATTGGGAGACACAAGATGTTGTGACATGAGGCTGGAGACAGGTACTTTCTCTCCCAGCCTCCCCATACAGTAGAGACATCTGTTGGGAAAGCAGGCGTTTCAAAAGCAAAAACAGGAGTGATGCAGAGCAGCCGTAACATTGCAGAAGGTGAAACGCTGTACGGGGAGATATTACATGAGCAATACACCTGAGTAAGAAGAAATCCATGCACAGTTATTGGAAATGTGTACATTTCTCAAAGTCACGTAATTACGGAAAAGCTTCCGTATGTATTATGTGTGCCCCTAATGATTTAGTTATTACCTTGTGCTTTTTTCTAAGGGATCCGCCGGTCAAACAGGGGACAGAGGGTCCAAAGGAGAACGTGTAAGTAGCATCGTTCCTGTTTTCCTAAAAATAAGCAGTTTTTATGGCTCCGACTACAATGCACCAAAGAGGTTTTGATGAATAGTAATGAAAGTCCTCACTTTAGCACAAACACGACTAATCCCCACAAGCACGTAAGCACTAGATAATGGCATTTAACGCTCAGTGCAGTTTCCTTTTGTATTTGCAAGGCAAAATTAAAGAGCTCTGTCACACTCACACATTAATCTTTTGCAGATAGAGAATGCAAAACGAGGCTTTTAGTATTATAGTTAGTTAAAGAACCTCAGGTCAGGAGACTGGTTGGACACTTATATATGTATAATGCAAATATGCCAGTGTGCATAACGTGTTATGTGATAAAGTTGTGTAGGAGTGAGGCTGGAAAATAGTGATTCTAGCGCTGAATATGTCAGCCAGGAAATTCAGCCCTTGTGTAGAACTCAACATAGACCAGTACCACCATCATTTCAACCCGAGAGACGTCTGGGTTTCTCCACTGCAGGGGGATCCAGGGATTCCTGGAGAGAGAGGGGTCCAAGGCGACAGGGGGCGCTCAGGAGACCCCGGCCCCATCGGACTGATGGGAGAGGCTGGTCAAAAGGGAGATCCTGGCCCTCCAGGACGATTGGAGAATGCAAACCTCCTGGTAAGTTGTACATTTGGAGATGCATCTTTGAAGATACCCCCCAACCCCGCCAGATGATTCAAATCATCCTCAGCCTACTTCCTTCCTGAGCTTGCATAACTGGTTCAGTTCTCGTCGCCCGTGTGGAAAACGGTGCAGCTGCAGATTTCTGCAGGAAACATCAAACAGGGCTGTGCAAGAGAGGTTGTTGTTGTTCTCTTTCGGCTCAACGCTTCCCACTCCACGACTAAGCACAACTGAAGGTCACGGAGGGAGGAATGTGGGGGGACAGAGAGAATGACAGAGACATGTGAGCGTGCCAAGCAGTGAAAACACCTCTGTGTGTCACAGACATTTTACACGTGCTGCATGCAGCCACAACAGTTACATACCTCTCAGGGAAAGGGAAATTGTTCGCTATGGTAACTCTTAAAGGCGGAAATTCTTTGAGTGTCAGAGAATATAGTTTTTATAGATTCAAAGGGCATGCAGAGTTGGTATGAAAAGGTACATTTTACACCTGAGTCCGTTTAAGAGCCCAAAAGCAAAAATTCCAGTCGAGCAAAATCCTTTTGATCAGTCCAAAAAACAAACCGCAATCTCAAACGTAAAACTTCAATCAGTAATTAATCAGGCAGTCGGAACTAAACTGCGGCTCTGGAACTCTTAAGTTCACATAAAACTCTAGAGAAACCAGCAGAGGTTTAGTGAATCTGAGCCGGTAAAATAATGATGAGGATAATGAGGCTCAAAGCTCAGGCAACTGGACCGAGATGACTGCAGGGCAACAGGATGTGTGATGACAGAAGAGATACTGATCAGGCAGGTAAGAAGCGTGCAGGAAGCACAGAATATGCTCAGTAGGAGGGTGAACAGTAATCGCTGCTCTCCGTTATTTCTTTCAACACAGATTGTTTCAAATTGCAGTGGGGGGGGTCTTCTAGCTGCCTCCGCTGCCAATTCACTGTGGATGAAAGATGTTTATCCTCATTGTACACTGCACTGACAGGGTGACACCAGCTTCATGGAAGAACTCAAAATGTTCATCAGAAACGAAGTGCTGAGGGTCTTCGAAGGTAAAAACAGTTTCCAAATGACATTTTTCTGTTTTTGTGTGTTTCGTCATTCTGAATGTTGTTGGTTTTTTTGTTTTTCTAACCTCGTAGAGAAGCTATCGAGCACTGCCGCGGTGCAGAAGACACCTGCAGGGATCCTAGCTTCCCAAGTCCATGGGCCTCCAGGACCTCCTGGAAAAGACGGATTACCAGGACCGCCCGGAGAGCCTGGACCTCCGGGTCCTCATGGTAAGAGCTCAGGGTGCAACAGTGAACTGCTGGGGAAAAATAACCACTTCTATTAAACTATGCATTCAAATAACGCTCTGATGTTAAATACACCAATTAGTCCAAATACCACACAGAGATGTGCTGTGGGACACATATGTAGCAAGCAGCATTTACACCTGCACACACAGAGCTGCAGGGCGACTATGCAGTGAATCATGAAACAGCCTTTAGTTGAACATGTTTTCCTGGATGTAAAGCAGGACTGTGGTGGGTGAATCAGTACAGGTTGACACATGTATTTTGGAGGGATTCATGGGTATTTTTCTCTCGCTTAGACCCGTATATCAATGCAGACTGAGGGGCGGGCAGCAGTGGAGAGGCCAGGAGTGTGGTGCACAGCGGCTCTCTTGGAAATATGAAGACAAAACGAAGAATTGACTGTGAATAAGAGACAGTATTATCAATGTGGACAGGAAGGAGCCCCAGTATTGAAACCTCACTCCGGGGGGGGCGGGGGGGGAAGAAAGCCTCTTAAAGTAGAAAAGGAGCACCATAAGGAAAGGGAGTGGATGTTCTTTATCAAACCGAGAGAACTTTCTGAATGCTCATACAGCAGTAATGGATTGCCGGTCAGGCTTTATACCTCACACTTAGGATTGTACGGTGTCCGCAGCAGAACTACGGTGTCTTAACTCTTGGAGAGGAGGAGTGTGTTCCGTGTTGGTGCAGATCAGAGCACCGCAGCATTGGCCTTTCTCTTTGGATCTACCTCGCATTATTCAAGTTTACATTCTCAGCCCACTGCTATAATATAAAATGTTGCTTTCATTCAGAAATAACGAAGGCAACTCAACTCAACTATGAATGTGTTTGCTGCATTAATGTTATTTGCATTACACATGTTTTCTTTTTTTTGTATGCTTCCAAAGAGTGTTTTGTAGTTGATTCTTAATGCAGCTTTTCAATAAATATTTGTTGAAAACAAAGAGGAAAGTTTTTCCCCTTGATAAATCAAAAATTCAACGACTTCTTAATTTTTTCTTTGTTGACTTGTGTCTCCACTCAGCTGGGGAGAGAGTTTTGGGTAATATTTCCTCATTATTTCTCGTCATCGTCTATTGGAGACTGTGCTCCTACTGAATATCAAACTTGACTTGTTCTTGCGTAAGCCGAGATGAATTGTTTATGGAGAAAAATAACCCCTCTGTTGAATGTTTTTTTTTCCTCATGGTTTAATTTCACATGGCTGTTAGAGAATCCCCAAAGGACGCATGCTGAAGAGCATCATTTATTTTTTGTTTGTTCTTTTCCCTCCTCTGTGTTGTAATTGAGTGCTCATTTATCATTCTATTCATCTTTTATTTCTGAGGGTGTATGAAACAACTCATTGTTAGTTGTGGTGTTTTTAAGTGCATTTAATTAATTCAGCATTTTGTTCTTTAAACATTCATTTTTTATTTTTTATTTTGTATCTTAGTACATTATGTATATTTATTAATACCAACAAACAAAGGGTTTGCTTTGCGCTCAAACATACCAGTGAATATCCCACAGATCTTTGAAGGTCTAGTAGCTCAAAGAACGTTTTTTTAATTTTTTTATTTTGTAAGGCATAGCATGCACATTTAAATAGTTGAGCTTAATGATATTTACAATAGTGTACATCAGGTGCAGTACTGCAATCCTATCAATCAAGCATGGAAAACCCCTCTCTGGCAATATTATTTTGTATTGACGTATTTTGTCCATTAGTTAGTGCAGACCGAGGGACGCGTTTTCGATCGATCAGAGTGCACATTTTCAGCCTACCACCCAACCTTATTGCCTTTTGTGCTATTCAGTATATTTTTTTTGCTCAAGGTACAGGGCTCTTTTTTCCCCCATGGATCGTCTCCTCTGTGCCCGGGGCTCTGTGAGTGTTAAAAGAAGTCTCAATACTGCGCCAGTGTGGCCAGAACCTCCCTCTCTTTGAAACCCTGTTCTGGAGCATTCATAAGGCTTTTTTCCTTAGATTTTCCCTGACATGTAAGCGTTGAAGCGTTTCCCCCTTTGGGCCGGGGCGCTGTGATGCTTGATACTCCTGTCAATGTTGCCGATGCACTTTATGCAACTGCTGGTCCTGAGACTCCATTACTTCAAGTGCCTCATGGGGAAATATTATCACAGCCCCTCAAATTTTTACTTGTACACCGTTATAAACTCACAGGCTTTGCATGGAGTGAGAAAGCATTTGACTGCTGTGTTTGTGAGCATATTGTTACAAGCGATGCACTTGTTGACCTGACTTGAACATGGAAGGAAAGGCTTTTTTTTCATTTCTTGAGCATCGTCAAGAAACTAATAAAGCTGTTTGAGTCCCTGGACGGATCTGAAAAGTGAATCCTTATCTTTGACAGGTTGATTTTAACATGTTTTGACATTTGCACTAATCTTACTAATTGCGCCAACACGCTCCGTAAACGTGACACCATGCGGTCCTACTTCATCTCCTACAATATTTGACTTTTCTCAGCCAGAGTTTTGTGTCTGTCCTCAGGGTACAGGGGTCAGAAAGGAGAACGAGGTCAGATGGGTCTGGGGTTACCAGGAGACACAGGATCCGTGGGGCCACAAGGTAAGAGGCTTCTTCAATAGATGTACTTGATCTACACGATCAGATAGACGCTTGAACTACAGGTTTAGCAAATGTAAGACAGTGGAAGATTTTATGATATCTCAACAGAAATTGAAATAGTTGCAATGATGTCCGTTCTGAGAAGTAAAAGCTCCACCCGGTGTGGTCCTCGCCAAAAGTCAACTTGTCCTGTCAGCTAAAAATAACAACTCCCCGAACCCCGGCGGAGCGATGAGAAGTGGGATTACCTCTTGACTTTCGTCCCGCGACAGGAGCATGTCATTGAACCTAAAGTCACTCATCCAACTATGTAAGTGCATAATGCAAGTGTAGGACAAAGGGAACTTGGCTGTAGCTCCTCTTCAAAGGACGAATCCCGGCAAATGTCAAAGGACATTTTCCCCGGGGACACACAGTGATAGAAAGCACCTTTGTCCCACCTGGCGGGATTAAACGTTGTAGAAAGAATTTAAAAGTTGAACAAACTTTGCGTTGGCTCACCTTTCTTCAGTCAACGGAAGATTATACTTGCCAAGCAAACGTTCTGTGCGTTGGTTCATTATAATGACTTTGTTCCCCTTAGACCATATTTCAGTGTTGTTGGTTCTCATTACGACTCACAGGCATCCTGACTGGGAGGATCTCAGTGAATGCGTTAGAGAGACCCCCATTGCCTCTCCCTCCACTCTTTGCACGCCCCGATTGACCCGGACGGTGCGTTAGCTCTGTGCTGCGACTACATTAATTAGCTCAGCTGTAAGGAGCCGCCTTCGAGGAGGGAAACATTTTTAAAGGATGATTTTGTACCTTTTGCTCCGCCGCCCCCACAGTTCTGTGTGGAGTTTGTGCGAGATGTTAAGCGGAAGACGGATCTGGCAGTAACGAAAAGGGCATGTTATGTTTCCAGCGGGAGGAAAAGGACAAGGCTGTACCTGCAATTCCTTTAATAATAACTGTAGGGCAGAGAGCCCTCCCCCCCGAGCTGGGACTGGTCTGACTGATGTAACGGACACTCAGCTGGACATCCAGGCCAACGTGTTGCGTGTGTTGTATGGAAAGTATACGAGGAGCAAGCTGGACTTGCTTTGCCGCTTCAGCAAACTGTTGCTAAGTAACGTGAAATACTAATGACTCGTCTGCCGCGGTGACCCGAGGTCGGCCCCTTTAATCTGATCACAATGAAATTAAATAATTGGTTGATGGTCTCCAGATCAAGCGATCGTTCAGTGAGAGAGTGTCTGCGGCTAATCTCTTAAAACCGCGTATCTGGTTCCGTCTGCCAGCTCGAGGAGCTCTCGTGGTTGTTATAACACTATAACACTATTTATAACGCCTGCTGGCTGCCCACTTAATGGAGCATTAATCTGGCAGCAGACAACTATTTGCTATGTAAAGATGCAGCTGGGTGAAGACTCAAGACTCCCCCTGTTTGTTTGCGGGTGTGCGAAATGAGAATCAGAAAAGGAATTGTAAATGACCCAAATGAGACCCAGAAACATCAGAAAAGAGGATGTTGGTGCAAACCAACATCTAACTTTTCTTCAATGGCACACTTTCTGTTGATGAACACATTATTTTAAGGATTAATGGGCTAAATAGTTTTAACTCTAAAGTATACAATACCATTGCATTTTGGCACGGCCCCTTGGAGAATACAGTTGCATTCTGAAATTCTGATTTATTTTCAATGGAAGTAACAGCCTGACTGATATAAAACTCAACTTGTCACTGCGTAATGGTGATACTTTTATTTAATAACCTCAGACCTGGTTTGGTGTTTCTGTAATGCCATTTCTTCCCACTTATCCACCAACACACACCAATCACAGCATCTCTGTAATGAGCTGACGTTGGTGATGCATCAACCTGATTTATCGGCCCCGCTCCTCTGCGGTGGATGTAATGCACACTGGAGCCTTTTGGATTAAAACCAGGCATTTATAACAAGCACTTTCATGCCATGTGTCACTCCACTGAAATGTGAATTGCTGCCCAGCGCAGGAATTAATGATGAATTATTCTCTGTCCAGGCCCGCCTGGGGTCACTACTCGGGGCCCTCCTGGCTCCCCGGGGCCCCGTGGACCTCCAGGGACATGCGACCGCAGTGACTGTCTCCTTCCACCACTTTGAACCCGGCGGAGTGTTTTTTTTCAGGTGCTGACGTCCAGCTCGGTGTTGCAGCTACAGAGCAGGAGAAGGTCGGCCTCGCTGTGTGCAACAGCTTCCTCCTCTCTGCTTTATCGCACCGCTTTTGATCCCTTTACTACAAAATATGGATGACGTGCCGATTATTCTTTGATGGGTTTTGTTTTCAATGGAAAGAAAAGCTTTTGAGTTTTTCCTTTTCTTTTTACTTTAGAGTTATTTTTTTGTATTCATATCCCCTACTGTTATGTAATTCATTCCTTGTCAACTCTCATTAAGGTTTTCAAGACCATGAAATGACTTTTTTTCATCACGTTCAGTCCTGTTAAGAGAGTGCTGGCAGAAGGTACATCTCACGTGCGTGTGCGTGTGTGTGTGTGTGTGTGTGTGTGTGTGTGTGTGTGTGTGTGTGTGTGAAAGAGAGAGAGAGAGAGAGAGAGAGAGAGAGAGAGAGGGGAATAGATCAGCTGAATAAATATACTTGTTTTAGGGTTTTTTTTAAAGACAAAAATGCGTTACATGTGTCTGAAATAGAAATTATTTATTGGAAGGGTGTTCTCCAGGAATGTATGTAAATGTAATAATTATAGTGAATGTAGCGTGGATATTCAGTCACAATATTACTAAAAGTAATCACTGAGAGTAGTATGCTTCTCATTGACACATTTACATTGTGCATGATAATCATTTCTGGGAACCCCCAGTGTAAGCTGACAGACGTGTTGTTAGACATGTTGGTTACGCCTTGGTACCATATCTTTTGTCGTACTAAAACCTACATTTCATAAAAACTGAACTGAATCCACTTAGTTTGCATCGAGGGCAGATTTGAAAAATGTACTTTAAATGTTGTTTATTTAATGAGTGTGACGTGACCTCACATTCACTTTTACTGTTGGTTTATCTTAAATGTTTAACGAGTGATGTTTTTTTCTTGCTGTCCAATGGGGCCTGTAATGGGACCTGACAATACAATTGCAGAAGTTTTTAATGTAATTACTTCTGTTATCTGTGTTTGTGTGAGATGGTGCTTGCTAACCTTTACTGTTTACATAGTGTTGTGTATGATGATTCCTCTGATTTATTTGTATATTTTTGATTTAAAGTCACAGAAGGAAATCGGACTACTACACTTTTTTTGTGTGTGCTAATTATTTTGAACTTGAACTCTCTAATTGTTTTCAAATGTTTCATGGCCTACATTCTGTGTTTTGCACTTACTGTCCGTTACTGTGTGTCGCTATGTATTGCCTCACAATTTGGATTTATTTATTTTAAAGCCATTTTAATGTAAACTATTCCGCTAACCACTACAAATCACTATCTGCAAAACTGGGTTATTTCCCCACACCATCAATTAAGTATCAATTCACTCAGCATGCAGGCTTAGTTTTATCTCTGCTACGTTGTATTCTTATGAGTGGGTCTAAATTCAGATTGGCATTGAATCAAATGTCCGTCGCTGCCTTCATTTGTGAGTCTGAAGAGCCCCCTGCTGGACTTGCCACACTTATTTTCTCTTTGCTTGTATTGTGAATGTGAAAACATTCTTTCTTTGGGTTGTGGCCTTTATAAAGTCCTCTCCTGCTATTGGCGTCTGCCGTTTCCATCGTGCCATTTTATGATTTCCCCTTGGAGACCATAACACTGACCTTGGCCAAATTCAAATGAGGCAGCATCGGTGGACTAATGTGATCTTAACTTTTTGGTGTACTGATGAGAGCAACTCTGCGCATAATGAATTTTGCTTCAATTGATATTAATGTGCATCGGTTTGTGACTTCAATTTAGCTAAACTGTATGATAATGAGGGAGGACACAGAATTGCTGCTTATGTCAGAGCCCACTTCATTGGCAATTTGGTGCCGGACGTTGTCCCAGCCCTCCGAGTTCAAATCCATTTCTTCTAAGTGTCAAATATCAGATAAAATGCTCATAAGACGGACATCGGAGCGTCCTTCAATCAAAGATAGGCTTATCAAATACGGCAAACATCCTTTAAAACAATGCGTTTGATACTTCTGCACATGTTATTATTGCTTTTTTTTCCACATTTATCCTGTGGCAACATAAAATGTAATCTTGTAATAAGCTTGTAATGTGGAGTATTGATCAGCCTTTCTGCCTGGCCCCTCAGATTATAAATGTCCGCCCGCTGCCTTCACTCTTACTCCTCTCTGCTCGTTTATAAGCGCATGTCCTGTTGTGGGGCTGCAATGTGTGTTTTTAAAAGGCTTTGTTCTGTTTAATATCTACCTCAGTCTTGGTTCACCACATGTCTGCAGGATCCGCCACCACAGAGGAAATGAAATAATTCAACACAAACTGTTGCCTTTCACTGAACAAAGTAACTGAATCATTACTTATGTATGTAGAAAGCGACAGCCCCGGATGTCGACATCGATAAACTGCAATTTGACTTACTGGACTCTCGATAAACATTTTGGGGGCAGTAATGTTCCTGTCTTGCGCAGTGATCCAGTGTGTTGGGTTACCAGGTCACCGAGGTTATATTTTACACCTTTCTTTGCGGCATCTTTTATTTTCACTGATTGATGGCACTTGGCTTACATGTGTGCAATAAATGTTATTCAGTACTTTATTTCCTGTGTTCTTTTTGGGCACTGACACAGACAAGTGTCCTGTTTGCACAAGAGGTAAAACACACATGTTGATTTAGATAAAAATATGTTTTCGGAGTGTCGAAGTGGATTCCGTTTTTTCACAAAAACAATCTTGCTTTAAGGTAAATTTAAAGCTCAGATTCCCTCCATCAGATGACGGAGTTTGCCCAGTTGTCATGGAAATGTAGATGGAAAAAGAGTAAATTAGACTGGACACAACCGACTGGTGCACAGAAATGACGGACCTTTATGAGCTGGCTAACTCCATCTGGCTGATTAAGATGGTGTGATGTCATGGAAAGCTCCAAAGCAGCTAGTAAATGGATCTTAAGTTGAGCTTGTTTTGTCAACTGTGATATTTTTGTTTTTATACAAGCTTTTCCTTGTATTTGTCACAGAATTTATCATTACAAAATTACAACAGAATGCATTTATCACTTCATGTGTTGTTTTCTTTATTTGTTACATTAATGAGGTTACCCCTCTTCCCAAAAATATATTTCAATATATGCACGTCTGCACTCTGTTGTCATTATGTACAATGAGGCAAAATCTCACATCCGGTTGTTTTGTGGGAAATATAATTGATCACAATTTCAAACATTTTTTTTTACAGATTTACAACATTCTCAAAACATTGAGGTTTCATCTTCTCTACTGAGCAATGCTTAAACAACATATTTTAAAATGGGCGTTCAGCAGGTTTATCTTTGGTATATTGGCACATTAGCAGAACTAATTAGAAAAAGGCACTTTAACCAAACTAATTCTTAATCCTGATTTGCTTTGGGTGATTATTGGAAATGTTCTGAGAGAAAGTGGAGGAGCTTTTGTTGAAGAAACCCGTAAGTGTCGAGCATAAAAAGAAAAAGGCAGGCCGGGTACAAGGAGAGAGGGATAAACAAACATCTCATTTCGTCTCAGAAATGTGAGCACACCTTCCTGAAAATATCAAAAGATCCCTCGGGTAAGAAAGAAAAAACACAAGAACAAGCTAGATCGTTGCAGCACATCAAAAATAATGTTTTTTCTTTTGTTGTCAGTGATGTGGTTGGCACGAAACATGTTCCCAAGACCAGAGGTTAATGGGCGGAACTCACCACACAAACCCCCCCGGCGGGCCCTGGGACAAAAACCGTGAAAAATGTTGCGTGCTCAGAGGAGCTGATCCAACAGTCTTTGTATCCAGGCCCAGAGTGGCTCTTAGTTCCCTGCAGGTCCCTTCACGTCCAGAGACTGGTGGGCGGCCCCCGCCTGCAGGTTGCAGGCTGACGGGTCGCAGTAACCATTGGGACCTGCCCCGCCGGGGGGCCCGGGTACCCCGTGCTGTCCAGGGACGCCGGGAGGTCCCCTCTGTCCGTCCCGACCGTCTTGACCGTAGCCAGGTTTGCCCGCCTCACCTGTGATCACAGCATGCATTTTAGGTTGCTAGTTGCGAGATCTAAAGGACAGTTTCTCATTTTTTATATATCTATTTTAATTCTAATTATAATTCACATGCCCTAAAATAAATTGAAAGTTTTTTTGGTCACTATAAAAGACAGACTTAGACACTTTAAGATAGAAGGACCTGTCCAAAAGGCAAAATGTACTCACCAGGAAGTCCAGGAGGTCCTTGCTGACCTTTAGGTCCTCGTACAGTGGGCCCTCTGGAGCCTCTGTCTCCCATCTCGCCTGTGACACGTATTACGTAATGAAGACATTTGTGTACAAACATGTCATGGTTGTGATTCGATGCAATACATCCATTACCTTTGGGTCCTTTCATTCCAATCTGTCCTGTCGGCCCTTTGAGTCCTGGAAGGCCTCTCGATCCACTCTGCCCAGGGAAACCATTGTCTCCGGGAGGACCAGGTTGCCCTGGAGGTCCAGGCTTTCCGGGTAAACCGGCTACGCCAGTCTCTGGCCTCCTTAAACTAGCGGCTAACTGGGCCAGCTGTTCTGTTGGAGCAGAAAGAAGACCATGAACCAGATTAACTTTTAATACATCTCAATTAAATGTAATGCAACATTTACATACAGTAACTAGCTGCAAGACACTGTTTCCAAACAGTTGTAGCAAAGACATATTTAGGGACTTTTTAAAACATAAGACTTTGTACTAAAAAAGTCAGCTCATCTCTGAAACCCCCAAAGCAACTCTCAAAGAAGATAGTCCAAAAGCTCTTGTAGTTGAGTCAGTGGGAAGCGGAGCGAGGTGAAACCGTGGTCACGGTTTCCCTCGAGCTTCTCCTGTTTTTCAACATCTTTCCATAAAACCTCGGTAAATTGAGCAGAAAATAGATAATACTCTTTATTTCAGGCAATCAGCAAAAGGAAATGTACATTCATGGTGCATTGGATCCTATATTAATCTCCTGTGGCTCGTCGCAGCGTGGAAATCTGCTCTTGAGACTTTGGCTTTCGGTCTCCTGATGAGAATTCATGCAGGAGCTGCTTGACTGCTCGTTTTTTAAAGATATTCTTCCCGTGCACGCTCTTGGCATGGAGTGGAGGAGAGCTGGTCTGCTGAAGGTGAAATTAATTTTTCAGCACACGAGGTATAAAAAAATCATGAGTGTAGGAGTTGTGAAGACGTACAGTAAGAGCAGCAGAACGAGGGGAACCGAGGGTGGGACTTCAGAGAACATTTGTGAGGAGCGGAAACTTTCATCCATCACATTAACTGAGACTGAAGTTTATTTCATGTTTATTTCATGTTTCTGGTTATTACACAAGTATTCAGCTGCCACCCAGATCAATGAGACAACGGAGGGGGGGGGGCGGCTATACGTGTGTGTGGTTGTGTAATGAGGCATCCGGGGAAAGACTAAAGGCATGAAATGAAATGAGGCACAAGGGAATGATAAATGGGGTCAATGGCTTCTGTTCTTACCTTGCATGACTCGCATGCAAACCTGTTTGATGTGCTGATCGCTGGGCTCTTTCCCCTGGAGGAAAAGAAAAAAACGTCTTAATACATTTCCTAGTGTTTAAAACATTTACTTTGTCACACCCCTAAAGATCATTACCAAACGAAAACAGCACCCTTTGTCTGTTCGTCTGTCCCTCTGTTTTATCTTCTTGCTTTCACTACATTTAAAAGATTACCCATAAAGATTTTTTTTTTTTTAAGATTTTCAGAGCACCTTCATGTATTTTGATGTGTCACCTGCAGCTGCACAATATTGGGGTTCAGTGTTTTATGTATTAGCACAAGTTGAAATTTTAAGAAACATATAAGAAGAATTTATTACCTCAAAAGAACGTTCGGTAGTCTTTCAGGAGAAAATCCTTTAAAAAACTAGTGCCCCTCTATCCTTTTAAGAGTAGACCCTCACTTCTAAGACGATTTTAGAAGATGAGTAGGTTATAAGGAAAATTTGTAAGTAAATATGAATTGACATCCATATACAGTACGCCAGTTTTTTTCCCCAAAGATGGTGAAGCCATGACCCGCCCTACTCTGCCTCTCATTGGCTGCTAGGTATGAGGAATGAGGTTTTGGTTACAGTATCAGATCAAGGAAAACCAATCGTCGCCATCCTAAGAGACAAACTGCGTCCTGGACACATGGAGGTCGAATTCAAAATTCGAAATACAATTAATTTGTATGAGTGACAGAGGAGGTTGAAAACGTCACTATCATTGTTTTATGTCATTCCTAGCAATATATTTAAATATATGCACATAAAAGTTTTGTATTTAGTCCTTTGTATACCATCTTCTGACATGAATACCTTTTGTTATTTCATAGCACAAATTGAATACGCCCCCTGACCTGAAGCATATGCAGAAGGCAAACAAAGCATTAACACCATACTGGGAAGTGCTGGTCAAAATGAATAAAACTGAACAATGTGATACATACTACTTTACATCTATTGTAAGTCTCTTTCCATGAAGTGTTCCTCGTGGAACCTACCGCAGGGCCCTGGGAGCCTCTGACTCCGGGTTGACCCCTGTTCCCCTGCATGCCCCTCGGTCCAGGTGAGCCAGGCGGCCCCTCAATTCCCGGCTGACCTCGAGTGCCCTCGGGACCTCTCTTGCCCACTTCGCCGGGGTTACCGACCTGAGCGGAAATAATCACCACAGAGAAGTTTTCAAAGCTGCAGAAATTAACCGTAATTAAAACCCCGAGACGCCAGGTTAGAAGGTTCTGTTTAAGCTCACCTCTCCTTTAGATCCAGATTCTCCTGCCTCACCCTACAACACCATTTATGGAGCACAGATAAAGGAAAGGAAACAGTTGCACTGGTGAGATTCTCCTCTGTGATCAACAATGAAAATAAATTAGATGAATGGTGTCGGTGTAACAACTTACATGATCCCCTTTCTCTCCGGGGTCTCCCTCGTCCCCTTGGCCTCCCTATAACAACATAACCTGTAGATGATGTATGCAAAGTAACCCAATTTGTATTTCAATGCAGCACTCCCGTTGAGAGCAGATTCAAATTTAGCATGAGGCTTTCTTACCTGTTCTCCTTTGGGTCCTCCATCTCCACGTTCTCCCTGTAATAATCCAGACAAATGAGTTAACTCGCTAAATGGTGGTTCGTGTTGTGAGGTTTCACTAGAGGGAGCTGATCAGCTGCATACCTTTGGGCATTAATCTCTCAGTTACTGTTTAAAGACTGAATTAGAAAAGGTCTCTGGATGGTGTTTTCTTACCCTCTCTCCTTTCACCCCGGGCAGGCCAGCAGGACCAGGGAGGCCGGGAAGGCCGGGGTCACCTTTGGGTCCCTGTAAAAAATTCACATCTGATGAGTACGACATCCAAGCCGCTTTATGTACTCAAGCAGGAACTTTGCTCTTTTATTATCAAGCCGTTATTAATATTAATGTGGAATAGTTATGGGAAGATGACTATTATTGTGGGCGTGTTTGTGAACGACGCTCCCTCTTTGATCACTGAGCGACTATCTGAGGAATGCCAGGAGAACAGAGCGCTCATTCAGCCCGCCGCTTACCAGTCTCTAGCGTTACTGTGAAAATAGACCTCATGTGAGATGCAGCCTCAGTCTATTCTCTGAGACATTCCAGTGACACAACAGAGGTGTCCCTCCTTTTTCAGCTCCCTGCATTCAAAGCCACAAACTTGCATGAAATCTATCTGTTAAGCCGTTACTTCTGAAATGAAGGCATGGATCGAAAAAACAGATTTGAGTTTAAATCAAAATCAATGAGTTTGAATCTAACTGTGCGCTTCGATCCTTGTGCTCTTTACTTACCCTTGCACCTGGCTTGCCAGCTGAACCTATAGGGCCTTGTCCTCCCACAGCTCCCTGGGAACAACAGAACAAAAGCACATTTCAAAAAATGAACATTTGAACAAAGTGAGCACAGCAGAAATTCAAGCAGGACAAATACTTACAGGTTCTCCTATCGGTCCAACAGGCCCGAGCTCTCCTGGCTCACCGCGCTCGCCCTGAGGTGTCACAGTCAAACAACGCGGTGACACAACGGAGGTGACAAAAATCAAGTGCGGGTTTGTACTTACTTCTTGTACTTACTTCTTTGCCAGCGGGTCCCATTGTCCCGGGGAAGCCTCCTTGACCAACGTCTCCCTGTGCAGGAACAAAACAGAAGCTCATTGGAGCATTTAGAAAAACTAAATAAAAGCAAGATGCAAAGAAGAGAATTGTATAATTGATCAAACAAACAACCTTAGGACCACTCAAGCCATTTGGTCCTGGTACACCAGGCAAACCCTGGAAAAAGAGAGAGAGCATGTTTTAGTGAGATATAAGTATTCAAAGAAGAACAGTTTCTAGCAGAAAGTTTCGTTTGTAAATGAATATACAGCTCGCTGTAAGACACACAGGAAGATAAGGAAGCTTTATGAGATTAAAAAAAAGCCCTTTTGTTTTAAGCTTTTGACCCAAACAAGCTAATTTTAATCAGGTGATGACTTCTACGGCTGCAAAAATCTGTCTTAGTGCCGTCACAGGCTCGTGTTTGCCAACCTTTTCTCATCAGCTCCTTTCATTACACTAATAACAGATTAGTGCGCTGGAAAAAGTTTCCGTTCATCTTTCTGCCAGAGGAAGATAGAGATGTCTCGCAGCATGGCCTGTTGTATGTGAATCAAACTTGTAATTGTGAATGAGAGTATGACATACTCTGCTAGTCTGTTCTGCAGCATGCATGGGCTATGGTGCTTTAAACTGCTCCTGAGGAGTGCACTCAGGTGCATCCAATCACATTCAGTCAGTTTGGGGTCAAAGGTCATACTCACAGGAAGCCCCTGAAGTCCGACCTCTCCGGGGACGCCTGACTTCCCAATGCCTCCCTACAGGGAAACAGACCGTAGAAAGAGTGAAGCTCCAAAAACAGCAAAAGGCTTCCTGGGAACACGTTTTGATATAATGAGTCACACCAGTTGTACAAATGGAGAAATGCTTCTCTACCTTTCCTCCGGGCATCCCGGGAATACCCTCGCGGCCGTCCACACCCGGCAAGCCCTTGTCAAATAAAGCCAAAGCTAAAATGAGCCGCCTGCAGAAAATATGTCCGAACATTTAAGCTTTATTGGTCGTCGGTGATGAGACACTCACAGCGCCTCCCTTGGGACCCGGAACACCCGAGATTCCTCTCAGCCCTTGAATACCCTGAAGAACAAAGCAACGGAACATTTGGTCAGTTTTGTTGAAACATCCTTGGATTCAATGTTTATTTGTTCACTTCTGTGTTATTAGTGTGTCAGCTTACCGTTTCGCCTTTAGGTCCAGGCTCACCCATCCCGCCTCTTTGACCATGATCCCCCTGAAATAAGGCATTGAATCGTACGCTGGTCATTAGGACTCAATTTGCTGCCAACATCTGAGCATATGTAGTGAAACTTACAGTTGCCCCTGCAACACCCTGGGGACCTGGATCTCCATCAAGACCTCGAGCTCCCTGTTAGAGAACCATGTTAGTTGGGGTTCTATAATCAGTTTAAATAACATTTTATATGGAATTCACCCTAAATTTACAAGATGTTTTTGAGGAAGCTGACATGGGTTGAGACATCATAGGAACATTTACCATTTCTCCCTTGTGGCCAATCATTCCCATGGCTCCGCGAATCCCCTGAGGGCCCTGACATAACGAAGAAAAGAGGCGCCTCAGTGAGCAGGAGAAAGAGAACCTGACACAGAAAAGAACAGACTCTAAAATCATATACTAATTGTGGTTTCTAACCATCGGTCCTTGAGATCCGACTTCCCCTTGACCGCCTTGGTCTCCATCCTCACCCTGAGTGAACAAAAGGGAAATGACATTAGCAGAAAAGCAGCATGAAGTAAATTAGAAGAAACACCGGACAGAAAACTGAACTTTATTGTAAAAAGGGACATTTCTTGAACTGAGGCTTCTCTTATCAACTGTGTGTTAATACACATTTTCAGATTATTGTTCTCCTGCTTTGCTAATTACAAATGATTGATATGTTGACTGAGTGGTCGACCTGAGGAGGTGTATCCATTAGGCAGTCAGACATTTTAAAGAAAGTGCACTTTATTTAATTATGTGCATTATAAATGAGTATTAAGATATAGTAAATATAACATAATGGAATGATGATCCCACTTGATTCTCTGATTTCTTAAAAGAATTATCCAAAGACTGAAAGATGAAAATCTTTCTGTTAATAACTAAAACTGGTAAAACTATATAAAAATATAAAGAATCTTGCCCTCTTGTCATCGATTATATGATACTGTTGTATATCTAATATAGAATTTTTTTAAATGTCCGTGTTTTGAAAGACTGCACGGTCACCCAATCAAATTTGGCCATGGTGCTATCTTACTTATATTTTAATGACATTTTCCATTTTCAGGGACATTCACGACACATTATCTGTTTATTCTGTTGTGAGATGTAAACATCTTTCAGGTGGCTGAAGGCCCCTCACATGAAACTTTAAGCGGAGGAGAAACTCTCTTGGATGCGGCGCAGCCCGACACTAAATCATATCCTGGCATGAGGTGATAAAGTAAGATCGGCCCGGACTCATTTCCATTTATATAGTGCATAGACACATGCAGGGAGAAGCTAGTTGTGCTTGAACATCATTTCAAATAAATCATCCTCTATGCGTTGCCGGGAGTCGGAGGCGCTACACGCAGGCATGCATCACTTCCTCTTGAAAGAGAGCAGACAGTACTTGTCTCGAAGGTGCAAAGAGTCCCCTTTTCACATTACAGCCATGCATCATTTGGTCTCAGATGAGGAGCGTTGCGTCATGTGTGACAGTTGTGGGGGGAAATTCTTATTTTTAAGTAACCTTTTATGGAGGTTTGATGTGAGGATACTTTTAAACTGTCGATGTTCATTTGATTCATTGACAATTCATTTGATTAGAAATGCTAGGTTAGGGACAAAAGTTCAAAGGAACCTATTTTACCTTGTGCCCTTGTTTCCCAGGTTCTCCTGCTTCGCCTTTTACACCTTTGTGACCCTTAACACACACAGAGAATAAAAACAGCACATTAAAAACATTATATATTTGGGCACTAACAGGATTTTAGCGCAGATTTAAACTTAATCTGCACTTCTCACCTTCATGCCAGGAAGTCCAGGGTGCCCCGAGGTCCCAGGTGGACAAGAGTTGGGACACTAAACAACAACACAAAAGTCAGAAAATGGTCCTGACAACATATAGAAAACAAACAGACAGATATTCATTATCATAGTAAAGTCAAAGATTTACCAGGTCAGCACTGATTTGCATTCCAGATGCACCCTGAAATAGAGAAAGGTTAACACTTTTATAATGTGACTTATTGACATGATGATGACTCCCAGCTTTTAAATCATCAGATAAAAGTCAAATCAATGGTTTGTCCACGACATGCTTTGTCCGGTGTGAAATATGATAAAATCAAAGAATCATTTGCAAATCTATGTCACTTACTCTGGGCCCCGCTGGTCCACGGGGGCCCTGTGGCCCTCTCACACCTATGGACCCCTGTAGAAAGACGTACAACGTGTCACAAGCTACACAGAGAGGCACAGCACTCCCTTCACTCTGTCTTTAGGAGTCCTGGCATAGAAATACAGTAGCTTTTCTTTGCTTCACTGTGTCCCATACTCTCCTCTAGTCAGGCTTTACAAAAGATAACATCTAACTCACAAAGTCACATTATACTACAACACCTGAAGGCAGAGTCAAAACCTCTGGATGCACGCTGATTTACCATTAGACGATTGTTTTGTTCTCTAAAAATGAAACATTGTTTTGTAGGAGAATTTTATTTCATTATGTATAATAGAAGGTGATGCAAATTGAAGTGACACAAGACATTGTGAGAAAACCCCAACATCATATAAAAAATCACTGATTTGAAGTTTAACCTGAGCTAAAGTGAATTTAGGAAATAAACAATAACAATTAAAATATTGTTTTTTACAAATAAATACAAAGACTGCAAATTAGTACAAATAAACACTTCTTCGAGTAAAATACTGAACTATTAGATTTAATATAAAAAATGTATTTGTATACATGCATATTATTTGTTATAGACCTGTGTTTTCATCTCAATTTATTGACACAACAGTAGGAAGTGCCGTGCAGATACATTGTGTTTGTAGAAAGGTTTCTGGGGACAGCGGCTTCACCTACGTTCAGTCTCATGGCCGACACATGAAGGTAAACAGTCTGCTCTGTTACTGACTACTGGTGGCATTCCACCACCTCAGCGCTCATGTTGGGAGAATATGATGTGTATCTGTCTCTACTCACAAGTGGTCCAGCTTTTCCCAATTCACCCAGAAGTCCTCCAGGCCCAGGTGGTCCCTGTGCAAAACCACATGTCAGGTTCAGTCAAAACACAATTTTGCGTAATTACTAAATTTAGAATAAACTGTAGTGTTTGTTGTGTAGCATAAATTACTTACGGGGGGTCCATCAGGCCCAACGCCCTAAAGAGAGATATAAAGAATTACATATACTGTGTGATATATATCATTTGGATCATTTAATGTTCCGATGGTCCTGGTAGATCCGATCCTTGGACTGAGAGGAAAAGGTACTCACAGTGGCTCCACGAGGTCCGACATTTCCAGGTTCACCCTGAAGAACAAAGATAAATACATTAGACACAAAGAAGTGGAAATACCTCTTGAAGCACTGTGGTCAGGTCACATGTAGCCATGCGAGCCTGCAGTTAACATTCTTCCAGCTCGTCACATGACTTCTTCAGGCACCATTGACCCAGCAATGTTTAGCCTAATGAGGACCGATGTTGGGGCTTCGCTCCCCACGGAGATTACATAGAAGACTTGCAGGATTAAGTCTCATTTGTCATGAGGAATTGGTTTATCCACTGCGGCTCCTGCGGCTATGCCAAAAAGACTGGACAGCAGCTTGGCAGCGTTTCACTGGCAGCCTCTGAAGCAGCAAAGCGAAGGCTCATTAGTCACTCACTTTCTGTCCGGGGGGACCATCGGGCCCAGGATCTCCAAAAGGGCCGGTCAAACCCTGCAGAGGAGAGAGATCATGCTTAACTAATGCAACATTAGAAAATGAAAGAACTAGCTACTGTATATTTTAAAATGATGCAAGAAGCTGTGTTTATTTCCCCATCTATCAGTATTCTAAACCCCAGCATCAGATGTCGGTGTCTTACATCCTCATATAATAATCACACAGCAGTGGGAGGAGTCCTAATAACAAACAGGATTATTTATGAACCCCCCTCATCTTGAATGCTTTAATATATACTGCAATGCAGCTCTACGTCTGTCAGTCCCATTGAACTCGTCAGGTCTGTTTTTGAGCACGTCGTGACGTCCAAATTCACAGACACACACAAAAAGTCAGCGCCAGGGCAGAGGGCAAAACTTTCAGACTGCAAACCAAGCAAAGAGCAACATTCCTTTGGCTCATTTCAAACAAGCTTACTGAGAGGAATCATTCCACACCGTTTTGAGGATTCTCAACGGCAGATACCAAGAGCAGCAGGCCAACAAAGCTGCGATTGTTCTCTCAATTCTGTTGGATGTATCGAGGTATTACACAGCCACAATGCCTCAATATGCATAAAACAAATTCATTACATTAAATGGCATTCTGAGACTCATACGTTGTCAACTGGTGAACTAAAAGTCACCTACAGCCCCTCGTGTTATCATCAACACCAATATTGTGTTTGGATGTTTTCCCAGACCCTCCTTTCAGCTCGAAGGGAGCAAAGTTAATTACATACGGTTCCTGGTTTACCTTCTTATGAAGGAAATTTGAATTGGTTCATCCTGTGTCATTTATTCCTCACATTTTTAGCACACTTTCCCTCTACGTCCCATGCTAAATCTGAAATCCCATTGGTCACTCTTCAAAAAAGAGTAGACATAATCGATGATGGTGGGAGGATCACAATTTTTAGTTCCACCCCTTTGCAGACATGCAGATTGCATGCTGTCCGTGGCCTAAAAGGCAGATGTACTGTATGAAATATGCATGTATGTATAAAATATGAAACTCACATCATTTCCAGGAATTCCAGGTAATCCTGAAGAGCCGGGTTTACCTGCATCTCCGTCAGGTCCCTGAAGAAACACATATTTTAGAAAAAAGCCTTTCCAATGAAAAGCAATGCAGTTTCAATTTTTGTATTAAATGTCATAATTACAGGAAGTCCCTCCTCGCCATCGTCTCCCCTTTCCCCCTGAAATAAAGGACAGTAAATGCTTTAAGGTGAGCAGATAGTGAACTATTTATTAGTATTTGGCACATGATATGGATAATGTTACAGAACTGAGAGCACTTACAGCAATGCCATCAATTCCTGGGACACCGGCAGGTCCAGGAGGACCGGCAGCTCCAAGAGGGCCCCTCTGAGTAACAAAAGAGGAACAATGATATTCATTTTAGAAAATATTAGCTGACATTCCAAACAACAACAACAACAAATGTCTTTTAGTTGGAACAGGTGTATTGCCTTGTTGCACGTAGAGACTCTGGGATTCAATAAAATAGCTCACAGCCTAAATAGGTGATATCTGACAGCAGAATACTTTACTGCATTCTCCAGCGCTGCAAAAGGAAACATTTTTTTAAAAAGGACACTCGACAATAGTCTCTCTGCCCTGCCTCTTGTTCCTGGCAAATGGCCAGTTAATCAATTTACTGGATGAAACAACTTCAGCATCTCGCCACAATTAGGTCACATATATGATGCTATTTGACACCAGAAAAACACCTTCACCTCTGTCACATCAGTCTGCAGAGACACATAGCGACACCAGAGAGAGAGAGAGAGAGAAACATAATAAGTCTTACTTGAGCGGAGCAGATAAGGACAAGCTGCAGAAGCAGAGCCAAAAGCGGCCCTCTAACACTGAGGGCCCGAGCCATGATCTCGCCGTGGGCAGGAAGGCAAAATGTTGTAGTCCTTTCTCTGGGATTTGTTGGGCTGAAGGAGCCCCCCGACAAAACAAGCCAACTGAATCGGCTGGAGCTATCTAGACCGTCCCAGGTCCCACAGCCGTGAGGGGGCCCATGTATATTCATACGGTGTTTGGTTGCAGGAAGCGATTGGATGGTTTGCAGAGGGGAGGAGCTCCAATGCAAACGCCACCAATAGGCAGGGTCAGCGGGTTATTTGACCTCTGCTCAGGATTTTATTACAGGATCTGACACATTTCATTTTTGTCTGTAATCATCAAAAATCTGACGTGAGGGAAGCTACATGGAGGAAAGTGGAGAACAATTTTAAGGGCACAAAAAATAGTTTTGCTTTGACGCACGCACAATTTGGGCAGCCAGTTCCATGAATGTATTCCCCTTCTCAATTGACGGCAATTACGCTCAGCACGCCAAACCAACACGCCGTTTAAGGCTCCGCCACCTCAAACCTAGGATTCTATTGTTGTTCAGAGTGTTATTCAAATGAGATTGTCAAAGTTATTTACTGTTTTTTTTCATGGTGGAATAAATATTAGATATTTAACTGCAAAGTAGTAATGTGTTTTAAATACCTTAAGTGTTGCATTAAATCAACATGGGAAGTTTCGCCTTCCTAGAACATTTTCCACCAGCCGACACTAATTAGTACGATAGGATCATGACGAGATGTCCAATGTATTTAAACATGGAACGAGTGGCTCTACACAAGCTGCGTCCCAAAGGAAAATGGACATGTTTTTACTACACATTAAGGCCAAACCCCAAATTTTCTCCATCATGAAAAATATAAAGCATGATGTGTTTGCCATCTGAGACTCATTATTGAAACATTAACGAAATGAAAGTGTTTATTTGAGAGTTAAAATGTGGCCAAACATTAAATGCACATGCATTTTTGGAAACTGTCCAAATGTGCTGCATAGTGTATGACTTTAGTCTAGTAAAGAGACACAGCAGACAAACTACTATTAAAATGGTTTCAGTTGCATAAGCAGTGCAGCGGTGCTCTGGCGGACGTACCGCAATTGCCACCGCTGGATTGTCTTTTTAGTTTTCCGATCAACGTGAAGCCTTCCAAGCTGACTTTTTGTCGCGGTGGTATATTCCGGGAGCCGACCATGACACAGTCCACGAAAAGGTATACAGCGCGCCTGCTGATTCAGAGCAGGACTTGGTGCCACTTGTCGTCGAAAAGAAAAGTCAGAGGGCCGAAAGCAACAGTGTGCGTCACGGCGCCCAATGCTGTGAAGGTGAACTCCAGGGACTGAGACTCCCCGTTGAGTCCGACGGTCAGCTGCTCCTTTTCATTTTCAAACTGCATTTGCCAGATATTCCAGTTTTTGTTGATAGCGGTGCCACTCATGCGCAACAGGGCCACAAATGCAAACTCTTCCGGCAGCCCTAGGGGATAAGCTGATCTGAAATACAACGATGAAGGATGAACTATTAAACACACTTTATTGTGGTATGTTTTTGTTTTGTCAGAAGGAATGCGTTGGTACAGGTGATCAAGGTATTTTATGTCCAGGACCATGGACAGGGTAAATGACGTTATACCAGTTCAACCGCTAGAGGTCAGTATTCACCCATACACCCTGAAGTTTACCTTGTGTTAACCCTGAAGTTAAATGCTGGGCCGATTCGATAGGCAATGTGCTTTGGAGAGGAACCTTTAATCTTTTTAACAGTGCCCCTTCTGCCTAGCTCAGCAATGTTGAACTGGGAGATAATATGAACAGTGCCCCTTCTGCCCAGCTCAGCAATGTTGAACTGGGAGATAATATGAAACCCTAAAAGCGCAGAGACAGAGAGAGTGGTTAAATGTAAACATCATCTTGGAGATCCATGACCTTGATCACATTGTATCACAAATTGCTAAAATTATGATAGAACATGTTTTGCATAATAAGCTACCTAGTTTATCTGTATATATTAAAAATGTATAGTTATATTTTTTGTGTAGGCAGGAAAAATAAACAGCTGTGCTTATAGTTTTTGTGAATTCACCTGAGATGTGATCCTCCCCGACGCTGATCTGAGGGCACGTGGACTGCTGTTCAACATGAATACCAACTTGAGATGAAAAACTCACTGCTGCGACATGGAAACAAAGCACCTGGTTAGTAGACACAGTGTGTGTCTGTCTGTCTGTCTGTCTGTCTGTGTGTGTGTGTGTGTGTGTGTGTGTGTGTGTGTGTGTGTGTGTGTGTGTGTGTGTGTGTGTGTGTGTGTGTGTGTGTGTGTGTGTGTGTGTGTGTGTGTGTGTGTGCGTGCGTGCGTGTGTGAGGAGGAAATAAAAGCTCAGTGTTTGGAAAGCCGTGCTGCTTGCTTGAATAAATATTAGACTATCTGCCTGTTTGCTGTTTCCTCTTTAACATTTAAGTTCAAGATTTTCCCATTTCAACACATCTGGACAGGAAGTTAAAAATCTTATTGAGTTCGAATAAATCAGGAAACATTTATTAGCCAAATGTTTGACATGCAACAATTGGTTTCTTTAGACATTTCACAAGCAGGCTGCTAGCATTGTATTAATGATCTGACACTGTTCACAGGACCGCAATTGATACTGTAACATAATACTTTGGCTTTGTCCGTATGTATTCATCAATGCGGGGTATTACTATTTAATGCACAGTGTGTGTAAGGTAAGGTAAGCTCCTCATGCAACTATATGCTATAGCCATGAAATGAATGCAGTTAAAAACAGTTTGTCAGGTATAAAAACAAAAAAATAAACAATTATTCAATGTCAAGGGGAATGTATTCCCCAACACATGCAGAGCACAGAGAAAGTGCTTCAGCCAAAGACAAACAGCAGCAAGGGTATAATTAACATTTTGAGAATGTAGTGGGACACTGATAATCAGCATTCAAGTGAACATCACTCGTGGAGTCTTTGAGTTTTCATGTGAAATTATCACATTATTTTGTTTGCCTTCCTCACTGTTATCTCAACCATTGCGCTTTGCAGTGCAGAAGACAATTTACTCTGAGAATGAAGTCCTGGGCAAATATAGTGTTAGTGTTAGTGTGGCGTACAGAAGGATATTTCTGGAACGCAATCTGAAAAAAACGTTGAGTTAAGAAATGTATTTGTTTGCATGATACATGTCCTATGTATTGAAATGATAGACTGCCACACATTCGGCATCAATTACATGAGTCACAACACTCCCCAGGTCACTGTAACAGAAAGTTTACCTTTTGACTCGACCCATTTCATAGCTTGATCTGGAAACACCTGCAGCCGGCTGTTTCTATGGGCTTGCTGGAGAGAACAAGTCGTTTAGTTTCTCCCTCTGCAGGAGTGAAAACCTCCAGGTCACAGTGAGGTGTCTCTTATAGGCTTGACTGTATATATTTGGGGGAGTGAGTCAACATCCTCCACAGTGTCAACTTCCACTGTGCATTCCACTGGAGTTATCTCCATTCATTGATTTTTCTTTCCAGAAAAAAGGTTATTGTAACACACTTGTTGTTCTATTGTTACGATCATGTATGCCAAGTAAATTAGGTGTGGAAACTTCATCAGTTTCATTTTTCCAGCACTTTTGGGAACTAATCGTTCTGCAATTCCTGAAGTAAGGTGGAAGACTAAGCTTTAAGTCATAGTGAAAGCATCCAAACGCATTCCAACTAGTTGTGCATCACCAAGAAACATACGTTTTTCAGTCATTTGTTTTAATATTAGTAGTAAATAGTAGTAAGTAAAATAAAAAATAGATAAATAGTCACACGGACATGCAATCATTTCCAAACACACCGCAAGCCATTGGGCCTAACAACGCAAATGCATGGAAAAAGTATGGATATATGAACACTTTTAACGGCTAATGATAAAATATATACTACTGATACTACTATTAATTATATAATTATCTCTTTTTTTGACATGTATCCAACACTTCAACACTCCATTTATGTGGCATTCATTTTGCATGCGCGTCAACTGCGTCTCCGGTATGTGCAGCCAAGTGTTGGCAAGCGGGGCAGTGGAGCTGCGCTTGTGGCTGCTGCTGTCAGCTCTTCAGGGTGAGCGCAGTTAGCTCGATGGCTTTCCAACACAAACACCGCTGCACGGGGAGATCCGCGGCCACTCGAAGCTGTCTGTCATTGTGAGGGCGTTTCTCCTTTTTTAACACCAGCCGAACTAGGAAGTGTGCAGTCTGCACAGTAGTGTTTTCTGGCCACGGTTCACAGCGAAAGGACGAGGACCTGGAATTGGAGCTAACGTTTGCCAGCTAGCTAACGCTAGCTTGCCAACGCAATGGTGAGTAGCGTTAGCTCCCGCGGCTAATGTTAGACCCGGTGATAACTGTTGTGTGTGTGTGTGGCTAATGCTACGCTAGCCGTTACTGTTAGTTGGCGACGGAGGAGCGTTTTTATTTCACGGTGGTCTGCTCAAGCATGTGACGGTATGTATTCTTTCAGATCGTTCCTGACCCCTGTTTTGGGGTCATCGGGCATTATATTTAACGTTAGCTTGCCACTTGTCACCCTTTAGACCCGCGCCGTGATTCTGCCCACTTGCCGGGGACATGTAACGTTACCGCCTCACTCAACCCACTCCGGTAACAGCTACAGGACGATTTGCGTGCTAACAGCTAACATCGGGGCATGAATGGGGCTCTAGCTGGTGACCTAAAGGCGACCGTTTTTTATAGTGGACAATTCGTCGTAGTATGTGAAGGCCTTTCTTTTATGTATTTATACACGCAAGTATAAACACATATAACAAGACCAACGTTAGCGTTAACTGTTTTAACCTTCTTTCCTCCTACGTGACGTTAACTTAAGTTGTGGACTTGAATCGTCTCGGTAACGTAACGTCGCGCGGAAGTTGGAATGTGGCGTTATGGTTTTTTTTCCCGATTAGTTTTCCAGATTAATGTTGCATTGAGTTTATCAACGAACGTTTGGTCCGCATTGGCCGCTCAGCTGGCACCGACGTTTCGTCCATCTACGCAGTTAACACCTTTTTTCTTCACCCTTTCTAATCATCCACATCAGCCTCCGTCACGTACGTGTTCGTGTCACACGTTCACACAAAAGGTCCGACACTCAACTCGACCGACCAGTTGTGCACATTTACGTTTGTGTGTCCTCGCAGCTGAGCTGTTCGTGTAAATAAATATTTATAGATGTGTCTATTGTACGGCCGTATGAATGCCGTGGCTCTCGCCTTCCTCCCACGTCATCGTCTCACACCTCCCGGTTTGAACTCGTCTTTTTTTAGTTCTGCTGTGTTTTGTTATTCGGTGGCTTGATTCCTTTCACCTCAGTGCTCAATCTGTCTACCAAAACATACATTAAAAAATTGTGTCACTTTCTGTGAAACATGATAAAGTGGAAATCCAACTCTTAAAGTTAAAACGTAAATGAGTCCGGGACAGCCGGTTTATTCGTTTAACTTGAACTCCTTGTTTGTTCTCTGTGTCGTGCCCAGTTTAATTTTAGTTTTGAACTGACAGCTTTTTAAAGATAACTTCTTCCAGGAATGGATCCTCATAACATGGAACTATTTTCCCTTCATCGGGGGATCTGCCTCAACCAGGTCAAATTCCCGGGGGCCTGTTTGTACCTCGTATTGTTTTTTCCTTGCATGAATACAATGACTTGTTGTCCCCCCCACCCTCCCCCTGGATGATTTATTCATTTCAATGCATGACTAATTTAGCGACCGTCTGTATGATTTTCTTTTGCCAGTTTTATTTCCCCCATGAAACTGCCCAAAAGCAGACATGACCTTTTAACCTGAAATAGATATTAATAATCTTAATAATATAGCTTAAAATGTTTGCATCTACTTACAGGGATGTCTGTGTTTTATGTCTAACACTACCAATTGGTAACATTGTATTTCAGGCCTATATTTGCAATGTTCTATATAATACTTCCCCTGCTATGCCAACGCTATAATTATCAGGGCTATTAACCAATTGGGTACAGAGGACAAGATGCCTGCTATGATAGATGTCAACCCCACTCTCGTAATAATTCCCCATTTAAAGATAATCCAAATCTCGCATATTCTTTAACTGGATCGGGTGACCTGTGTAACTACTCCTGGTGTTTTTTTAATAGTTCTCTCCTAGTATCTTGCAGAAGCTAACAGGGCTTGTTAATATGACTTTGTGTAACTTGGTGGATCATTTCTGTGCTATCTTGTATTTACCGTTTTTTTTTTTTTTTTTTTTACAAAAGAATCCTGGAGCTAAAATGACTAATCTGAATACTCACCTGTAGGCCTGCAGATTTACCCCGGATGATGTAAGGCACCCCTGCCTGTAGAGCCCAAGATGACTGAAGTCCAGGCCACGGTGGAGTTCTCTGTGGAGCTCCACAAGTTCTACAACGTGGACTTGTTCCAAAGAGGGTGTGTGGTTTCCACGTTGTCTCTGCTCTTTTTGCCCCATAAGTTTCGAGCAGGTTGCGATTCATTCACGCTATTACCAAATATGTGTATTTCTAACATGCATTACAGAGGTCTACCTTGCTAATTCAATAAATCCACTGCGATGGCACGCTTTAGAGGGATTTGCTGCTAGTGGTAGAAGGGGACCAGGATCTGTGTCATTAGTCATAACTAACCAACTAAGAGGAGCCAGCTCGGTCTGCCTCACTTTCCGCTGAATTTGTATTATATCTTGATGACAGTTGTGCTGCAGGGATATTAAAAATGTAGAACTAATTGTGTTCTATCCAAACCTGAAAATATATCTCTTTGGAGACCTCTATCCCTAAAACTTTAGTAATTTTTCACAGCAGCAGCAGTCCAATGACACTTGCTGAGATAAAACTGCTCCATGCTGCTGGCTCGTCTCTGCTTTAAGAGCTCAGGTTTACTACAAGAGTGACAGCGACAGAAAGTGATCATTGTTTATTCATAAAAGTTGTGGGGTAATTTTGCAAGTGCCTGTGGCTGACCTGTGCAGTTTGTCCCTCCTTCACCGAACCTCCAATGTTGCCGTGGACAAGGCTTTATACACAGTGTGTCCTTCATTTCCAGGTTCTACCAGATTCGTGCTGGTCTGAAGTTGCCACCCCGGTTTCCACACAAAGTCGAGACCAGTATACTTCACTTGGGAGGTAAATGCATTTTTGAGGATGGAAAGGGGCCATTTCCCTATTTTGAAAGGATCTGTGCCGCCTTTGGGGATCCAGTTGGTCAACACATAACAACGCCAGTGTCCCGGTGAAGGCGGGTCACCTTCTTATGCTTTGAGTGCACACATCACTTTCAGCTCTCTGATATGGGTATTGTTCCATCAAAAAAATGTTATTGCAGATTTGTCGAAACAGGGAGCTGGTAGGGCACTGGCTTATCTCACAGGCCAATCCTTGTTCTCATTATTTCTCTAAGGCTTTATAGAATATGCTGCAGCCCCTTGCTTAAGAGAACTTGTTGACCTTGTTGTCATTTTGCACAATGACCTCAATTCTTTTTCTTTTGTGATCAAAGTTTTTATTCATTTTCAGATATACATTAAAAATCAACCACCCGTTCTCAATATACATACACATATACTCACATACCCCTACGTAGATATGCACACATACATGCATACATATAGACAAAACACACCCTCATATACACAGACGTATGCATGCATACACTGACATACACTCACACCAATTCTTTGTTTCTTAAATAAACAGGATCATCAGAGGTGTGTAATTCCGGTGCTTGAATGTTTTAAATGTTCCATTTATATTACATTGAACACCTTGTTGAATAGAGTAGACGAGTAAACAGCACTTCACTGGGCTTTCATCTCCAAAGCAGACCCGATTTGGTCGCATGATTCCTTCCTAAAGTTTATACAGAAAATAGTTAAAAACACACTGGTTTGCTTCAATTGTTTGTTTGTTTTTTCTCCATAAACTCAATATATTCTGGTGTTTTTTGTTTAGGCTCTGATCTGGCGTTTCCTGCTTCAGTCCAAGATGAAGTAATCTGCAGCAAAACGTTCCAAATTCTGTACAAGAGCGAAGAGATTGTGGTCAATGATGTCCTCCTCTTCAAAGTGATGATGCTGCTGGATGAGAAGAAGGTACGTTTTCCTGCATTTCTCTCCTAAATTAGTGCACAATCTTACCAGTGATGTGATTATTGTGAGCAAAAGACCCTAATGTCATGTTGACCTTAAGGAAAAGAGGATGTGACCAAAGGCAAACAAACATGTCACAGGAACAGATTAAAAGTGACCACCCCCCCCCAAAACAAAAGCGATGAATGAATATCTGATGCAAAATTGCTTTTGTTATGTGGAGCAGCTCCACAGTTGATTGCTTGGAGAGCCTTGTTTTTGTGCCGAGGTTCAGCTGTTCTAACCGAGCGCATGGGAGTGTTTTTGACATCTGCTGTCCTCAGGGAGACGGATAACATAACAAAGGCTTCAAAATGTATCCAGCTTATTAGTGCTGATACTATCAAGAGAAAAAGACACACCTCCAGCAGTGATAGACTTGCTGATAGACTCGGCACATTATATGCTTTCAGCACACTGCCTCTAAATTGGACCCTCTCCACATGTTTTTCAATATTCTCAGGTGGAAGAGTCCCTCAATGACATTGATTTCCAGCTCTTCTTGGATTTATATTTCACAGATGGCGATTACACGTAGGTGTTGCAACATTTGAACGGCATGTTCTCATTTCGGTGGCTGCGAATTCGATGTTTGCATCTCTCATAAGAAATGACGCTGTACCTTTTTGTTCCTCATTTCATTTCCACAGGCCAGACGATCCGAGCTCTCTGCAGAATATCAGTGGCCGCACACTTCGTTTGCACTTTAGCCTTCAGCGAGGCATCCACCAACACGTCAATGTCATGTTTGACTACTTTCACCTGTCTGTCATGTCCGTAGCCATCCACGCCTCCCTAGTGGCTCTACATCAGCCCCTTATCAGGTCAGACTGCTTCCTAACACGTGGACGTGTTTCACACTCACTTAAGTTGTGCATTCATTTGAAGTGCTGCAGCTCGTTCATACATCTCCATCACGTTATCTACCATTGTTGTTTGCAGTAGGTTCAAACTTGACGACAAATTTACCATTACATTTTCCTTTTATTTGACTTGACAAGTTTGTACAGTAATATGTGACCGATGTAGTAGAAGTGCTCATTAGATATCTGTGGTGATTAGCAGAGTTTGATTTCCTTCATTGTGTGTTTGCTTAGTTTGCCCCGACCAGTGAAAAGCACGTGGCTCAACCGCAACGCTCCACCGCAGAGCAAAGACTCCGTCATCCCGCCTCTGGAAAGTGTGGTGTTCGGTGGCAGTTATGTCAAGCAAGTATCATCGGATGTAAGTGGATCCTCTTTGCGGCGAGCACAACGTATTTGGAGGTGGTCGCGTTTCCTTTGTAGATTCTTCTTCACGGGTTGAGTCGGGAAATTCTAAAAGATGCCACCGTTGTATCCCTTTACAAGTTTGCTGTAATACAAAGGGCTAAATAAAGCACCTGATAAAAAGTAAGCAGTTGTTATAGACCTAATAATACTTTCTGCCAGTAATACGTGCTTTGATCACTACTCGGATTGGACAGTTCTTCAGCTGGGGCAGAACGCTGTGTTACATTGGTTGCATTGGAAGCAGACCTGTCGGGCTGTTGACAGATGGGGCATCCATCGGGCCATTGCCACATTTGGCCAGGAGTAATTGGCTTCTCCCGACGGCGTGGTGGTGAGCTGAAGCTGCCCCCGCCGTGCGGTAGTGTGAGCTAGGCTTCCGCTAGGCTTCGCCCGCAGGCAAAGCGCAATAAAGCGCCCGACACCTGGAAAGTACCCACTACAGAACGCTATTAAAGAACCTCGTTTTCAACATTCATTGATTTACCCGATTTGGTGTTTTTCAATAGATTGCGTTTAACTTTGTAGATTGAATGCGTTATTTAAAAAAAAAAAAAAAATTAATATTAGGTTGCTGAGCGTTTTACTCCACCTTTGCCGGAGGCTGTCAAGTGCAATTTTGTTTACAGCTGCTGAGGATGTCCAGAACGTCAGTGATTCTGATATTGTTTCCAGAATTAAATCACCCACAGCATCCTGTCTGTGTCCCTCATGATCCCTCAGGGCAGGACATTCCTGGTGTCTGACCACTGTCTGCAGCATGCCTTCAGTCTGCACCATAACCTCTGCTCCAATCTCCTCCTGGCCTACCAGGGCCTGTTTGACTACTTCACCTCCATTACCAAGGACCTGCCCTCCTCCCATCGTATGGAACTAGGTACACAGCACTAAAGCTTCACTGTAATTCATGTCCCAGTGTGGGGATAACAACAGGTTGCACCAAATCGTATATAAAACAGTCATCTTATTTGAACTCAAGCACTGAGGAGACACAAGTATTCTCAGGGTCATACAGTACAATCAATGCCTTGTGAATGGTTGGATTCTCATTGTTTTTGTTGTTTTTTCAGCGCCTGTGTTTGTTGTATATTACGAGTTTGTTGAGTTCTCATATCATTTCACCTGATCCTTTCATACTGACATATTATCCCCTACACAGACTACACAGCCCTCTAACTGAATTCAGCAAGCTAACTGTAGTCCATCTTTGCTCATTATACTTACAAAATGTTTGTTGCACTCGTTCGATAAGTCTATTGACCCCTAGACTGAAGCCTCAGAATAACCACTCCTAAACACAGGTTATTGTTGCAACTGGCTCACTTAACCTTCCCCACACAACTGGACAAATATTAACCTATCCCCAAAGACCAAACAAGGTTAAATATGCCTTTATGTGCAATCTTACTAGCCAAGCCCAGCATGCAAGTCCTATATGAGCGAGTTCTCAGGAGACCCTATCCCCGAAGTCAAAGGCACGTCTACATAGGTATGTTCCGAGCCTCCCAGTACCTCAAACCCGCCGGCCTTCCTCTCTCTTATTTCCTCTTCACTCTAGTTTCCTCTTTGTAGAAAATACTATATCTTCTGTATGTCCTATTCTCCAGAGACTGTATGCCTAAATTGCTGTTGTGTGTGCGTGTGTGTTTATATAGATATATAGATAGATCTCTCTTTCTTTCTTTCTTTATAACCAGGCATTGATCAAAGAGTCCTAACAAAGTGGTTCTCTAGAGTTTGTATTGACTTCTGAGTGCTGTCTAACTCCACATCCTTGTTCTGCCTGTATCACGGGCCCTTTTAAAACCGTTGTGCACAATCAAATAGATGAGTTATAATTCTTAGTAGTGCTGTTGCTCTGCATTCTCAGAACAACTCGACTTGGACGCCCGTCTAGCGGAGTTATGTGAACATGTCAAGGTAAGACCTTTTTGATCTTTCCTCAGTAGGCCATTATTCGGAAACCTTCATAGGGAAGCAACAAGCGTTTATTCATTAGGGCAGGAGGAGGTCGCAAGAAATGCATGCAAACTGCGTTTGTGGCTGCAAATAACGGCTGCCTCAGGGGAATACGGTTTGCGTTTGCATTGTTGGAGAGAAGCCTTTTTGGAGAAAAGGAAGGTAAAGAAAGGTGGCTAGAGGTGTGTTCGCAGTCACTGAATCCTTTGTGCCGCTGCAGTGTTCACTTGTTGGCAGACAGGCAATCTGATTGTAGTTGGATGCGGGTAGGTTAGCCTACCTGCGGTTCTCAGTATGAGCTAATGTGTTACAAATTTCTGTAGATGAGGTGGTGCTTTATTCAGGTTCTACTTGTCTGTTGCAGTGAGCAGCACCTTCCTTCCAAATACAGTTTTTCATATTAGATATCCAACAGTAGCTATGACGGACACAGGACTCGAAATAGATACGGTCTATTTATTTTGGAGGGTTCATATTCAGCTTTATTTGAATATCAAAAGCAGGTTTTTAGGATGGTAAACTATTCAGTTAGTGTGTCAGCAGTGCAAATCCTAAAGGAACGAGTCTCTGCCGACACCGACCCGCAAAACACTAGTGGGTCATGGAATTGAGGGATTGGTTTTGTTTGTGTTCAGACCCGTTTTTTAGGGAGCCCTGTGGGTGACTGGTGTCCTCTTCCTTTTAGCAGAAAGCGGAGTCCCCTGATGAGCTGGCAGAGCTGGTTAATATGAACCTGGCCCAGCTCTGCTCTCTGCTCATGGCTCTCTGGGGACAATTCCTAGAGGTAGTTTCCCTGCAGGAGCATGTTGCTGCCCTACTAGCCATGGAGCACCATACGCTGAGGGTGAGTCCCACCCGCTTAAACCCGCTTAAGAACCTTCTTGAATTAACGGAATCTTCTTTTCATGCAATACATAATCCCAAACTATACTCCAGAGGCTAAATCTCAAACGTATATACTCTGTAATGTGGTTTTGTTACAGGTAAGGCGGTTTGCTGAGGCTTTCTTTTGTCTTGAACATCCAAGACAATCTGCACTAGCGTATCAGGAACTACAGTAAGTTGCAGTGGCATGTTTGTCCACGTTATATAATTCAGTGTTTGATGACAATATTTCAGGCCAGTCGTTGCCGGCACAGACTCAATAATGCAGATATGTTTTTTTTTTTTTTCTTCCCTCCCCTCCTCCAACAGTGCTTACAGTCACCAGCAGATGACTAATGCTATCAAAAGCTCCAGCTATTTCTTGTCTTTGCCTGCACTTCCAGTGGAATGTGCAGATCTAGACGGTGACGTTAGCTCCCTGCCAATCATCTTTGAGGATAGATACCTAGATTCCATCACTGAAGGTCAGTAATACAGTCTTACCACTCCACTACATGTAGAATCAGTAGACTTCGGCTATTTGTTGTAAAACAATGATGTTTTTGTCTTCGACATGGTTTGAACCTGAAGATCGCGACGGGCCCTGGCTGGGCGTGCACAACACAAGGACCGGCTCAGTGTCCAGCAAAACGGACAAGCCCAGCTCCAAGGAGTGCAGTGCAGCAGCAGCCAGCCCCGTACCCGAGTCTCAGTTTGCCTCTATGGAAAACCCCTGGCCAGACAGCTATGATCCACCACCCAAGTCCAAAGGCAAGTCGGTGAAACTGAAGAAAAATGCAAAGGCTGAGAACTCAAAGAAGCTGATTAGCCCGGCCGCCAAAGACTCTGTGGTGTTGGTGGGCTATAAGAACCTCAAAGCTCCTAATGCTGACGCAAAGCACATGGAAGGGGAAGCTCCCTCAAACCAAGAAGAGGATCGAGGTGCATTACAAAGCGACTCAAGTACTTATTTACAGACTTATGCAAATTCGGTTTTCGACTCTGGTGCCACTTCGGCGCTCTGTGAAAACAGTGCTGTGGAGTCTGTTGCAGATGACAATGTTTGTTCTGCTGCTTGTCAAAGAGGTTCCTTTAAAAAACCTGCAAATTCTGACGCACAGAATAATCCTCAGGCTGGTACTGGGATTATTGCTACATGCAACCAGCCGCTTCGCCATGAGGACCAAGTTGACCATGCCGGCCAAACGCTGCCGCAGTGGTCTGCTGGGCTGAAGCAAATTGAGGTGAAACCAAGTCAAAAGGACCCTTACCAGGGGGACAAAGTCACCGTTCTGCTACCTTGTGAGACGGATACGACCGTAAGCAGCAGCGTTGCCGGGATCACCCAGACCGACGTCTGTGAATCAAAGCAGTCTGTGGTGGACTCCATTTTTGAAAGGCCCGGTGCAGAAGCGGCGCTGCGTAGCCAGTCCGGTCTGGTCCCTGCGCAGGCGAAGAGCGATCTCATCAGGCTGCCGGACGGAGGAGCCCCCGGTGCCTCGTCTCGACTCTCCGACTCTGGCATCGAAAGTGAGCCCAGCTCTTTTGCCACTCAGCTGATTCCAGGACTTCAGAGTTTCGGACGGCTAGACTTCGCTGAATCTGCCGCCGCCCCCCAGCCTGAGAAGCCCCCTCCGAGTGCTGCACTACGGCCACTTCTGCAAAGCTCGGCGCAGAAGCCCAGTGGAGCAGCAGAGATTCTACACCAAGAAAACACCAGTGCTGTCAGCGGAGTGCAGTCTTCTCTCACCTCCATCAACTCCTTGCCCTCAGACGATGAGGGGGAAAGTTCCTCCAGGGGCTCCAGTGGAGCTGAACTCCGAGGCAGGAAGTCCAGTGTTTTGGTGCAGGAGCAGAGTCTGGTGTTCTCTGGGGAAATCTCTCCGAGACCTGCAGGGAACTCCAACCTAAGAAAACCATCCTCTGACGTGGAAACTGACTCCAAATTAACTGGCGTTGTTGATCTTGGGACTGTTAAAGAGCCCCGTAGTGACCCCCACACCGCCTGCCCTTCCAGCAACTCCGGCACCAGCAGCACCGACCTGGTGAAACGCGGGATGGTGGAGAACTACTTTGGCTCGTGCTCTAGCGCCGACGTGTCCGAGATCAGCCCCGTGGAAACGTCCGCCATCACCCTGGGAATCCAGGAGGGACCCCGGGCCGACGATGAGGACGAAGACGAGCCTGAGCATGAGATGATCGAGAACGGCTTCTACGAGGAAGGGGATGGCTTCGCCTTCGCCAACGGCGTCGCCGACGAGGAGCGTGGCGGCGCCGCTTCGGATGCGGGTCTTCTGTTCGAGCAGCTTGGTATCGGTTACCCCCACGAGACAAAGGACCTATCCAAAGCTCCCATCTGCTCCAACCGAGCCTCCGGCGGCGCAGGGCACAGCTCGGGCAGAGCTCCCCGTCCCGCCTCCTCCTGTTCCTCCAGCCTGCCGTGGTATGAGTGCGCATCCACGCCACAAACGAAAGCGTGAGTCGTACCGCACTATTTTTCTCATATCCTTAATGTTGAACTTGCAGGTATTGGTCCCGTCCGGGCAAAATATTCATGAAGTATTTTACTGTAATTACGCAGGTTCGTTAAGGCAAAGGAGGAAATGAAACAGTTAAAGCTGCCGGGCTTCTTGTACAGTGAAGTATCTGAGCTGGCGTCCACGGTGCCCTACTTCAGCTTGGAGGAAGATGAAACTTGTGAGGAAGGCATCCATCTAATAGTCTGCGTCCACGGCCTGGACGGTAGGAAACCTGACTGTCTGCTCTCAATCATTCTTCTTTACTTCTTTTTTTTTTTTTTTTTTACACACAACCTTTTGCTTTCGTCTTCTGTTTGCTTTACGGCCGCAGGTAACAGTGCCGACCTGAGACTGGTGAAGACTTACCTAGAGCTGGGACTGCCTGGTGCTCGCATAGACTTTCTGATGTCAGAGAGGAACCAGGTGAGTGGATAAGCCAACAGAAACTACTGTCATCAGGGCGCCGTTCCTCGTACGTGGTCTTTGTCGATCAAATGTCCTTAAAATAACCAGAGGATTGAAGTCAGGCTCTCTCGGTTCCTCAAAGGCTGAGGCGCGCTCAAACAATGTTGTTGATTGTAGATTCTGTGTGCTGGTCTCTCTGCCGGCGAACATTATGGGGGTGCTGCCCTTGGTATAACTGGTATAATCTTTTCCACTGTTCATTCTGTACACATGGCATACGTTGCAGTCTCTCCATCCCGGGAGAGGGATCCTCCTCAGTCCTTCTCCCTAAAGTTTCTTCCTTTTTTCAAAGGTTATAGAAAGGCTATAGAAAATGAATTGGAAATCTTACACCACCAACACTGTGTGGGCTAGACAAGGAGCGCGGCAAAATATCGCACACAAGTTCAATGTGTTTAGGCTAATTTGAAGTGCCTCATCACACCATTTAGTCTTTAAATGTGACTGCTGGCAGTATTCTTAATAGAATGCATCATCCAGTGAAATCTTGATAGCTAAATATTATTATCTCTTTCAGAATAAAACAAATAGAATCCAATTGATATAAATAATATGATATGATGAAGATGCATGTACTGTATGCGCTGTGACCATATAGAACTAGGAGTTATAAATTGTCGCCGACACGGTTGCTATGGTGATTTTGCAAAACTTGCTTTCTGGAACCAAAAGGCCAGACTTATTTAATCTTTTCCTGAAAATGATCCAGTAACTCATCTAGCCAGGTACGAGGAACGGGGCCCTGTTCTCCTTACGGGTGAGCTGTAAAACCTTTTATTGTCCTTTCTTTTTTTTTTTCATTAAATGTTCTTTTCATCCACAGAATGATACTTTTGCTGATTTTGAGTCAATGACGGACCGACTGCTGGATGAAATAGTCCAGTATATTCAGATATACAACCTCACAGTGTCAAAGATAAGGTAACATCTGCTCTACATAAATGCAATATATGGTGTATTATCTACAGTAAGGATACTTAACTGGTTCATTAGATCGCAATTAGTTGTTCAAATAAGCCTGTGTTCTCAACAGAACTCCAAATAAGATGTGTAGTTTTTTTGACCTAGAATGTTTTTAGCCAACTTCATCACTCAAGATATAATCTGGAAAGTTCTGTTAGTTAAATGTGTTTTACAACACTGTAAATGTGTGAAAGATGTGCATACAAATGTGGTCTGGTGTGGTTGTGGTCTCTGCAGCTTTGTGGGTCATTCTTTGGGGAACCTCATTGTTCGCTCAGTGCTGACAAGGCCCAGGTTTAAATGTTACCTGAGCAGGCTGCACACCTTCCTGTCCCTTTCTGGACCTCATCTGGGCACATTGTACAACAGCTCTGCTCTGGTCAACACAGGTGTGTTTCAAAACATTTAGCTGGCATTTTCAGATACTTTACTAGATCTATCTATCTACGATCTGTCATTGCGGCGAAGCCTGTGAAATGACTGTTTGTTTGTTCCTAGGCCTTTGGTTCATGCAAAAGTGGAAAAAGTCCGGGTCACTCCTTCAGCTTACTTGCCGCGATAACTCTGATCCTCGCCAAACTTTCCTCTACAAACTCAGCAAAAAATCTGGTAAGCTTTCAGCTTAAAAAAACCCATTTGATACTATATATATGTGAAATACGAGATGATACAAATGAATTTTCTGTCATCCCCCTTTTAAAGGTCTGCAGTTTTTCAGGAATGTGGTACTGGTCGGGTCACTGCAGGATCGTTATGTCCCCTATCATTCCGCTCGAATAGAAATGTGCAAAACTGCATTAAAGGACAAACAAACAGGTGGGTTTAGATTGAATAGTTATGTTGCCACACTAAACCTTGTGCCATTACACAATTTCGCCTATTGAGCTGAGAATTAAAGCACACAAGAAGGACCAAACGTTGCCCTGCTCAGCCCTACTCTTGTCCACACCAGGTCCTGTGTATGCCGAGATGATTGAGAACCTGCTGCTGCCGGTGCTTCAGAACAAAGACTGTAATCTGGTGCGATTCGATGTAATCCACGCCCTACCCAACACGGCCAACTCCCTGATCGGCCGGGCCGCCCACATCGCCGTGCTCGATTCTGAGATCTTCCTGGAGAAGTTCTTCCTAGTTGCGGGCCTCAAGTTCTTTCAGTAGAACTGTGGCAGGATCAAACACTGTTGGACAAGAGGAACGTGGAGCTAATACCTCACTTCAGCTAATTGATTATCGTATATGGAAATCATCTTTGTTTTTTTTTGTTGTTTTTTTAAATACATATAATCAGTTTTTAAAGACATGAGCAAAGTCACAACTTTCTTTCTCATTTCATGATGTTTATATTGGAATCACAGCAGATATGGACATTTTTATTTTTTCTACTCTAATCTTTTAAATGTTTTTTCTGTGTTTTGGAAGCCCCACTCCCTCCTCCCCCAACCATATGCTATATTTTCAGTGGTATTTATGTATTATGTTTGTACTTATTCAATTCATTTTAGATGCTGAACTGGAAATGTAGCTGCTATACAAATGGCTGTTTTGGTGAGCTGGCCCAAATCTCTGCACATTATGTCCTCATCCTAACAAATGTTTTTCACTGATTTTAAGAAATACTGCATTGATATGCATCACAACTACATTTTAGAAGCTTTTGTACAGAGAATGGTCATTTGTACAAGTTACTTTTTGTATCAACAATTTTCCATCATTTTTAATGACAGATCGCATTGGAAATAGGATTGTTGCTCAGACTTTGCGGCCCTTGCTTTGGTCTTAGTACTTGCTGTTCTTTGCCATTGCAGAATTCTGTGCAATATTCACCCAACCTGGTGTTGGGAGAATAAAGCTTCACCTACAGCATAAAACTGTTTTAATACAGGGGTTAAGCAATGATCACCGTTCAGCAAAAGCACATATTGGTTATATGAACTTATTTTATTGAAAGTATTTGGTTGACATTAGTGGAAAGTATTGCTTGGAATTAAAAAAAATATTTCTTGGAAAATTGTTTATATATCATCGTATTCTACCATTAAATAAGCATATTATAAAGTTGGTCAAGTTACTTTTCTTTCTTACATTCTTGTCATTATTTAGATTATTTGTTTCAATTGATCAAAGGGCCCTGCAGGTGGCAGTGGCATCACAGTAACGTGTTCTTTTAAAGGCCAACAATAAAAGTGGGAATTGGTGTGGCGTGTTTTGCCTAGAATCTTTATGGAAATAATAAGGCCCACATGAGTAAAGTATAAACATTCGTGTAAAAATAGCACTCAAGTCCCTGAGAAAGATTCTTATTCATTTGTATTCCAATGCGAAACGACATAAAAAGATTACATCGTGGGGTTTAAATACCAGCGTTTACCTCATCAACTTCAAGAGAAGATTATTGAAAGCACAAAAACACCGGGGTATTGCTGAAGAACACAATTTTACAAATTAAGCACTTGTCAATGTTTAAGGAAAACATGACCGAAGCCTGCTCACCGCAACAGCAGTGGTCCCAAACAAGTGCGTTGCCTGGGACTGTAATTAAAACGAGATCGCTAAACCAACTAAAGATTGGGGGACATTTCTGCCGGGAACTGCGTAGAAAATGTATTTTTTTATTTTATTTTAATTGATATATACAGAATTATTTTTCATTGTTACCCATGGGCTTAACACTCGAATAAATATTAGATGTAGAATCACATTTTTACGAACATTTACAACAAGAGTCCAAAACAGACGACCCCTACAGCTACCCGTGATGGTTCGGCCCGGTCGTCAGGGCTGCACCGCGGTTGAAGAAGTTGGGCTGCAACACGCAGCGGGAGAAACGGGCGTCCTCCCAACTTCTGTCAGGATTGTTGTTCGGCGGAGAAAAGTCCATTTCTAGTCGGAACGAACACTACCGACCTGCTCCTGAAGACTTGAGACCCTTCGCCTCGTGTGATGTGACGGTGAGTCACTGGCCGCTTGGTCGCTAGTTAACGTTAAGTTAGCTAACGTTAGTCAGAGATGCACTTGTTGCGTTAGAATCGTCCCACGGACTTTGGTAACGTTACACGTGACTTACTTTAGCCCTGAATTAGCTCTGTTTTTATAGTTTACACATACATTCCATATGTTTAATGAACTAACGTTAAAGCTCGACTAGAGTTCACCGGCATGGGACGTTTTGTCCTCCGGCTTCCAGGTTCCTAGAAAGTGTGATGTTTGTGAATGTGGCCCACCGGGGATGAGCGGGTCCCATGGAAACGGTGTTCGCCTCCTTTTCGGATGGGGGACCCCTTCTTACTAGATCACCGTGCAGCCTGCAGAGGAGGTGCAGCAGGGATTGGGGTTATGACACACAGATGGCTTAAATAAACTAAATGATGGAGCAAATATTCTATTGCGAGTGGAATCCAGATGTCCAACGAGGTCCATGTTGTTATTACTGAAATGTACAGTGTGAATCCGTTTATAGTCAGAGCAGATGCAGAAAACACGCCCAGATTTCTATTGTATTGATTTTTGTTGCTCCTTCTGTCTCTTCCCTCTCATTACAATAAAAAATATATAGTACAAGTAATCCTTGAAGACTTAATTATGAGTAACGTATATTTCATATGCATATGAAAGGGCATAGATTATATTTAAGTAGCCCTCAAAAACTAGATTGTGTTTAAAAAGAATGCTGTCAGAATGATTTATACGTCGTAAGTGTTCTGTGTACAAATATATAATATATATTAGATTAGAGCCTGTTCTTTACCATGTGCTACATTATCCGTGTAAATGTACACTGTCGTTGGACTCCTAAAGAAGTGAGGCGTTCAGGCTACCGGTATTTCAGGTTTTCTTCTGACGGTTTGCACTGACACACAGATGTGAGTGGAGCCGTGTTTGAACTTGTCCATAATCATATCTGGTACGACAAATAATTTGCTCTGCGTGCCCAACACGTAACGCTTAACATGTTTCATGCGCTGCCTTCACTTTTTTTTCTTGTAGTTATCTCAACCAACGTATGTAAAACCTATGCAAACAAATTTGCCACAGTCCCAGAAGGTTTCATGTTAAAAGTACAGAGTGAAGTTAGTTTGTCCAAGTTCTGCATCGATTCAGTTCAGGTTCATATTTGTTTTTCTCGCTGGTTACAGTCAAGAGCAGGATTTAAGGGGATCAGAGTGGGGGGGCGGCAGTAATTAACCTGATTAACGTTAATCAGATGAGTCTCATACCGCTTGGGGCTTTAGGTCACTAGAGTTGGACGAGCTTCAGATGAGTCTTGGTTGCAAGTAGACTGTCTCTGTTCACCATGGCAATTTGTTCTGGTATCTTGAGTCCAGATATATATTTTTTCAAATACATATAATCATGTATTTAATTCAGTGTTGGCAGCAGGTTACCTGTTACACCACAGAACCTGCATCTGTTTTAAATGTGTTTCTGCACAATTCAAACGTAGTCTCATTGTGTTTTTCCGTCTCCTGCGCTTACCTCACTCTGATGTCATCCGTCTTCTCAGGCGCAATATGGGCGAGCTTCCCCGGAGCAGATAAAACCGCGACGGACAGAGGAAGCAAGAGGAGACGCAGGCATTCCTACAGAGAGAAAGCACCTCGGCCATCATGTCCAACTCGATGAAGCAGGAGAGAACCATTTGTGTTCTCCTCCCCAACAAAGACCAGCTGGACATCACCTTCGGGGTGGGTCTTGTTAATGTCTCCAGCCGTCCTCTTGACCATCGCAAAGAGATGTTCAACGTTGGTTTTATCTTGGTAAAACTATTTTGACTGTCGTGCATAGTTTGTGAGTGCGTGTTGAAGGCCCACGTCTTTTGTGTTTTTCTGCTTTCCAGCCTAAGACGTCGGGACAGGATGTTTTAAATCGAGTGGCGGAGCGTCTTGGAATCAAACAGCTGCACTTTTTTGGCCTCACGGTGGTGAGGGGTAAGTTCCCTCCTCTTTGGCACCCCTCAGCCGCCCAGCGCGAAAGGACTGTTTGCACTGGAGTACGAGGCGGTACCGTCAGAAGAGCGGCTCGTTGATTGGGTTTATGCACGCGTCAACCGGTTAGATTGTAAACGAGGGCATCGTGTTTGGATTACGCCGATTAACTGCAGGGGGCTTTGCTGCGCTGCTCTTTCAGTGGCTCTTGATTCTGTAATAATGTAGAAAATGTTTCCACCCAAAGAGCTATTTGATTAGAACCGACATGTTTTGTGGTGCCGTCCCAGTCTGCATAATTGAGGGGTGTAATCCACTTTAGCCGCTGCGCAAAGTTCAGAACTTTCTGATTCCTCTGGGTTTTCTGTTTCCTTTTGTTTCCGCAAATACGTCCAAAGGCCTCGGTAATCCTTTGTGGCTCACCAGCCGAACAGGAAACCTTTTTGTTTTTGTGGTGTTGGTTCAGCAATCACTTAGGCCTGGATTCCTGCAATATTAACTTCATTAAGCCTGGAATGCACTCTTGCATTCCTCCTCTTCACTGAGGGGAGGGACGGATTGATGATGAGAAGAGGAAAGGGGGTTGATGGAGGTGGGGGAGCTAGTCATGACACAGGCCGGCTGACAAAACACTCAAAAGACTTCCATGAAGGACGAAGGGTGAGGGAGTCGCAGTGAGTCAGAGTGGGCTGAAAGGGCAGATGGATGTTTAGAGGGATGAGTTGTGAAACGGCTCGGCAAACACGATTTGGCTACGCAAAGTAGAACAAAAGAGATAAGGTGCATCCAACAAAAACAACACACAAAAAAAAATGCCCATGTCATGACTCATTGGAACCCGGCTGAGAGTGATACAACATCCTCATTCCCAGCAAAGGGGTCCGTCGGCATTCTGAGCCCCGCAACTGAACTAGAAATGAACCTCGACATAAATGGAAGCATAAGAAGCTAAATACCAAAGACTAAAGCTCTGCTTTCTTTTGAGTTCATCTTCCCAGCCGTCAACTCATTTTGAGAATGCTGGCAGTGTGTGGTCTGCCCTGCCACGCTTCAATGGAAATCTGAAAATAGATGCATTAAAAGTAGCATTGTTGTCATTTGCCTCCTAGTAGCCTCATTAACAAAGGAAAGAACAAGAGCTTCTTTTTCTCGGCTAATTCAATTGTTGCAGCACATTTTACGCTTGGTTACATCGTGGTCTCGTTTGCTCGCTAACTGTCTGCTGGTTTCCTCGTTGTCTTTTTATCCTCCCAGACAATGAGCACATCTTTTTAGACTTGGAGGAGAAAATCACTAAGTACTTTCCTAAGGAATGGATGCAGGATTTTGGAAAGGTAAGGCACCTTGTTGCAAAGGGTGGAACATTTGGATGGAGTCAATTATTAAGCATATTTGACTCACTGTCCAAACTTACATGCATGACAAAAAGACGCACGCAGACTTTCTCTTAACCCGTCTCTTCCTGCGTACAGGGACTACTGAAGAGGCCGCTGCCACTGGTGCTCTGCCTCAAAGTGCAGTACTACATAGAAAACGGAAGACTCTTTTGGTACGTCCTTTTCCTACACCTTCTACGTGCATCTTCCTCACTACTCGACACCCGTCCTCCTCTCTGTCTAACCTTTGGTGCCTCCCTCTCGTTTGCGGTACCAGTGAACGTAAGGCACGGCACCTCTACTACTCCGACTTGCGGGAGCGGGTGCTCCGCTCTGAATGCCGGCAGCAGGAGGAGGTGTACTTCCAGCTGGCAGGTTACGCCCTGCAGGCCAGTCTCGGTGACCACCATCTGCCCAGGGAGGGGATGGAGGTCACGCCTTACTTCGAACCCAAGGAGTACTTCCCCCCTTGGGTAGGTGGAAGTATTTAAATGTTTTCTTTTGAAAAGAAGAAAAATCCAACTTTCATCTAAAATAATAATGCATTCATCCTTATTGCAATATATTTGATGGGAGCCAATGTCTGTCTCATTCGTCCTGGTGTAGATTTTATCTAAGCGTGGACCGGACTACCTCCTCTGCCATGGGCCCAAGGTGCATCAGGAGCTGTGGGGCATGTCTACTCGGGAAGCCATGCTGCTCTTCATCAAGGAGGCCTGTCGACTGGAGGACGTGCCCGTCACGTTTTACAGACTGCAGAAGGTCCATTTTGTTTCTTAGTATTAGTAGTTTGATATTTGTTGCACGCACCATACTGCAGGCTGTTATTGTTATTAAAATGAGCAATGCTGATTATTAAGGCTGGTGCGTAGCGGAATCTGATTTTAGCACATTTTTATCTGCAGACATTCCAGACGTATTACTTCCCTGTGACTAAAGTAATGTTTTATCCAAATAAATTAAACGAGTTTGGCGTGATTCGAGCTTTGCTGGACAAATAACTTTGGGGCAGTTATTTAACCTTCACCATTACGGTCAGTTTACTGTCCTCCCTATTCCGGGATTACTCCTCTACTGAGTGATTTTGAAGCCTGACCGCTCTGGTGTGTAGCGTTCTATTGCTTTTGAATTTGTTGTTGGCAGCAGCCCATTGAAGTAGGAGACGGGCTCCAGTTTGCGGAGCAGCTTCCTTATCAGAACGCCTCACATACCTCTCTGACATCTTATCGTTCATTTGTCCAGGACAAAAAGGCAGAGAAAGGAACGGCGTTACTCGGCCTGACCCTACGAGGAATGCAAGTTTATCAGGTATGTGCCTGTGCGAGTGTGTCGTAGATGTATAGCACACGCGTATTTAAAGGGTGGAATCTGCGTCCGCTCAAACCCTCTAGTCTTCCGACTAGACGTGTGAAGAATGTGTGGGATCGCCACCAACTGCAATGCACCAGGAGATACGAGTAGTCTGCCGTGCCAGTCGGTTGTTTGATCTGTCCATCACGGGCCATCTGGGGGGGATTAGGGCTCCAGGCCTGTCTGATTAAAGAGCCAGCAGAGCGTGAGATATCTGGAGAAGCCCGTGGCCTCTTCACCAAGACGTCCAGATGGTTCCTTTGAACAAAAAGACAACTGATTATTGATCATACATCAAGACACATCCAGACGCCTCGTGTTGTTCAAAACACAAAAGCTGAAAAATAGTTGAGCTGTTCATTTTAATTGTGCGTGTCTTTTTGTATTCATAGGAGGTAAACAACATGCGACAGATGCTGTACAACTTCCCCTGGTCAAACGTGGGGCGTCTCACCTTCCTGGTATCCACGCTTCTTACTTCCCTTCTCTGCTGAATTTAAGCAGAATTGTGATAATTATTTAATGGCCATTAGCTTTGTACACTCGGGATAACCGAGCGTCTCATTTCAGGGCAAGAAATTCGAGATCCAGCCAGATGGTTTGCCATCAGCCAGGAAGCTGGTTTACTACACCGGGTCATCGTTTCGCTCTCGCCACCTCCTCCTGCACCTGAGCAGCAGCCATCGCCTCTACCTCAGCCTCCAGCCTGCCCTCAAACACATACGCAAGCTGGAGGAGGGAGAAGGTGAGGAAGGAGGATACACAGACGTGATCAGTATGGGGGATGATTAAGGTTTGGATGGTGGCCACTTAAAGACACTGAAAGTTTAATGCAGGACTTTGGAAAAGACGCTTGTTCCATCAAAAAGAAAGCAAAGGGGTTCTTGTTTTAATAACTACATTCGTTGCACACAAGCGGTTTCTGTTGGGGAAAAGAAATGTGTGTGTGTGGTGTGTTTATATATAATATATATATAAAATGTTTTTAAAAGTCTTTATTCCCAGTCATCCTTCTGAAAATAAGTTTTCTGGTGTGTTAGAGGTCTAAATATAGTCTCATCAGATATGCAACCCTTAAAGAGTTACCATTATTATGTCTAGCATTTCATAAGCAGCTTCTTAACAAATATCCTCAGGTAATTTACATAATTATATGTTCCAATTTTCTAAAAAATAAGGTGTTTTCTTTTGTTTGTTTTAGATAAAAAGCGTTACAGAGAGTCATACATTAGTGATGACCTGGACATGGACCCCCCCGGCAGCGAGAGCAGCCCGGGTCTGTCCCGACGCTCGACCAGCAGCTCCGGGATTGAAGCCGATGCCCGTCAACACAGCCTCTCCGCCGAGATGGGCTCCATGGAGGAGGAAGGTCAACGGCAAGCGGAGAATTGTTTGGGCTCCGCGGCCAGCCGTGGCAGCGCCCGCACCTCTGGGTTCCACACGGGCCGCAGGGCTCGAATAGAAGACGAGGGGTGGCAAGAGGAAGGTGAGAGGATTTTATTTCTTTTTTTTCATGTCATTGTGATCCTAAATGCACACATGGCCACTTCAGAAGAAAGATGTTTCCCTAATCTGATTTCTCAAACGTTTCTTTTCCCAGAGATCAAAAGCGATATTGGAAGTCCAAAGGGGGTCCTCGTGGATTCTCCTGATGAGATGTTCCAGTTGGCTGATCTTCTGGAAGGAGTGTCAGTGGATTGTTCAGAACTCTCCTCGGAGACTCTCGCGTCGGGTATGAATCATTTGATAATGACATGATACAGAACATAACTCAAATATTTATATTATTTGTTTTCATGAGAAAATCTTTGTCTCTGCAGAAAACAAAGCATGTCTCCCAGACAGTGACGGAGACCTCAAAAAATTACGTAACAGGGATACTTTAAAACAGGTTGGACATCTGTCTTCTTTCCATTGACTTTCTTTTCCGTCTCTGGATTCCTCAGATGCATCGCATTAGCTTTTATCTTTACCTGTCTATATTGTAGATGGTAAAATATAGGGCACAAGTTTGCGTGGACCGCCACAGTCAAAGCATAGATGACGTAAGTCTGTTTCCCCCTGCGGCATCCCTGGGGACGACACTGCCGCCCGACTCCTCCCACAGCTACACCTGTGGCCTCCCGGGTGCCTCGACAAACACAAAGACCCCCCGTTGAGCAAAGCGATTACCCTCTTTTGCACTGTCAAGCCAAACCTTCCGGCTTTGGCCGCAGGGCCAGCAACTGCCTCTCTCTGGACATGTTAAGTGACGAACGGTTCCTGGAATTCATACTTTGAATACTCCCAACTCCGCCTTCTCTTCATTCATTCATTCACAGTGCAGATTAACGTCGAGGTTGCCAACACATATATAATTTGTGGGGAGGATAAAACGCGATGAGTGTGTGTGTGTTTTTCAATTTAAATTGATAAACGGAGCATATTTATTAATGTTGTACATTGTGTACATACTACTTGCACTATTTTATTACACTTCTAATTATGTATTATATTTTATATTCATGTTGTTCAAATGTTTCTGAAAAATCTGAACAGGTTTGATGTCGGTGGCTTAAAGTTTTCAGTTAAAAGACGTTGACATCATTGCTAATTTCCTTGTTTGATTCAGCGGAAACTTCAGAAGCACTGTCCTGATGTTTGTGCTCTTGCATTTCTTGTTCTTTTAAATAATATTTTTTAATATACTCTATTTTTGTATAGTGTGCTCTGTCATGCTTTTCCTATTAGTCTACTTGCTGATGTGGAAAATGTAACCTCTTTCCAGCTGGTAATGTATTCATCCAAAGCTTCTCGGTTCCATACTGTCCCCTCGTTGTTATTACATCAGAAAAGTATTATTTGTAGAGCACTGTTTCTGTACCAACTAGGTTTATAATTAATCTGCAGTGTTTTTGTATTATGTAACTCAAAGACATGATCTTTTTCACTGTTTGGTAAATGATCATTGGTATGCAAAATAACGTCTTTAGCCAATATAGTCAACCCTTTCTTCCAATGCCAATAATGTATGAACTGTCAGAAATTTACAAGCGTTGTATTACGATGGTGAAAATAAATTTTAAATTCCACTAAATGAAACCGTGTTTATTCACGTTGTCCCACGTGATTCATGTAACGCTTAATTATTTATTTTTTTCGTACAAACTTTTCAAGGCTGTAAAGTTACAGCCTCACACTCCTCGCGAGAGTTTGACTACGTTTGCGGAAGTTTACATCCCGCGTAGAAAAAACGTGTCGCCCATGGACAGAGCGAGAGAAGCCGGTTGACCGGGTGTTTTGTCCCGCTTAGCTCCTGGCAGCTCGCTTCGCAATGCATTCCGTTTTAGTCAACGCGGTGCTGTCCAGCTCCCCCGACCTCCTCCTTTTGTTCGAGTCTCTGACTTGGCCGAGCGACTCGTGGCCGGAGACCGAGCGCGTGGAGGCGCTGACCGCTTTCATCGAAGGGCTCGCGCCGCTTCTAGCGGAGTCGGACACCACTCGCCTCTCAGCGGCGAAGAGGAGCTCCGTAATGGCTCAAATCGACTCGGTGGTTTGGACCCGGTGTCTGCCGCTTCTCGCCAAAATATCTGCGGAAGCCGGCGAGGGCACGCGGTGCCGGGAGAGCACCGCCGCCGCCTGCAGGCTGCTGAGTGTCTGCGCCCCGCTGTGCGACCGCGCTGTGCCGGGGCGAGTGGCCCTCTCGGTCCTGCCGTCGCTCCGGCAGGACCGAGAGGGGGAGGAGGGCGCGCCCGGTCCGGGGCGACTCAGCGCGGAGGTGGCCAGCGAAGTCGTGGCCGCCCTCGTGCCTTCTCTGGCGGCGGACGAGCAGCTGACGCTCATCACCTTGTCGTCCGCCTTGTCCTGCGTCAAAACGCTGCCCGACGCGATGGTGTCCAAGATCGTGGTCCGGCTCCTCTTGACGGTGCTCAGCTGCTGCGGCGGCGCGATCTTGACCCGCGTCCTCAAGCTGGTCCTGGAGGACATGTGCAGCTGGCACCGCGCCGCCCGCACACACGTGGTGGCGGAGCGGACACTGCTGTGTTTGACCGCCCTGTCGGAGCACCTGCTGAAGCCCCACAGCCCCCCATCATCCCCCTCCTCCCCCCACCGCGAGGTGGACCCTCGCGTGTCCGTGCAGTTCTGGAGGATGGTTCAGGACGGACTGACGCACAGGGACAGCGTGTCACGGAAGAGGGCGTTGTACCTGCTCAAGATGTGCGTGTCCCTGTCGGAGGAGGAGGGGCTGCGCTGCCCCCTCTCTCCATCCGAGGAAGGTGCCCTGCTGCGATTGGCTGTCACTTGTTCACATGTGTTTTTGTTGTTGTTTTGTTTTTATTTATTTTTTTATTTGCTGCAGATGAGATCTTGTTCAAATGGGAGCCGAGCAGGAGTAAGCTGCTGAGAGAGTTCTGGGAGGACTTCGCGCTGGTGATGGAGACCCTGGAGGAGAACCAGGTGGGAAATCCCAGTGGCTGCTGGCTTGCTACCAGTTCCTCATCACAAGGCAGATTTTTTTATCTTGATTGTGTTTTGTTTTTCCCTTTTGTAGATTCACGTCGTCCGGCCAGTTCTTAACAGAATAGACACGTTGATCCAAACCACAGTAAATGAGGGCCAAGGTAACACTAGATGCAAGGGATAATATGGAATCCTTTTCTAAATATTGTAAAAAAGATTTGTTGTACAGCTTTCTCTTGCAAAGCACTTGTTTTCTGGCTTTGTTTTGGGGTCGCTCAGTGTTGAAGCCGCTGTCAAATCTTTATGTAGATCAGTTCAACCTGTTAGTTGTCCACGAAACTGAACTGTGCTGAACTGATCACATTAACTTCACACAAAAAAAAGGGATTATGTTTTTTGGGCAAAGTAAGCTTTAGTTTTGTTGAATTAACTTAACATTGAAAGTAAGATCAACTATACCTTTTAAAAAGTAACCTGGCTGCCTTAAAAAGATATGTTAGTTGAACAAGATGCTGAGTTAGGGAGACTTTCAAAACTATATTTGCCCCACTAAAGACTACACATTTATCCAACAAGAAAACTAGTTTTCATGTTTGTACAGCTCAAGAGATGAATTAGAATTACTAAAACCGTGTTGGTTCTACTAGTCATTATTTGTTGTCTTAAATTTGGATTTAAGCTTTTACAACTTAAGATGTCTGGTTATAAATACTAAAAAATCTTGGTTAAACATACATTTTAAGGTTAAACGGACTGTTTTTTAGGCTTCTTTTTTGTCAGCCCAACTGTTTATTCTTAGTTACATCAACTCATATTGAAGTACAAACAACCTAAGGTTCTTAGCTTGCCGAAATCAACATTTCTAGGCAGCCAGGTTACTTATTATTTTAAGTTTAACCAGCTTTTTTTTTTTTACAGTGTACTGACAATCTGACACACTTTTGATTGTCTTACCACAAACACTTGTGAGGAGAGTTTTCAATTCAAAAACATAAATATATAAAAATCGCGTAAGCGTAATTTGTAATTGAAAAGTTTGTACACTTGAAAAGCCACCTGCTGGCCTGTTACCTGTTCTCTTTATCGGTGCCGTGTCCACGCTGCGGCTCCAGTCTTCTTCCACCCCTCCTGGCTGCTGTGTGTGTACCAGCGGATGTTCCACAGTGAGAATAAAGCCCTGATGAGAGAGGGAGTGTGTCATCTGCTGGAGCTGCAGGTCCTCCAGCAGCCAGCCTTCGCTTTGGCCTTTTCTCAGGTAGAGGCTCCGACTTAATCCGCACGCTGTGATCCGGACATTAATTCAATGTCACTGAAATCCTTCAAAAGGGGCAAACTTCCCTCTTCTGTTGCTTTGCTCCTCAGTTCATCGTTGGCCCTTTTATGGATGTTCTGTCCGAAACGTCGCTCTTTCACAAGTGAGGGTTTCATGTCAAACCAAGACAGTAAATAAAAGAAGAGATGTCTGTGTAAAGATCTTATTATATTATACTTGTTTTTCTGCACCCGGCCTCATTAACCCACCTTCTGTACACCTCTAGGTCCGTTGGGCAGAGCGTAGGAGATTGTCCTGAGCTTGGAGCTAAACTGCAGGTCTTCATGGTCACGTTCTTCACCAGTTTACCGTCAGAGCACAGAGGTGCAGGAAATCAGACGTCAAAGAACACATGCCGACGGAGCTCCGGCACCTGAACGGCTGTTTCTTCTTGCTTCCCAGGCCGGATGTTGCTGCAGATGATTCGGCAGCTGTGCTCTAAGCACTGGTGTGCGGCGCCGCTCCTCTTCCTCTGCCAAGCTCTCTCCGAGCTGCCGCCGGGTCCCCTGCTGGGGATCGAGGGGCTCGCTGCTCTCAGGTACCTCATCGCGGTTCCACTTACACAGACGGCCTCTTAGGGAAGCTGATTTTATCTCCTGTGTCACGCAGGGAGGTGCTGTGCTGCACCGTGATCACTCATCAGGTCCTGCTGAGAGGCGCCACTCAGTGCTTCTTGCTGAGCGGCGCCCTCCGTCTCATAGATGTGGTAGGACATAAATATGGGTGTATTTGAACTGCTGAAATATCTGAAACAACTTATTATTCAATATATACAGCGCTGTTGTAAACAGCATGAGGATCATTACGTTTGTTTTTTCTCCATCATTCAAGTAATTTATCAGGCCAATGTTTTCATTTACAGCGCACTAATTTAGGCTTTCATGATTAAAATGTCAGGTTTCATTACATCCTCCAACAGTCCCAGCAAAGGCCCAAACTAACTCACCCATCTTGCATTGTAAGGTGTTTCTGTTATTTTGTGCTTTCAAACACAGGATTGAAGTTAGTGAACCGCGTAATTGAATATTCTAATTTCAGAGCGCAGTGACCCTCGACGATGTTTTTAGTTTCTTGGTGCATTTTCGTGCAGACGAGTCACTTTCTAGAGGGACGCAGATTTGGAATCAGGTACGATGTCTTGGAGGTATTTGATGCAATATTGCGCGGTGTTTTGATGAGACTTTTAGGAAGTTGCATGACGGAATTTCTACCCGACTTTGCTGCAGTTGTGTTCCTGGCTTTTGGACAATGAGGGTAGTTTCAAGCCCAGGATAATGGACGGAGATTCCACTGGTGCTTCCCCCAAGAAAGAAACCGTAAGAGGCTACGTCCAAAGCGAGGTGCACTCTTATCTCCGAGTCGCGGCTAGCGCGGGTAAGCCTGAAGTGAGACTGTCGTAGATCAATTGAAGGATTCCGTCTGTGTACAGTTAATCTCCACTGCTACTCAGGTCACACCGAGAGGGTACCGGACTCCAGAGAGGCCGATAAGTTGAGCAGGGCCGTGCTCCTGTGTGTGGACATGGAGCGGAATCAACCCGGAGACAAGATCGATACCACTCTGGAGTCACTGCTGTCTCCGCTGCTGGACACCTTGAGCCGAGTCAGCACCAATATCTACCTGCCACTGCGCAAGAGCGACAAGAGCCTGCAGCTCCTGCTGCGACTGTTCCAGCTCGGAGGGGCAGCAAGCTGTGAGCGCGCTGGAGAGGAGCGAGGTGTGTATTGACAATACTGAGTGTCCACCTCGGAGCAAAACGGGGTAGCTACAGTAGATGCAAAGGTGCTTTCGTGCAACAAACAAGTCGTTTCACCTCTGCTCTGTACTCACCGTCTGCACTATTTGGGGAGAGACCTCACGCTGTCTTTATGAACATCTTCCAAGAAAAGTGACATAGTTTTCCTCCATTGAAAAGTTGTTTGTGCTTTCCAACATTTAACAAAATAACTCAGGAACGCTATCTTGGGAATTAATGGATTATTGTCATAAGATTTGTCCTTTATCCTTAGCTTTAGTATTTTACCATGGATCTTGTCTCTGTTCCTTTCTTTTCTGTCTAAAATGCAACAGTTGGCAGCATTTCCACAATGTTTCTATATTTTTCAGAATTAATATAGTTTAGTCCAGCGAGCTTTCAGAAATTCTGATGGTCAGATGAACACATTATAACAATGCCACAAGAACACATATTGGCCCTACGAAATGATATCCTTCCTTACAACAGCCTCAGGGCACATCATTTAGTAAAACACGTTCTTTACATCTTTGTAGCAGTGTGCCTGTAGTATTTCCATTCATGGTTAATATATTGAGTGACATTCGACTCTTCCCCTTTTACTTTTCGCAGCGGATGACGTTATGGTTGCCATGGAGAGGCTAATTTATAAACTCGCCGATCCAATCCATGAGTTCATTTTGAGGCGGCTCCTCGGAGAGCTGCAGGAGGTGAACGACGAGTCAATCGAGTCACCGTGACTTCAATTAGCGCACGTAGCCCCGGTGGCTAGCTCGGTAGCTAGCTCTGATGTCCACTTGTGCTGTTGTCTTCACAGCCCTTTGACGTGGAGCGGGCCGAACTCTATCTGTGTGTCCTGAGACAGATGGTGGTCCTGTACAAATCCACACCACAGCACCACAGTAAAACCCAGCAGACCTATTTCCCTAAACTCATCACGTGCAGCCTCAAGGTGCTGCAGGAACCAAACCAGCAGGTGCAAAGCTCAGGCTGAATTATCACGATTCATCCGTTTGGTTGCTTTGTGTGTAACGCAGATTGTTTCCCGTTGCCAGATCCTCTCTGTGGCAAACCAGGTGGCCAGAGCGGTGGCTATGGCGTCCCTGGCCACCTTATGTGGTCTGTTGGAGCAAGAAGTGATTGGCGTGCAACCGGAGACCCTTTCTGCTTTGAAGTCACTGAATGATTACTTCTACAGTCTGGTGTCGTCTTCCTGCCAAAGTCTGGGGAACTTAAATAAACGACTGCAAAAACCAAAAACGGGAGACGATTTGGGGTCAGTGAAAGTCTGCCTGGAGTAGTCAGTCAACAGAAGACCTGCCTGATCAGGTGCTACCATTGTTTTTGTTTTTTGTTTTTTTCAGTGACGCAGGAGTGCAGGGGGGCCAGCTACAGGACTGGGGCCGCATAGCCGCCAATTTTATGCGGGACCAGTGGATTTGTCTGAGCTTCCTGATTAAAGCTTTCGGGGTTCCTGAGTCCGTAGAGATTTCCAACCGCCGGGATACTCTTAAGGCTGCTGTGAGCTGCGCGGTGGAGGCCTTGGCGCTGCTGCCCAGTGGCCTGGTGCTGCCTGTGCTCTCCTTTATGGAGACAGTGTTGCCACAAGTGAGTCTTGGAGTTACATTTCGGGCCAAATTTAAGCAATTCAAAGAGCGTATAACAAGGAATTTCCGGCGGTTAGAGCTTTGAAATTTTCCCCGTATAAACTTTGGTGATGTCACGTGTGCTGTGCGTCCTATGAAGTGTCTGGTTTGGGGATGTTTTGATCCCAGTTGCTGCTTCATGAGGAGGCCTTGTGTGTGGAGGCCGTGACTCTGACCTGGGAGCTGGTGCAGGGGCTGAGCACTAACGCCCTGGACTTCTGGCCGGCCCTCAAAGGCTTCATCTCCATGGCCTTCCACCGAAACCTGCTGCAGCTGACGGACGCGTTGGCGCCGACACTTCTGGCCGCCTTGAAACAGGTGATTGAGATCAGTTTGGTTTTTTTTGGAAAGGGAAGTGCGCTGCACTGTCAATAATGCATTTTCTCTATCATGGTACAGATTGCCACGGAGTTGATGGAGCTGTCTCAGTCGAAGAGCGGAGTGCTCGGCGTGCTGCTTCAACACTGCTGTCACACGTGGCTGCCCGCGGACGGGCACGCCGGCGACGCCGCTGTGTTTTCTACCGCTTTCAGCCACATCAACATACTCGCTGAGGCTTGTGTCTTCGGCCCAGTCTTTAGGAGAGATCAACGGTAACTCAAAACGGCAACTCTCAGATTTGTTACATAGTTTCTCAGCGATTTTAAAAATAAAAAACTTTTAAAATTCTTTTTCAAAGGCTTATCCAGGATGTCCAAATGTATGTGGAGCGACTTGGTGAAGAGTGTGCTGCCAATGTCGCAGTGACAAGGTAACCTGCAGTTATCTGTGAACCCATTTGTGTTCCTCGTTATGGCTGTGATATAGGACTGTGCCACTAGAGGTCTCCTTTGGTGTGTGAATGTTTTCACGCTTTAACTTGGTCTTGGTCTTTTCCAGTGATAACAGGGACGACCAGCTGCCGCGCACATGTGTGCTAGCTTTCCTCAGCCGCTTGGATCCCTCTAATCTGCAGCATGAAAGACTGATGGAGGAACTAGTGATGAATTTGTTAAAAAAGGTGGTCTTTCTTGGGTAGTATCATTTATCAGTGTTAATAGCTTCCTAATATCAGATAAAAAGCAAATGTATGGAAAATCACACATACAGATAATGAAAGTCAATGAACAAGACCACCCAGTTACTACGTCTCAAGGATGTGTGTCCCTTCCCCTTGATTCTTGATTTCATCTAAGAATAGTTTCCAAATATGACATTTAATATGTCATATTGCTTCTCTCCTAACGTTCTGATACAACGTCTGTTTATTGCAGCAAATACTTGATTTTCTATGTGGTATTTTGATTTGCACTTTTTTTTATTAAATGCAGCTGATTTTGTAACGCTTTACCCATTTTCCATTATCTCCTTCACCCCACCTCATCCCTCTAGGATAATGACATATCAAAGTCAAAAGTGCGTTACTATAGCAACTCCCTGCAACATCGTATCAAAAACAGAGTCTGGCAATCACTGCTGCTGCTGCTGCCCAAACTCCGGGAGGTAAGACAATTTCACTCGTATTTAGAATCACACAGGAAATAACCACTTAGATACTGACTGTGTGTGTGTGTGGTTTGTTTTTGTGAAGGAGTTTGTGGCCACTGTGCTGAACTGTGTGTTTGAAGCTGGATTCTGCAGTAACCATGCCTCAGTCAAATACCTGATCGAATGGATGATGATCCTGATCCTCGTCCACTATCCACATCACATGGACGGCTTCTGGGCCTGCTTCACCAGGGTGAGCTCCCTCTCTGGTTCCCTACCAACCAGAAAACACTGCATCACTGGGGAAATCGTTGAATTATTCAGTTCTATTCCTGCACAGGATCACAAGACCAAGACAAGCATCTGCACCTTCTTGTCAGTCCTGGTACATTTCAATGTCATCATTCCTCATCTCAAGGACAAGGTGAAGCCTTTGATGTTTTTCCTCCGCTCAGACAATATTGTGTTTGCATCTCCAACGAGACGTTTCTCCCTGTTTGTTAAAGGCCCTGCATTTGCGCAAAGCACTGGACATCATCCTGCAGTGGTGTTTCAACCACAACTTCAGTGTGCGTCTGTATGCCCTGCTGGCCCTGAAGAGGGTCTGGAGCTTGGCGGGGTTCCAGGCAGAGGAAGGAGCCGATGAGTTGAGAGGAATGTCCACTGTGATCCTGGCCTGCCTGAACCAGGCCGAGGCCATGCAGAGCACCGGGTGAGAGCGGAACAGCCACAACCACACAAAAGGATCTAGCCGTGTGTTGATGTATTTGTTCTCTCTCCATTTAGAAACGCCAACAAGAACTGGACAAGGATTCAGGAGCACTTCTTCTTTGGGGCCTTCGATCCTATCAGTGATTACAGTGTTGAGGTTTGTTCGTATGTTTCTGCTGATCAAATGAAGCCAGGTAATATACAGTAACACAGTGTCACCACCAACTTGCCTTCTGTTCTGTGTTTTATCCCCCAGACCATTTTCTACACCTTCCCCAGTCTGTCCGAGATGGCCGATGAGGAGTGGATTCCACCGTGGAAGTTTGAGAAACTGTTGTGTTTCTCTGAAAGTCCATCTTTTCCCTTGAGAAACCCGTCTCCTGACCTGAGTCAGCTCCAGCCCGGAGACTGGATCCAGCAAGACAAAGGTACGGTCGCCCCATTTACGAGCCGCGGCACTGCTTGACACGGCTCACCGCAGTCTCACCCCGTCTCTGGTTGTTGGATCCCCAGGCGACCAGAATAAGGAGGAACGCTGGGCCGAGGTGCAGAAGAAGATCACGCCCTGGAGGTTAGGGATTCAGGAGCAGGAGCCCGAACTTCAGCTGGTTCCACAACAGCGGGCTGCTCGACTGGGCAAACTGCACGGTGCCCTGCTGGTGGTGGCCTCGCTTATCGACAAGCCCACCAATCTAGGAGGTGCCTCACTACTTCTTCTTCATCTGGAAAATATGTCAAATGTCTGAAAATGTCTCTGTGATTTGTGTAATATTTTGAGGAACTAACGTTACAGGCGTTTGTTTAACCACGATGATCTGGGCAAAGAGGTCAAACACAGCTGCCGTGGTCACTTTGGCCCTCTTATCGGGATTTGTCCAGTTTAGAGAGGGAATGCCCGGCTTTAATCACAGACACTCCTATTTTATGTTCTCTGCCAATGTACTCCTTTGCTTTTGTCTCAGATGATAAGGTGCTGAATCAATCAGAATTTGTTTATAGAGGAAAAGACCCATTTTCAAAACCAATATTGATACTGGATGGTGTAAGCAAGCACATTAGCTTGGCCACTCTGTAAATGTTTTACTTGAAATTGCTGCGTCAGTTGCCATTACAGATGTACCTTTTTTATATCGCTCTGTTCCCATGATGATGGACTGCCGCGCTTCTTTCCCAGCTTATGTAAAAAAAAAAATTTTTTATTTTGAGACTTCACATGGAATTGTTTTCTACCATAGGGGCAGATTGCGGGATTACATTTTTCAGATGCCATTTCGATAGGTCACCCGCTTCGTCCTCATTTGTTTATTCGTTGTCTCTTCAGGTCTGTGCAGGACCTGTGAGATCTTTGGTGCCAGCACTCTGGTTCTGGACAGCCTCCGCCACGTCAGTGACAAACACTTTCAGTCCCTGAGCGTCTCATCTGAGCTGTGGCTTCCTCTGTTAGAGGTAGAGTGCATTAAACAATCTCACACGATGATCATGATGTCTACTCTGGACTGGGGACTTAATAATAATAATAATAATATTGGATTTTCAGGTAATCAGGTAAGCTCAGGGTTAAAATGTCGAAATCAATGTTGAGCGCACCCAGCGGATAGAACGGATCGATGCTGAAGCCGCCGCGTGCTGTGGCTCTCCTGATGGCTTTCTCGAAAAATGAAGAAAAATCTATATGAAGTTACGGTTTCAATGACTAAATTAACTTATTAGGCTTTGTCCCTTGGTTGTGATTGAGAAACTGTAATGTTAATTTAAACCCATTAACGTTTGTTTGGGAACCATCTCGTTTTCTCATTCGGAGGTGGTGGATACTCAATGCTACTGCCACATTTAGAGCTTTCTGTCTTTTGTACAGTAACTGCTGCAATGCAAAGAGCCAGTAACAAGTCTCAGATGCTGATACCCTGATGTTCATGCGTCTCTGTATCTGTTTCTCAGGTGAAGCCAATGGAGCTCACTGACTTCCTGCAGGTAAAGAAGAGTGAAGGCTACTGTATTGTCGGAGTGGAGCAGACTGCTAACAGTCGGAGCCTCCAGGACTACCGGTTCCCTGAGAAGACCCTGTTGCTTTTGGGGTGTGTATGCTTTCTAAGCTTTGGGTCTGCTTAACAAGACAGCTGCCTCTCCAATGAAAGGCCACTTTAACGTAACCTGTTGTCCTCCTTCAAATCAGCATAAACACAGGCAAGCCTCTGTCCTTCCGTGGCCTTAGTGGCTTTTGTTTAGTGCGAGGTGTGAGCTGACGGAGCTATTAAATGCTCTCTCTCCGGTCTGGAGTGTTTCCCTGTGGGCCCTCAGCCTCTCCTCTCCATGGTGTACGTGTCGAGGCAGGCTGGACTCTAATTGGTTCTCCCCGAGGAGGAGAACACAGGACATAAATGACACCATCCGGTACAAGCAGTGCGATGACAGCAGTGGGGTTTGAGTCGCGACGCTCCCCCTGTGGCTTTCATCAGTTGGGAGGCTAAAAAGGGATTTATTAAACCATTTTCTAGCTACTCAGGAGTGAAGGTGACCGTAATTACGTGCTGGTGCCGTTTGTGACAGCGGCACGATTCACTCTGTGTTCTAAATGTGCACCACAGTTGTGCAGCTGGCCAGGCAGCGAAAGGAGACATTAATATTGATCACATGCGTGTAGGTGTCCTGTTTTGTTTTACCCTGTTCAGTCACTCAGGTGTGAGTAGTGCTGTTAGCTTAACCCCCCCACACACACCTCCCTTTCCCATCCCCCCCACCGTCAACCCCCCTGCGAGCTGAATCTCGCTCTCTGCTCTCACAGATGTTCCGTTCCTAGTACAGTGTTACTCAGGTGCCCTCACTATGAATGTACCTCATCAGATCAGACTCATTACTACTCCTTAGTGTTGGCTTTGAATGGCCCACATTTCTGGGTCAAAGTACACACTTTGAATGGCTCTTGGACACTAAAAGTACCTGTTTTGAAGTTGGGTGAAAGACTAAAGATAAGAAAATACACCCACCAGCACCTCTAAAGTTCACTAATCAACATCTTCTAATCATCTGAAACTGATCTTTAATTATTAAAAACAAATAGAAGAACGTCTCGCAAATAACTCAAGTGTCTTAGTCTGAATACTTGCACTAAACTTTATGAATCCATTTGTAGACTTAATGCAAAATGATCCTTTGTTCCACTGTGTATGTTGATTTTCTCTTTCCCTTCTTACAGCAATGAACGCGAAGGTATTCCTGCCAATTTACTTCAAATGTTTGATGTGTGCGTGGAGATCCCTCAACAAGGAGTCACCCGCTCGCTCAACGTGCACGTGAGCGCTGCCCTGCTGATTTGGGAATACACGCGGCAACATCTCGCCTCCGGCTCCGCTGAAGTTGACTCAAAACCTGAAAACTGAAGACGGACCCTGAATGTTCCATTCCAGATGTTCACCTTACTTGCTCCTCTGGTAGTAAGACTAAAAATATCTGCGGGGCGCAGAGGGGGGGAAGATGGCGACACGGCGACACTCCATGCGGTGCCGGGACCTGAAGGATTGTAGTGATGCGTCTGGTTTCGCTGTGGTCAGCAGTCATCGGTGCTGCTCTTGTGCCTTAATAAGAGTCATGAATAGATATCGGCTGTGGTAATTACATCTGAATATTCCACTGGGCATGCTGGTATATTAAAGGAGGCAATCTCCGTGTTGGCACAGCTGAGGCATTAATGGAAATGTTCCCCTTTTCGAGGAAAGCAATCAGTTTATTCCTTATGGCACCGGGACTGGACACCCACACCCAGGAAGCTATTATACATAATGTATGAATGATTTTTGTTTTAATTACAGTTTAGGATTTTAAATAGGTTTTTTTTTTTATGGTTGAATAAATAACACCGTAGCCATTTCATGTGCCTGTGATTATTCGTGTACTGTGGTTGGGGAGTGCGACCACCCAGGAAGCACTGAGGGGGTTAAAGAAGGTTCAGTAGGTGTTCTTGCGTCCTCCCTCCCCTTCCACCAGTGAAGGAGCCCGTTCACCTGGAGACCGTCCGACCAGCGGGGCAGCAGATGGAGCACGTTTGATCACGCTCGTCGCTTTTTCCGTCAAGTCACGCGTGTACGTGGCTCATCATGTGAGGATTGCAGTTGTTGTTTTTCGGGTGGGACATGGAAGACCTGGACGGCTCCTGGTCGGTGTCCCTGCAGGCGGCAGTGGCCAACGCCAGCTGGACGGAGGGCGCGGGGCGCGGTTTGTCCAGGCAGACCCAGCTGGTTCTGGAGACCGTCATGGTGCTGATGTGTTTGTGCGCTGTGACAGGTAAAGACTGTTCACTTTTGATTTATTTTAGCCAGACAATTACAGTTTCTAAAAAATTTTAAATTGTATTTTCTCAGTATATCCTTTCTGGAAAACTTATTTTTCCCTCTTGATAAACTATAAAGTAATTGCTAAATCTGTGGTTAATATACATTTTGCTTATAATAAAATATATATATTATATAATTATTCCTAATACGGTTTGCCGTTGCCAGATAATGAAATATCCCTTTGGCTGGTGTTCCTTCTCTCTTTAGTTAATCAAAGAGCTTTCTGGCCAAAATTCAGTGATGAAATGTTTTCTTTACAAATGCTTTTTTGAAACTTTCCCATTTCCCTTTTTTAAAAGACTTAAATACATGACTACAGGCTAGATGAGCAATGGAAGAAGTCAGAAGCCTTTTATCATTGACATTAAAAACTGCCAAACTGAAAGAAGCTTTGATTTTGCCATCTTTGCCGAAATATCCAGTTTCAATACAAATATCCCATAATTCGGCATGGAAAACATGGCAAAATAAAAAAGTATATCAAATTTCAACCGCCCCCACTTTTCTGAATTCAGTTAAATCACAGGGTGTAACTAGTGTTGTCTTCCTGTGTAGGGAACATCCTTGTCATCATCATCGTGGCTGCAACCAAGACCTTCCACTCGGTGACGTCAGTGCTGATCATGAACCTGGCCATCAGTGACCTCCTGGTGGCCGTCGGGGTCATGCCCTTTGTGGCTCTGTCCATCATGAACCGCGGCTGGGTGGAGTGCACCGTACGTCCCCGCTGTCCAGTAACATTTCTCTGGTCCAGTGAGCGCGTGCATGTGACGAGCTCCCTTCTCCCCCCCCCTTCTTTTTGACAGGACCTCTGTCTGTACGTCGGTTACACCTCCTCCGTGTACTGCACGGCCTCCGTGCTCACGTTGGCGGCCATTGCCCTCGACCGCTACCACTCCATCGTGGACTGCCTGCTGTACAGCTCGCGCTGCACTCCGTGGAGAACCGGCTGCGTGGTCATGTGGATCTGGCTGCAAGCTGTGGTGACCAGCTGCCCCCCACTGCTGGGCTGGAGCTCCGTCAGCTACGTGGTGCCCATGTTCAACTGCGCGGTCAAATGGTCCAGCAGTCCCAGCTACACGGCCTTCATGGCGGCCCTGTCGTACCTCATCCCGGCCGTGGTCATCCTCTTCTGCTACGTGAACATCGTCAAGGTGGCCCGCGGCCACGCGCGCAGGATCCACACGTTAGAGGACTCGGTGCAGCGCGCCAGGGACCCGGGCGCCGCGCGCTGTGGGAGCAGCTCCTCCAGTCTCATCTATCACGTGAGCGGGCGGTTTGTGTCCGAGGTCAGCAGAGATGAATCCACGCAGGCTGCGGCGCAGCGGAATGACCCTTCGTCCAGGAGTTCCTTCTCCTTCCTCGCGCACGGGGCCTCCAGGCCGCCGCCCCAGAGCCCCCACCAGAACCAGCACGGCCACCACGGACTAGTGCGCCTCTTCCTGGTCATCGCAGCCTTTTTCCTCTGCTGGACACCTTACATGGCCGTGGCTCTGGTCCAGGCCACAGAGACCGCGATCTCGGGCCGATCCAGACTCGTGCCCCACTCCGCCGTGACCTTCTCGTACTGGCTGGTGCTGCTGAACTCTGACATCAACCCGCTGCTTTACGCGCTGCTCAGCAAGCGTTTCCAGGGCGCCTTTCAGCGTCTGGCGGAGAAAGTAAGAGCCCGCCTGGGACGCGCGCTGGGCCGGGAAGTTGGGGTCAGAGCTGGGGGCGGCGGTGGCAGTGACGGCGGCCCCTGCACCCGGACCCCCACCCACCTAAGTGTGCCGCCATCCAGCTCAGAGAGTTCAAGCTGCGACGTCTCCCGGCGTTCCTCCTCCGTTTTTACCGTGAGCACCGGCTTCCAGCACCACTCTGGCTCCGGGTCCTTCTCGGTGTGGCAGGAGGCCGGAGGGGAAGGGGGGGCGGACTGCCTGCGGGTCCCCCCCCAGCCGAAGGAGGGCGGCAGGCTGCCTTTCTCTGCTCTGACTGAGGAGCGTCAGGCCACTTTCTTCTACGGACAGATCACGGTCAGGGTGGAGCACGATGTGTGTTAGTCCGGCTGATGGACGCGCTGTTGGAGAAACAAACTAATTGGACGAACAATTTGTTTATTAATGTTTTTTTTTACAGCTTAATTGTTTGGTTCCAACAACGTCAGAGAAGAACAGCTAATACTCGTTTGAGAAGCTAGAATCACTGATTGTTGGGAGCGTTTTGGGTCTAGCTATTCAATTATATTTCTTTGACCTATTGGTTATTAAATAATTCCAGTTGTTACATACAGGGCATGTTTCAAATGTCCCCGGACTATTTTCATATTTATCAAATCATTATTTCAACTCTAGTTGGAATAAATATACTTTTTTTTTAAACTAGTTTCAGCTTGCCATGTTGCCTTTGACCATTTCCAGTAATCAGACTGTAGGACAGTAAAACCCAGAGGGGAAAACAAACCTGCACAAGAAAATGTATTGAAAAGCAATATTTTATATAGTACATGTGTTTACACTTGAAGACACCCAACAGTTGATTCTAATAAAGCCACCACGTTATTCCCGCTCTAAATATCTCCTACTCCCATTAGTAATCATATGTTGCATCTCAGTGTAAAAATCATTCCTTACAAAGGTTTACATTTATGTCCAGCGATAATTCCAGAGGAATACAATATTATCATTTATTGTCATAGATCATGACAATGGGAAACAGTGCTAATGTTTTCTATTGCGAAACAAAGTAAAGGCAGTGAAGTGGACTTCAGCTGCATCTGCTCACACAGTATGGGCATGCTCGTCCTGCAGATGTCTCTCGCTGTCCTCTCAAGTTTCAGCGACCAAATGCAGAACAAATATTTAAAAAAAACATGAATTAAGATCAGATCTGATGACTACAAGAAAGATAACATTAAAGTGTCCCTGCAACAGTCTGTGGTGGCACTGTAAAAAAATAACCAACTGATGGCACGTAGCGAGCGTGTGTGGTCGAGTGATGTTCATACATTCACAACAAGGCAGAGATCCCACCAGTAGCTTTGCAAGGCGCGTGCCTCCGTCCAGCTCGGGGTCATTGTGGTTGTTATCTCGCCTCAGAAAGGTGGTGGATGGAAACCAATACGGTAAGACGGTTTTTGAGTGAAGCTCATGTGTTACCGCACCTTGTCTCCATCCGCGGTGAGTCATCTTTCTGTTATTTGTAGCGGGGAGGGGGTGTGGACAGTGTGAGTGAAATTGTGGCAGATTGATTTTGTGTGCATATATGTCAAAGTTGAGAGGCTTCAGAGGGAGACTCAGTTAAAGCTAAGGGTGATTCTCAAAGTTATCAAAGGGGTAGTTTTCATGTCGGTCTTTACTAATAATAATGAGCTTTCATAAGCTTTCAATCCCTCGAAAGATTTGTATACGCGACGCAATAGTTAATAATATGGGCCAGTTAATAGTTTTAGTAACGCATGGACAGTTACACTTTTCATGATATTTTAATCATGAGACCTGTCCTTATGTTTGGTTGATAAACTGTGCCAGCAACGGGAAATGCAAGGCCGGACAGCACAGATACCGGTTTTAGATCTGTCGTGACTCAACTTGTGAGCCTGATCAATGGGTGGGAGTTCAGCCCGAGGAAAGCACATGACGGCCGGTGGCCAATCAGTGGTGGCCAAAAAAGGACCTGTCGTCTCGGGATGGACTGACAGAGAGGGGTTGCGAAAGCTTTTTCACCTCAGATTGATCCTTTGCATTTCAGACAAGTCCCTTCACACCAAATGAGCCCATTGGGTCCACAGGACATCCACGGTGTGATACACAGCTATGTACAGTGCACAAAGGCAGGTGTTTGTCATTACGTTTACACCTGAAGGAAGCCTCCATGGGCTCCCTTCTTTTTCCCAGGCATTTAGCATGTTAGGCATTCTTCTTTGGATCATAAAGGTGTGTACTGTAAATGTTTACATAACATAAGTAAGTCCACATGGCTTTAGGCCTGCGTCCAAAAAATTCTTCAGAATTGAACGATATTAGGCAAGTTGGCAAGTCTTCCCGGGTGCAAGGATGTAGAAAATCCATGGAATGGTTACGAACAGAAGGAATACATGACTCAAATCAGTTGATCCTGATCATCTTTTGGGAAAGAAGGGTAACACGTATTAATATATCCATGCAGCAACTCTGATAACTTCTCTGCGGAGTGGACACCCAATAAATGTTACGCAGTCGGTGCCTCAAGCCTCATGTTACTGATCAGAGAGCAGTTTTTTTGCCCATTCGGAGCGCTACTTGGATGGAGGGCAGGCCAGCAGACATCCTCCATTGAGAGGTGTTTTCGTGTCTCCGTCCCGTTGTCGGCCTGTGTGTCGGGTAGCTGTTTGCATGGTACAATTTCACCGGAGTCAATGTGCAAATGTTGACATGGAGGTCCTGGCTCTTCCCCTCCAGTTGAGCCCCGTGGTGGCGCCTGCCTCTACGCTGCCCTCTGCTGGCTCGTCCCGCTTGCGCAGCTTGGTGCTGAGCTGGATGATGCACTGGTCCCAGTCCTCGGGTAACAGCAGCATGAGGAAACCCAGGCAAATGATGAACACGGCAATGAGGCGCACTGTGTTGAAGTTAATTTCACACGTGTAGAGGTCCACCACTGAAACATTAGGACGCTGCGTTAGTATTGTGGATAATCAAACAAGAACTGATAGGATCGCTATAAACAATCCGTATAATAAGTGAAAGAAACAATGAGTTTGTCACAGAAAACTATGCGATGGGAATTTCAAATCAAATTCTATTCTTCATCAAATATGGATGATCACTTTTGGGGGGGATTTCAATGCCATTAAATATTTTCATGTTGGCTGGTTTAAAAACAGTTAAGAGCCAAGAGACTTACTGGCATTTACAGGAACACTTAGGACGATACCAAGGGAGATTAATTTTGGGTACGTCATCGCAATGCCGAAGTTCACCAGGACGTTGAAAGCTGTGGGAGGAATCAGTCCAGCGGGAATCACAATGACCGTTTGTCACCACCAAACACGTAAAATAATATGCACGGGTTGCGTGAATCACATTCGTGCACAGCAAGGCTTCGCGTGTCATCTTTCCCTACCGAACTGCAGGCCTGCGACCCCGCAGAGGAAGGCCCAGGGGATGTCTGCGAGTGAGCTGGTGTACTCCACGTGTGTGAAATACAGGATGACCGGCACGAAGCTGATGAAGACAAAGTTGGCGCTTCCGACAATGCTCAGAAAGAGTGCAGCCTCTCCAAATTTAGCACTGCCCAGGACCATCTTGAAGAGCACCTGAAGACAGATGGGGAGGAGAGACGTGAACGCACAAAATCCGCCCCCCCGCAGCAGAGGGACGTTGCAGAGGGATGCACCTGCCAAGTACTCGCCATGTCTCTGGCACAGGGCGGCTGCTGTCTGTTTATCACGTTAGGTAGCACAGACAGCAGGCCAGAGGAGACCAGATCCCCGTCAAAATATAGCTATCTGTCCCGTGGCCTCCTTGATCGGGACACGGCAGCCCGAGGCCGGCGACCAGAAGCCCAAATATCACACGCGTCTATCGGCTTACGATTACATTTCATAATCTCTTCCGGTCTTCTGCCACCTGGTTGCACAAGTAAAAGGGAACTGGATTTCTTATATAAGACCGGACTATTCACATTTGCTTTTTTTTTTTTACTGTACTACTTGCAGATGAATGACAAAGGAGGTTTGTGGAAGCCCACCGGCTCAGTAATGTTCTCAACAATTGATCAGATGCAAACAAGTACCTTGTAGAGCGCTGACATCGAAGCAGAGGCCACGACTAAAGTAATGCCGATGACTGAATGGCTGTGGAATCCATCAGCATACGTCATCATTACGATTCCTGCTATGGCCAAGATAGCCGCTACTATCTGCACAAAGAGAGAGAGAGAGAGAGAGAAGCAGGAACATCACCACCATACGCTGCTTGCAGTTTGGTTATAAAGACGCTCAAGCCCTTACGGCTGAAATATGTCGCCGGTGTGTTCATACTATAATTACAGTATTATAATTTCATTGGTGCTACTCTCCAATGAAGCCTATTCTCAGATGCACAGCGAGAGTGCTTCCAACATGGCACAGGAAGCTTACACAGTGTTGGCTCGATTGTGTGACATTGATTTTCTTTACACTGTCATAATGTTTACAAACCAAATAGCACTCTTGATCCACCATTTTTCACTCCCACTCCCCGCGATCACAGCTTCAAACCGACAACAAACCATCTGCTTTATCCGGCTCTCACTCAGCCTTGAAAATTCTGAACCAAAATCCTTCCTCCCCTTCCAGAAGTTGCCTTGTTTATATGTGTGAGCGAGCGTGTGTGTGTGTGTGTGTGCGCGGCTGAAGAATAGCGAAAGGGACACGCTGCATTCCAGCTGAGTGGATTAGCGGTGCATTAAAGAGGTGGCAGGAAGATAAATGAGCCGTGTGTTTTTGCTCGGACAAAAGGCCCCGGGCCCTTTTGGCAAAACGGCTCTTTCTGCAGTGCAGGTTGTCTGTCAGTCACAGCTACACCTTTCTCCACACATTTTGTGTGATGGACTGTTGAGGGTCAGTTGTGTTAGTGATTTACGTTCACCAAAGAAGACTGAAACAACCAATTTCATACATAGCATCCCTGGGCTTTCTTGCTAGAAAGATCCTCTGCATTGCTGCAGACATCCACACACACGGCAGAGAGAGAGAGAGAGAAGCTGTGTAAGATACAGAAGCATTTGTCCTTTGCTCAGGCCTTTAATCGTGAATAATGGGGGTGAGGAGATGGGGCACACACGAGGGAGAGATTGGCTTTCCCCCCTTTTTTTTCGGCCTTTCTGCAGAGTAAAGGACGGCTGCAGATATGAAAGCATCTGAGACGCGAGAGGGGTGGGGGGGGAATACAATCAATACATACACACTAATTTAAACCCGCCATCGGCAATAAGTGTTAAGTGGAGTTCTCAACCAATAAGAAGCCCAAGGTCAGGAGAAGGTCATCTTCTTATGTAACATACAGCAAGCCGAGACGTCCCGACGTAAACCCGAGAGCTCCACAAAGATATACATGTTTTCTCTTTTCTTGTGAAAAGACGTCGCACTCTTTTAAGAACTATGAACGGGATCATATCGAGTCAGAGTGGGAGGAAATCACTGTTTGGTGCAACTCACGAATCAGATTGTAATGTTTTTGCTGCTCAAATATCAGATTTTAATCAGTTTGAGACTGGCCAAGAGTTACGTAAATAATATTTAACATTACACAAGCTGACCTAATACCATGGACAGTGTTGCAAATGATTGATGGGAATTTTGCACCTACTATTTTATATGAAATGGTAGCGATTCAATTATGCGAAAGCCTATATTCTAGTTAGTTATTGCAGGTGAAAGCGGCCCCCACCTGCAGAGTAAATCATTGGTTAACCATCCACCTTCCTTTTGGTGACCTACGCTGGACTGGAAAATGTTCTCTCGTGTCTCGTACACACGGGCCGATGTACTCACCCTGACCCCCATGAAGCGGTCTCTGAGTACGATCCAGGACAGCAGGAAGACAAAGGCCTTGTTACAACAGAAGAGCGCCGACACGTCCGTTGTGTTGATCTTCCTGAGGGCCTGCAGGTACAGGTAGTTGGTGAGGATCCACAGCAGGCCGAACGGAGCCATCTTGGTGAAAAACACCTTGGGTGTGAGCCCGTCGTCCCCGAAAAACCTACAGCACTCCCTGTGCAGGGGAATCGCATTTAAGAGTTGAGAAATGTTATCGCGATCTGGGACTTTTAATCAATATTTATGAACACAAACCGCTCCGCTTGAACAAACGATGATGAGTGTGTGTGTGTGTGTGTGTGTGTGTGTGTGTGTGTGTGTGTGTGTGTGTGTGTGTGTGTGTGTGTGTGTGTGTGTGTGTGTGTGAAGCAATCCCCATTCGACAATACAAACATTGAACATTGCACCGCGTGCATGCGGGACCAAAATGAGTGACTAAAATATTTACGAACCCAATTGAATGGGTCACATTATGTATCAGTTCTCAAAGTCACTTGGAAGTGATCCCGTTGAGTCTGTTGTTCTGATCAATACGACTTGAGGGTCGCATCCCTAAAACGACATGACCCCCATACACCAGTTTACTCTGAAAGCTGCTGGCTCCTTTACAAATGTGTCAAAGTCTTGGCTTAAAGCCGAGGTTGAGTCAACGCCGCACACTCCCGTTGTTAAACACGCCTTAATGTGTGACAATCACATTAAGGTCCCTCATCATTTCATTACAGACACCGGATACGCCGCTTTCCAATCCAGAAGGCTGTCGGTTTGTGGTTTGTTTCTGCTGTACCCGTAGTCGATTTGAGAAAGGCTCCTGCGTCGGCCACACTGGGCTGAGGAAGATGCCGAGGCAGCCGATTTGAAACCAACTCAGGTTGAGTTTGTGGGCTGTTTCGTGAGCTCGTAACATCTTTTCAGAGAGGCGGCTCAACTGAGGCTGCTGAAAGACTGCAATATTATCAGTGAGCCTTGAGTTCGTATTGTACAAAGTGTATTGATGAGCGGGTTCCTTTTAAACAGGGAAAATCCCCTCCACTCATTCCAGGAGGAGAATTGCAGATATCACCTGTCGTGTCAGGTCTTTGCCTTCGTTTTGGTCCTTCTTATGTAAAGAGGCGGGACAGCTATTAAAAATCTCAACTCCTCCGCAATGTCTGGGAATCACCAGCCGGTGCAACTGAACATGAAGGAAAACGGGGTGCTTGATATTCGGAGCGCGCCGTCACAGGCCGAGGAGCGTGAGATCCCTGTGTACGCCATCAAAGAGGGAGAAGAGCCACATCGCTGAATAGCCAAACCCCCCCCCCCCCCCAACCCCGGCTCACACAGGCACACAGTGCCTGCCAAATACCTCCACCCCCTTTCACTCTTCGTGCCAAAGTAGCACAGCGGGTTGCAGCGACTTTCCTTCCTACAGATGAACGATGAATGGACTGTTTCAAGTGTGAAAATGCCGCTAACAAACTTTACAGGATTGCATTCTTTCTGTTTGCTGCAGGAGACTAACTAGAGATGGCCTGCTTTCCCGTATGAGTCAACGGTGGCCTGTGTGGGAAATCAAATATGATCAGGAAGGGAAGGTGCTTGAATAACAGGGCAGCAAACACGGAAGGCAAACACCTCCGTTCATTCGGTGAGATTATGAGAATGCTGCTGGACAGCTGACCCTTTTTGAGGATCTTGACCCCGTGTTTGGAAGGATGTTCTCCACAACTAAAGGAAGTTACTCCTCCGCCAACAACGCAGCATTGTTCAAGATGCTGAAAAGATTTTTGAAACATACGATATCAGATATAAGTCAGACACCCTGAAGGAAAAACCTCCCACCACATTTCAGGGAAACCAAATGAAAAAATCATATGGTTTTCTTTGCCTCGATGTGCAGGTTACACAAGTATTTGTCTTGTATTCATCTCTTTCTTCTTCTTGCGTGCACTGAGCGTCTTCCTACCTGAATCTCTGTCTGGGCGTCTGCCTCTCTGGACTCTTGCACATATGGCCGATGTAGTAGAGGGGGAAGAAGAGGCAGTTCCAGGAGGTGGCGAACCAGGTGAGGGTGAAGGGGGCGTCAAACTGCTTGAAGGTCAGCTTGGCCAGCTGGGTGGAGCCGGCCCAGGAGGAGCACACGCATATCACCATGACGACCCCCCACAGGGCCTTCCGCACCTGCACGGTGGTCACTCGGATGCAGCAGTGGAGCTTCCGCTTGCTGGAGCCGGAGTCCGCTCCCGCCGCTCCGGCGGCCGCCTGTGGGTCCGTGGTGCCCACCACATTCTCCCTGGGGCGGTCTTCGCCTACACACAAGCACACGGAGAAAATGGTAGAAAACACACACAGGTGAAAACGCTGATTTGTTTCATGGTCAGGAATACACTTGTTATGTATTTTATAATCAAGCATTTTGCATACAGTATAATAATTAATCTGAAGAAAACAATTGTGTGTGTGAATGACTTCAGCTCAGTCATGTCGTGCCAGGTTTTCTGGCTATAGATAGCTTCCTGCGCAGCTTAATTGAACTTGAAGGTAATCAATCAGACATCTGAGTTAAAACTGTGGTGATCAAGTGTGACAGGCTGCAGCCAAACAGAGGACAAAAGAGGGCAGATCTGATATCCAATCCAAGACCTTCTCCACCTCGTGAGTTACAATGACATGAGTGTGTGGGTGGGTGTCGGTGTACGTGTGTGTGTGCATGCCCCAGAGTGTCCAAAGGCACACACACACACACACACACACCACTGCTTAACTTTGCTATTACTCCCGTCACACCTGACAGCCTCCGCACCACTTCAATACTGTGTGAATTGAGGAAAAGCGATGATGTGCCGCTTTCTGTCCCACTCACACCCACACTGTGCATTAAAGCTGATTCACCAAGGTCGTGTTGTTACCTCGAGTCAGTGAACTTACTCATGTGTTTATTGTCTCCTCCAAACAATTCGGCTATTACTCTATAATCCTGTGCCGGAAGCTAAAACGAAATATAACAACAGATATTATTAATTCATACAGCAGATTGTCACTCACTCAGGAAACAAACAAAACAACAAAACAATAGCATTGCTTTGCTGAGACTAGCAAACATCCACAGAAGGATGATGAAACTGAAATCGGTCCCTTAATGGTTGAAGTTTTAATGTTAATCTCCTCCTGATGACCTTTCTTCAATCTATGACTGTGATATATAATCTGTATCTGCTAGTAAATTAGTTCCTATTTCGGTTGTTAATAACTCATATATATATTTATATTTTTACTTATTTATTCTTTATGTACTTTATGTGTAATCCTTGTATTCTGTATTTATATTTTTATTCTCCCTTGTCTTAAAGAAATCCACCACAAATGCACTAACTGTTTATTTTTTTGTTCTGTAATCAAACAAAACTCATCCTACTGACGCGCTTTTTAACTAATTTAACAAAGCTCAACCAATGATAATGTCTCCTAAAAGTCATATTTAGTTAGCCATTGCTGTCCTACCATATCATGTGGATGTGGAACTTTTATTTTACCCACAGCACAGACCAAGAGGAAGAAACGATTCCTTCCCCCTTGTCTCTCTCACAGGACACAGATGTGTTAAGCTAAACCAGATGTGTCCTATAGCATAAGCTGAGGGATGCCATTCTTTTTTTTCTCTATTTTATGCATTGATACATCACATTTGAATAATTAATAATCCTTATATATCTACATAATAATTCATTCTTATTCATTAAATATGCTTTGAGCAACAACACTACAAGACCAACAGTAACAACAAACACTTTTAACAGTATCATAAATAAATGATTGTACTTGTATTTGAGCCAATGAGAAATGACCAGGGGACACACAAAGGCCGTATAATATGCACGATGTGTCGGCTGCAGCTTCCCGCCTGCCAACAAGTTAAAACTGAGGGATCTCCCTCATGGTGCTTCCAGGGGTAACGATGTGCCGCAGGGAGCCTTTTTGCCGATTCATCTTCTCTGCACGATGCTGACTGGAATACATAACGCACTTCAAAAAGATATAAATAAATGTACCATAAATTGGCGTTACACTGTGAAAGTGCGTATTGTGTGGCATTAAACCGGGAAACTGAACTCATGCTCTTTCATTTCTCCCGTGTTAGGTCATCATATACGTAACGCTTATATAACTGTGAACACTCAAAGGGAAAAACATCCTCTTCTATAGCTACAGCTTGCTACATATTCCACAGAAAAGTTGTATACCTGGGGCTCCATCTTGCCCAATGAGGCGACTCATTCTTTCCTGCTGCCGACCTTGGTAGGCGGTCGCAGATTAACCTCCCCGATGACAATCGCCTCCCATGCTAATGCCCCCCCCCCCCCCCGGCTCTCCGCTGAACGCACATTCTCATTTTGATTCATCTGCTGTGAAAATATGATGTCATTAAGATGAAAATGTGCTACATTATTTGGGTATCCTGAACAATGCGTCTTGCTCCTGACAAAAAAAAAAAAAAAAAGAGCAATCGACAGCTGCAGTAGTCCTGTGGAAAATTTGGCTGCAATGAAAGAGATGATTCGAGATCACTGTCTTCTCCCGTGGCAACACGATGAATCAGCGAGGACCAAAGAACCGGCAGACGCACGTGGATGTCTGTCAAAGTGTAGGGGACACGGGTGAGAATTAGGTTTCTCTATTCTGAGCTCCGAGCCTCTTTGTCTGGTTCTGAAGGTCAGCTCCTGTTTACGCTGCCCACTTTCTGTCCTTCCTGGGCCTCCGTCCCACATCCCGTGGCCCCGGCCGCTGCTCCGTACTGCCGCACGGTTTAATCTTCCAAATCCAGTGATGGGCCAAGCCAATCAGTCCCCAGGGTGGCCCTGGGGCCCAGCCAATCATTTCAAGACCCGGTACACGTGAAGTTAATTAGCCGAGTGTCATGACAACATTGCGCGTCCTGTCACACTTCACATAAGCTGTTAGCATAATACTTGCAAGATAATATGCTATGAATTGTTTTAGATGAAATGCAGTTGCTTGAATTAATAATTAAAGCTTCTACTATTTAGAGGCATCAATGTATATTGATTTCATATTTGATGGTGATGCAATTGTTTCTCTGGCTTGACGGTGACTAATTACACCGTATCAACCTTGGAGCCGGTGATGAACATCATGGAGCATTGCTGAACTCATCAGTGGGAGAGCGCTGGCTCGGTAGAGAGGTGGAGTGGCTCGTGAGATGGGAAGGGTCCTCCTCTAATGACATTTGAAACCGTTATTACCATGATTGAAAATCCCAGAAAGAGTCTCCTTCTCTAACTGCTAAATGATTAAATGAAGGCTCTTAGCCTTATCGGTCGGTATTGAAATGTGAACCGTCAAGGACAGACTGTGACACTACCTTTGGTTTGATTAAGTGTACTTTTTATAATATCTATGAATTACTTCAGCATTTTACGAACTAAAGCAGATAAGGATTAGGGGTAATTGCAGATTACTGTATTAACTGAAAAACACAATTTAACCGAAAACTGAAAATATCTCCACTAATTCGAGACCATCTAGGCCCAAACATGCTTAACGGAACCTGAACAGGCATCCGCAAAATCTTCAATGTCTCCTCCTCAAATGCTTCAATCCCAACCACAGCCTATTGAAACCACGGAATTCAATATACACAGGTGAAGGTGCTCTTGAGCGAAGACAAGGGATAATACTCAAGCGTTGCTGGGTCTTTATCACAGTGAACGGTGTGATACTTTTAATTAAAGGGAAATCCACTTGTTCTGAGTGATACGTCTTAACCTTTGTGTGTTTACCACCACGGGCGTAGTAAATCATTCTTTATAGCGTTTTCTCATTGGTCTGCCTCTGGTGTTTTAGTGCCCCCTTACAGCGAGAGAACTGAGTATACGTTCTACGTCCAGCAGGGTCAAAATAATCCAATTGGGGTTGACGTTCATCTAGCCAGTTTTCCAGTTCTTCTTGCAACTCAGGCATGCTTCCCTGCCTCCCGACGAGCCTCGTTCCCTCTCACGCCCCCCCCCTCCCTCCCTCTCCCCCTGCAGACTCTGCAGTGCAGATCTCTCCAGCTGATCGCTGCAAATCCCAAACGCACCAGCGGAGGCCCTGCCAGGCCGACCGCCTATTGCCACACTTCACGATGCCTGGCCATGACGGACCCACTTTCATTTCATTTAGCTGACCATCCAAAGCGACATAGAATAAGTGCATTGAACCGTGAGGGTCCGGACCCGAAACACAAGGAATTATGGAAGTACAATTTTGGTAAGAAAGCCAAACTTCAAAATGCTACAGCCAAGTGCTACCTTGAGTCCAGGTGGAGGTGTGATGTCATTGGGGAGCTCATTTAGGAGCCAGGACAAGAGACAGTCGGGACTATATCGTCAAGGTGTCAAAAATGCTTCTCCGAGACCTCAAGTCGGAGACGGCGAGATAAGAGAGAGGAGAGGTTTGTCCGTTTGTCCGTAGGGCGACACCTCTGCGGGACTGAGAGTGCAGTGCAGCACTCCGCCTCAGTGATTCAAGAGGGTAAACAGATCAATCACAGACACACACACACTTCGGAGAAAGACTTGTCTCCTTGTCTTACTGTCTCTTGGGTGCTCGGTGATGGATACGAGTGAAACTTAATTGTTCCGTCATGCTGATAATCCAACATTATGTCTTGTCTAAAGTTTGCCTTTAGGTGATTAAATGCAAAATGCATGTTCATCTTTGGCTGTCACACAACATCGATCACTGCATCGGTCCTCTGAACAAAAATAAATCCTTCAATCCCCTTTTGACCAACAGGTTTTGTCATTTTTGACACATCGAAGTCTCAGCCGTAATGTTTATGAAGCAAGACAGTTATTGATGATTCAAGCAAGCTGTAAACTACAAATGTCCCACTACAGAAGGATGGTAGTTTTATCAAGTCAGGACATGATAACAGGCTGAAGACAGACAGACAGCAGCCAGTGTCTTTGTAATGTCCAAGTCTGCTGGAGGCTGGGCGTCTGTGATGCTTGTCTGTGACAGCTTGGTCAGGCCCGGCTGACACTCAGAGCCCTTTCAACTCACCAGAGCCGCCTCATCTGCCAAAGACTTGTCTCGCCCAATAACCCAACAGAGAGTCCGCATGGAAACACACCCCGCTGAGAAGGTGGGACCACACGGGCTCAGGGGGACAAAGGCCCCCGGAGAGAGGGCAGGCAAGTGCGGGGCGACTGTTACTGATCCCGTCCTCCGTAATTCCGGCAACCGGTTTGTCCTTCAAACTCAAGAGGACAACGGAGTACGTTCCTTTGGCGAGTCGTGCTTGTTGTTCGCCACTGCCCCCCCCCGACCCGCCCAGATGGTTGGACAGATGCCCGGTCGGTGCCGAGGCCCCTTCGAAGCCTCATTGTCGTGGTGACATGACAAAGAAGTGGTGCAAGGGGGCCAGCATGTGTGTGCGTGTGTGTTAAGGCAAAGCACTGGTAATTAGTCATTTTTGGAAGCGTGTTCACTGCACAGCAGCATATCGCACAGTCCTGAAGCATCCCTCCCTCCCTCCATCGCGCGGCCCGTTACAATAACGACTGTAGCGTGATGGACCTGCAGTTTGACGGACTGGCAAGAGGCGCTTTCTGACTCAAATCAATATTTAAAGGATTGGCACTGTTAAAGTAATGGACAGGCAAAGAGGCAGGTGTGCAGTCTGAGTGCGTTTTTACTCTCTCTGTTCAGCCCGAGGCCGACGATAACGCACGAGCTGTGTCGGTCTTACATAATTCTGATTATGGACTTCACTATTTTCAGATGTATTTCAACCATGTCATTGCGTCTCCGCTGTGAAATGACCCTCACTGGCGACTGAACGCTTTTTTCAACCTCAATCATTTTTTAGAGATTAAGGAAGCGCGCAGCACACCTTTTTGCTGACTCGGCCTGGTTTCGATTTCGTTAACTGCTGTTGGTGGACATTGGTGGGGGAAATATTTTGTAATGATTAGCCTTACAGGTTCACTACAAATGTGCCGTCGGTGGTCTATTGGCTACATTAGACATTTAGAGAGGACAGGCAGTCTATTGCATCCAGAATAAGTCTTTGGATCATCCCTTAAATCAGGGTTAGGGTTTATAGCTTCCGCTTTATGTTGCTCAAAGATAAAACCCTACGACACTGTTAAAAAAGGCACTTTCATATATGACCACAAATTAGATATATGCAGCCAAGAAATCGTGGAGGCAAACCCCAAATGAACTTAACAATAAATGAATTTAGTACATAATACGAGTCCATCTACCAAGTGAAATATTATTAACTATAATTAATCTGGTGGCACTATCTGCCCACACACTGTGTATTGCGTAAATCTGAGCAAACGCTTGTCCTCACAATAAAATAAAAGCCCTGTCGCAGCGTATTCACTGCACACTTATCAAGCGTGACAGCCCCGTTTCACTCGCCTTTAAAATTAAATAAATCCATTGCTCCTCCGACTACCCTCAAAGTCGAAGTCAACTCTAATTACATCCAGAGGATTAAAGTGAGACGTCACACTTTAATGGCCTTTAACGGGAAATCTTAGAAATTCACAAGTGCTTCTGGGGATCTTTTAATTTCACTTTTTTCCATTTAAAACGTGTGTTTTTTCATCTCCATACTGCAGTTTTTCTTCTATTGACACAGGCCTGACTGTACTTTTGTAAGTTCAAGCTACAAGTTTCTATTCTATTCATGTCCTATGTGAATTAGCATGAGGGGAAGGATTTTTGTAATCATGCACTGTGCACAAAGACCAAACAGACAGGACAAATCAACAGACTTTACGTCCATCACTTAAAGCATAATCCGCACAAAGAAACGTGTCCCACGCTTAACTTGCTGTCGTTCACAAAAACACATTCAGGCACGCAGAATAAAGCAAACTGCTTGAATGTCCTCACTAAAATGATAATCTATCTTACTGGGAAACACTGGAGATCCCATTTCATGCTAAATGACTCACTTCCGGGTGTGAAAAGTCATAATTTGGTATCGATCGATTGATGTGCGGTCGAGGTGCATGGCGCCCTGGAGAAAAGTTCAGCTCGCTCACAATAGCAGCTGGTAAAATATGACCTGCTCCCTCGGGGACGTATGCACACTGAATCAGTTTTCAAAGGCGTCTGCTCTGTTTCCAAGCGTGTAATGAAATTACAGAGATTGAAGAGATTTTTATGAACTTGACTGCCTATGATGAAATAATACAGATACCCCACAGAGACATTGTCACTATATAGAAATATATTTAAAGAGAATTCAATAAAGGGATCAAGGTCTGTTAGTTGGGCGGATTCATCAAAAGAGCACATATGACAAGAAGAGGAAAAAACTGCAGATGAAGACGATGAATCTTTGGTTACAAAAGAGAAGCAGCGGGGGAACGTCTGATTATACTCGGATGTGCTACCAGATTCTCACAGATTCAACCAAGTCTGACGTTAAAATCGATTGGAGGCGGTTTCACCTTTCCTCCAAAGCGTGGCTAAATCTGACTTCATGCTTCCAGAAGAGATGTTACCAAAATGTTTTTTAATGTTCAGCTTTGAACCGTAATAAAATCTCCACCCTTATGCTCTGTGACACTGTGGAGGTTAACTGGACGCAAAGCAAGAAGAGCACAGAGAGACCGATGAATATCCAGCACTGAAAAAAGTAACTCCTTGACAGTTGGGCGAAGGTCATTACTGATATGAGGTGTTGGAGCCAAGGTCACATAAACAGCAAAGCCTCGGAAAGTGTTGATCCGCTGTGTGTGTCCCCCCTGCGATCCCCCCCCCCCTCCTTCAAAGCAGCTGCTGGAATGTGGAGTAGTACATTGATACCATAAACCCGGGAGCTTTGACTCCGTCCACCGATTTACAATCCTTTCGCTTTCCACAGCACAGCTCTTGTTAATTCTTAATATAGAAGCTTGCGAGGCAGCTATTCTAGAAAAAATATTTTGAGCTGACAAATGCACTAATAAGCTTATAATTGTCGGTTACCCAGCAGCAGTGAAGTGAGTGAATATGCAACACACTTTAAACAGCCACAGCATATGGCTAGTTGATTCTGCAGTGTGCATATTGGAAACTGCTGGAAAATCCTTCATTCGCATTCTAGCAGCTGGTCGAGTCATAAATGATGCATAATAAAGTATTAACATATCTTCACAAAAATAAAACTATTGTCAACTCCCAAACAATAACAGGTAGAGTCCCAAAACACTGACATTTTGGCGAATGATCTATTCTTTCTGCATTGTGACAAGTTTACTGGTTTGCCACCAGCGTTTATTTAAGCAGTTCTCCGCTGCACTGCACTTAAATTGCCTGAGGTGCGGATTCCTTGACATGCAAAGCGCCATAACGCCGTGAAATCAGGAGACAATTCAGGGTTGACTCACACACTCACTAGTCCTCTGTAGTGAGGGGAGGAACAGGCGGCTCCTTTGCACACGCACAAGGATGAGGAGATCATTGCAACCAATGACACGATGCATGCTGGAGGTGCAAATCCAACAACACGTGCACACACACACACACACACACACACACACACACACACACACACACACACACACACAGAGTCATAGAGGTTTCGTCCCTTAATTGTGTCATGCTCATGCAGATCAGATGGACTCTCGCCCTGATGTAAAGGCACAATGAAGACCAGTTTCCAGGGACCGTTGACATGTTTACTGGGGGGGGGGGGGGGTCGCGTCCCATCTGCTCTGACATGATGCGCTGGTATTTCGGCTGTGACTCTTGCAGGCAGTGACGGGTGGAGGGTGGAGAGTGTGAGAGGGAATCCCTGCTGCAATAACAACTTAAGATCCTCCCTATACGGACTGTAAATGCCCCCCCCCCCCCCCAAACCCCCCTTCTCCACCCTCCACCCCCGCCAAAAAGAAAAAAAATTGAAAAAGATTTAATGCGTCAATGGCACACTAATTCAGGCAATGCAGATATGTTTGTGGGGAGGGGGGTGAGGGGGAAGCAACATCACACGATGACAGAAAAGAATGATGATGAATGATGAGTTGCATGTATGGAAATACAAACACAGGGCGCGTGGCTGTCGCCTCGTATAGATGCGCGGCAAGTTGCGCGCGCCCGCGTCGATTCCCGTCTCCCGTCTCCTCGCGCCCTCTGTGCGATCTCCTAAAGTTGACCCTCGGCTCTTCCATCGGATACGGACGAGAGCCGTGAGCGGAATATTTAGCCCCCCCCCCCCCCCCCCACACACACACACACACACCTCGGTCACACCACCAAAGGGGAGGCGGGACGCTTCTAAACGCAACAAACACTCCCTGACACGAGAGGCACGCCAGGCTGGACACGCGCGCGCGTGGTCTGAAATCATACGCCCCCCCCCCCCCCCCCCTACCTTCCACTTTGGTGAGGGTGAGCACCGGGCTGTTGCAGGCGGACAGCGGGGCGACCCTCGCGGAGTGTTTCTTCATGACGATGAGCTCGGGCGGGCTGAGCTCTGATCCGCTTCGACTACATCCCTGAAGCGGATTCGGTGCAGACACCAGACCACTTGATGGGACCCCTCGGTGTTCCTGCCTGCAGAGCCGGTCTGCTGCTCTCCGTCCCCTCGCATCCACCCGACCCGACTACCCTGATGTGGTTTTTTTTTTCCCCACCTCCCTCTGTCGCACCCCCCCCCCCCCCCCCCCCCCCTCCACTTGCCTCCCCTCCTCTGCGCGTCAGTCAGTGCGTCCTGGCTGGTCTCTCCTCACGTACACTTTAGCAATTGCTGCAATTCGCCAACGTCACACATTCATCAGCCCCCCCCCCCCCCCCCCCCCCCCCTCCCCTGTCCCGAGGAGGCAGCTGTGCCCACCTGTCCCAATGTTTGTTGACTACCTAAATAGCATTACGTAAAAAAACACCACCCACACCCGTTAAACATCCAGAGTACCTGTTAAACCCAGCGGAACACACTTTCTTTTAATTTTTTTTTCTATTGAACTGAAAACTCACCTGATAAGGTGTATTTACACGTACAATACGCTTGATTTCTTTTGATTGCCACAGTAATTTCCAGAGTTAACATCAACAATCTAATTCAAGGTCAAGTCAGACATAATTATCCCACCGGGATAAATTTGGTTGCAGCTGGGTACAAACACATTCTAAATAATTCCACATTCCCACAAAAAATTCCACAATCTTGACAAATTGCAGGAGTAAACACACAGGTGAGACCCCCCAAAAAAGGCTGAATGCAGAATTAAAAGCTCAATTCATTTTTGTCACCTGAGCATGTTACGTGGAGAACAGAGGACCCAGATGCAGAGGTGCGGAAAAATGTCTTTTATTCTTCCCAAACTCAAACTAAGGGGGCTGCCGTCAGCAGACGCAGTCCGGGACAAGACTTACAATGGATCTCGAAACAAGACAACGCTGGATTGGTAACCCAAGGACAAGGCAACAGCTCAGCGTTCAACAACAGTCTGACAGGGGAGTAGAGAAACAGTGGTTAGAAATAGTCAAACAAATTAAGCAGTGAGCAGAAACAGGTGAGTAGAGAATCAGTGTGAGAGTTGATTGCTATAGAAAGCGGCTGTGGGTGTTTAGGGCGAGTGAAAGCATGAATGGGAATGAGGAGGTGTGTTAATGAGTATCAGCTGGGTGTGCGTGTGTGTGTGTGTAGAAAAACAAAACAAGGAGGAATCCGGATCATGACAGTACCCCCCCCTCAACGAGCGCCCCTTGGCGCTCCCGAAGGCGGAGCCTGGCGGGTGCGGTGGAAGTCCTCGATGAGCGAGCGGTCCAGGACGTCCCGGGACGGAATCCAGCATCTCTCCTCAGGACCGTATCCCTCCCAATCGACCAAATACTGGAAACCACGACCCCGAGGGCGAACATCAAGGAGTCTGCGGACAGTATGAATAGAGGACCCACCGGCCAGGGCGGGTGGTGGGGGAACAGGACGGGTGGGCATCCGAACAACGGGTTTAATACACGACACGTGAAAGACCGGGTGGATGCGACGGAGCTTTGGGGGAAGCCTGAGTTTGACAGCCGCAGGGCTAAGAACCTTAATAATGGGAAACGGTCCGATGAACCGGGATGAAAGTTTACGGGAGCTAGACTGCAATGGTAAATTTAGGGTCGACAGCCAGACGCGTTGCCCGCAAACGTATCTCGGAGCCCTTACGCGCCGACGGTTAGCGGATAAGCGAGTGCGTGATTTGGTACGACAGAGGGCAGTTCTCACTCTCTTCCATGTGCGACGGCATCTCCGAATAAAAGCCTCTACAGACGGAACAGAAGCGTCGACCTCTTGGGAAGGAAAAAGCGGAGGTTGATACCCAAGGCAGCAGTTAAAGGGGGATAGTCCTGTTGCAGACGATGGCAGGGAGTTGTGTGCGTACTCCGCCCATGGTAATTGTTCGCACCAGGACGAAGGATTTTGGAACGCAAGACTGCGGAGCATGCGACCCAGTGTCTGATTAGCTCGTTCGGCTTGCCCGTTAGTTTGGGGGTGAAATCCCGATGACAGACTGACCGTGGCGCCAATCAGTCGGCAGAATTCCCTCCAGAACTGAGAGACAAACTGCGGACCTCTATCCGAAACAACGTCAGTGGGAAGACCGTGGAGTTTGAAAACGTGATTGACCACCGACTGAGCGGTCTCCTTAGCGGAGGGTAGTTTAGGAAGCGGAATGAAGTGAGCGGACTTAGAAAATCTATCGACCACGGTAAGGATGACAGTGTTACCCATGGATGGAGGGAGACCCGTAACGAAATCTAAGGCTATGTGCGACCAAGGACGCGATGGAGTCGGGAGAGGGCGGAGCAAACCGGCAGGGGGAGAGTTACCAGACTTGGTCTGGGCGCAGACAGGACAAGCGGATACGAAACGACGGACATCCTGTTCGATGGTGGGCCACCAAAATCTCTGCCGAATGACGGCAAGAGTTCCCCTGACTCCAGGGTGGACAGCCAATTTGGACGAATGACCCCACCGGAGGACGGCCGCGCGAACAGACTGGGGAACAAACAGTGACCGGTCAGGGCACCGAGGGGGCGTGACGGTCCGGCTAAGGGCTTGCTTGACGACCCGTTCGATTCCCCAGACCGCAGCTCCCACCACACACTCCTCAGGAAGGATGTTCTCCTTGGTTGAGGCGTTCTCAGAAGACCCAAAAAGACGAGAGAGAGCGTCAGGTTTAATGTTCTTCGATCCGGGCCTGTAGGAAATGGTGAAGTTGAATCGACAGAAAAAAAGTGCCCAACGAGCCTGACGAGCATTAAGTCTCTTAGCAGATCTAATGTATTCGAGGTTTCTGTGATCCGTCCAGACTATGAACGGATGAGACGCCCCCTCCAACCAATGACGCCACTCTCCTAATGCAAGTCGGATCGCTAATAATTCTCGATTACCCACGTCATAATTCCGTTCTGTAGGGGATAGACGATGGGAAAAGAACGCGCAGGGGTGAACCTTATCATCGAGAGGAGAGCGCTGTGAAAGGACCGCCCCCACCCCAACATCCGACGCGTCGACCTCGACAATGAACTGTCTCTCAGTGTTGGGGTTGATGAGAATAGGAGCGGTGGTGAACAAGGTCTTTAGGCGATCAAACGCGGCTTGGGTCGCCTCGGTCCAAGAGAAGCGAGACTTGACCGAGGTGAGCGCAGTGAGTGGTGCGGCCACCTGACTAAAGTTGCGAATAAACCGTCTATAGAAATTGGCGAATCCTAAGAAGCGCTGGAGCGCGACACGGGAATTGGGAGCCGGCCAGTCAGTGACCGCCTTAACTTTAGAAGGATCCATGCCAATCCCGTCAGCGGACACGACCGACCCTAGAAAAGTCACTGACTGAGAATGAAATGTGCACTTCTCAGCCTTGACAAATAAGCGATTCTCTAAGAGGCGCTGTAGGACACGACGAACGTGATGGACGTGCACTTGGAGAGAGGGTGAGAAAATGAGTATGTCGTCGAGGTATACAAACACGAAAATGTTAAGCATGTCTCTCAAGACATCATTGACGAGGGCCTGAAAGACGGCAGGGGCGTTCGCGAGACCAAAGGGGAGGACCCGATATTCAAAGTGACCAAGGGGCGTGTTAAACGCGGTCTTCCACTCATCTCCCTCCTTTATACGAACCAAATGGTACGCATTACGCAGATCTAATTTGGTGAAAACCTTAGCCCCCTGCAAGACCTCGAAGGCTGATGACATGAGAGGCAGAGGATACCTGTTCTTAATCGTGATGTCATTCAGCCCTCGATAATCAATGCACGGGCGCAGGGATCCGTCCTTCTTTTTAACAAAAAAAAATCCAGCCCCAGCGGGAGAGGAGGATGGAACAATGGTGCCCGCGGCAATAGATTCCGAGAGGTACTTCTCTAACGCTTCGCGTTCAGGAGCAGATAAAGAGTACAATCGACCGCGAGGGGGAGTGGTACCGGGAATTAGATCAATCGAGCAATCATACGGTCGATGAGGAGGGAGGGAAGTGGCCCGAGAACGGCTGAAGACCGCCCGCAGATCGAGGTACTCCCCCGGCACACCGTTCAAATCCCCGGACTCCTCCTGAAACACAGAAACAGAGGAGACAGGAGAAACTGCAGATACAAGACACTCAACATGACACGACAGACCCCATGAAAGAATGGAGTTATTAGTCCAATTAATCTGAGGATTGTGTTTAGCTAACCAAGGATGGCCAAGAACAACAGGGCAAAAGGGGGATTGAAAAATATAAAAAAAAATAGTCTCTTGGTGGTTCCCCGATATGGAGAGACTCACCGGCCGAGTGGATTGACGGACCCTGGATATGACACTACCGTCCAGGGCAAACACCGGCGTGGAGTCTTCAAGGTCAGCCAGTGGTATGCCATGTTCCCGTGCCCACTGCTCATCGATGAAACTGGCCTCCGCCCCGGAGTCGATGAGGGCCAGACAGGATGCTGCACCGCCCGACCACCGAAGAGTTACCGGGAATGTAGTGCGAGACTTAACTCTGGATCTGGGGGAGAGGGTAGTCGCGCTCGCCAGCAATCCCCTGGTCACTGGCGAGCTCTGGCTTTTACTGCGCAGGTGGAAACAAAGTGGGTACTCGAGCCACAGTAAAGGCAGAGACGATTGGCAATTCTTCGTTGTCGCTCGGAAGCCGAGATGTGGATACCACCAAGTTGCATGGGCTCAGCCTCCGGCTCGACTCTTGCTGGGACAGAGAAAGTGGGCGGGGAGACCGGTTGTTCCTCTCTCCAACCTTGAGCGTGGCGGCGCATCTCCAAGCGCTTCTCGAGACGGATAGCGAGCTCCACCAACTGGTCGAACCGATCAGGAATCTCACGGGCATATATCTCCTCCTTAAGGGCAGAGTTAAGACCCTCCAAGAAGTGAGCAACCAGGGCTGGTTCGTTCCAGCCAGATGAGATGGCCAAAGTACGAAACTCAATGGCGTAATCTGTAACTGGACGTCTACCCTGTCGAAGCACGGCGAGGGCTCGAGAAGCCTCCTGTCCGTGGACGGATCGGTCGAACACCTTGATCATCTCCTCCTTAAATAACTCAAAGCGCTCAGTCAGATCCGAATCCATTCCCCAGACGGCAGTTCCCCACTCGCGCGCCCTCCCCTTCAACAGGGAGATAACGAAAGCGATGCGCGCCGAATCACGTGCATAGGTGGTTGGCTGCAGGGAAAAGACGACCTCACACTGCGTGATGAAAGAGCGGCACTCAGTAGGTTCACCGGCATAGCATGGGGGATTGTTAATCCGGGGTTCAGCAGAACCTCCGCGAACGCTGGGGGCCTCCAGCTGGAACTGGAGCCGTGATGACAGGTCTGAAACTTGGGCGGAGAGGCTCTCCACCGCACGGCGTGCCTCGGAGATCTCCCCATCATGTCTTCCAAGAAGCGCTCCCTGGGCCTCGATCGCCGAGCGAAAAGGTGCCTCCTCCGCTGGGTCCATCTTGGTCAGACTGTTCTGTTACGTGGAGAACAGAGGACCCAGATGCAGAGGTGCGGAAAAATGTCTTTTATTCTTCCCAAACTCAAACTAAGGGGGCTGCCGTCAGCAGACGCAGTCCGGGACAAGACTTACAATGGATCTCGAAACAAGACAACGCTGGATTGGTAACCCAAGGACAAGGCAACAGCTCAGCGTTCAACAACAGTCTGACAGGGGAGTAGAGAAACAGTGGTTAGAAATAGTCAAACAAATTAAGCAGTGAGCAGAAACAGGTGAGTAGAGAATCAGTGTGAGAGTTGATTGCTATAGAAAGCGGCTGTGGGTGTTTAGGGCGAGTGAAAGCATGAATGGGAATGAGGAGGTGTGTTAATGAGTATCAGCTGGGTGTGCGTGTGTGTGTGTGTAGAAAAACAAAACAAGGAGGAATCCGGATCATGACAGAGCAGGAACTGTGTATCCACAGCCTGAAGGTGTAGTAGCTCACCTGTGCAGTGGGCAATGATGGCAGTCTAATTTGTCCTCTGCCTTCCTTAAGACTTGCCTGTCAGAGAGTTACCCCCTACTTACCCCCCCAATGACCTGGCCAGCCACTTCAGCAAGCTAAGCTTATTCATACCGGCCAAATTCAGGGTCCCAAAGCAAGTCACAGTACGGAGAGACAGAACACACTCAATCAAATTCTTTGATTCATCATTTGTCGCGCACACATCATGTACTTTTGAAGATACACGACCAAAAAACCTTTGATTATCCACCAAGTCCCCTCAACGTGTCCCTTTTGGGATGGGTGCCTCGGCATCCTCGGCTTTGTTTACGCTTTTTGACACTTTCAATTCAAGAAGAGACATCATGAAACAAAGCTGTCAACTAATGAAGCTGTAGCGTGAACTCAGGCAGTAAGAATATGCACGCCAGAGCCCGTACGGCCTATTTCTCCTCTGCCAATCACTTCTCTCACTCATAATTTCAGCATATTCAGCTGTTTGGACCAGCTGGTCTTGTCTTTCCAATAAGCACAACGAAGCGATCCCATCGTCAGCGTATCATCTTCCGTCTCTTGTAACGTATTCATGATGTGAATCATCTCTCCACCTTCAGTTTGTACGTTCATGCTGCCGTTTTGCATCCCTCCACCTCCCCATCAAGCTTAACCCTCATCAGCTCCATCAGCTCCATCAACTCTTCCTCCCAGCAGCCTCATCAGCCAACTCCAACATCATGGGGGGGGGGGATGGCAGATGCCTATCGATCACAAATCCCCCTGTAGAGTCTGAGCAGCAAATACTCCGAAGACTTAATTATCACACATCATTTATTAATAATAAACAATTATCTTTTCTTTGTCGGATGATCCGGCGGATTGTCCGGTTCATTTCCTGTAGGAGGCTCGATATATATTTATATTGCGTCTATTCTGGTATTTACTTTCTTGAGTCCTTGAGTTCAACCAGTTGAAGAATGAAGCTTGTTAGAAAGGACGTCAAGTTAAAGGTCATTTCTTTGTGTTACTGTCACTTCTATGAAGGGCGTCAAAAAAGCTGTTTCCTCTCACCTGGGGTTTGTTATGGGATCAATACCTAAATCCCAGCAGACTGGCTGGCCTGTCGAAGTCCTGATAGCTCTTTATATTCACACAACCTTTACAGATCCTGTCTTTTTGCCAAATATCATCCCAGTACAAATAGCAGTGTTGATTTCGGCAAGATGTTTCATGAGGTGCTGAAAAGAGGCGCCTCGTCTTTCTAACAACCTTGCAATTGCTTTTGAAACCTGAAGTGACAATTTAAAGCTTCACATTGAATTTTATAACCGTGAGCTGTCCGACTCACTTTGTCTCTGTACACGTTGACCAGAAACGGTGCGCGCGATTCCCTGTGTGGCTCTCTAACACGCCATTCTGCATGTCACCTGTGTTTTACCCCTGAGGAGCCGTTGCACACAAACACATAACTCATTGAAGGAGGGAGATCGCTGCCAGTGTTGAAAACCGACAGCTGATGTGTAAATGCCCGTGCTGTCCTTGTAACCCTGCAGCTACGGCTTTAATGACACACTTATGGGTGTGTCATGTCTGCACATCTGCATGTGTTTGAGTGTGTGTGTGTGTGTGTGTGTGTGTGTGTGTAAAAGCAGCTAAATGTGAGCATGCCTAAAGGAATCTGCCATGAATAATTCACCGCTTAGACTCCACCTCACACTCAAATTCTGCCTAACTGGGACAAGAAGCTGCAAAAAGCAAGGCGTGCCATAGAAACCACTGGACACTTTCACTGTTTGTTTTGGTTTTCTTCACTTTTTGGTGTTTGGGTTTGAAAAGGGTAAAAGTCAAAAACAGTGGATGTGAGGTATAATTTATGAAATGTAAGAGCTCATTTTGAACAAACTGCAGCGCAGCTTGATAGATAAACAGTATAAACATGTTGCCCATATTAAATATATTGTATGTCTTGGTGAACATATCTCGTTTTGGCCACTGCAGCTGCCATCTGGCACCGGGAACTAATGTTGTAACTCCCAGCTTACGTGGCAACGAGAAGGTTTCAGTCGGAGTGCACACGTTGTTATTGATAGAAGAGACGTAGGGGTGGAAACAGGTGGAGAGGGTGAGCTCATTAAAAGACCCCAGTCAGTGACTCACAGACTTTTATCTGTGAGCACGGAGGAGGATCAAACCGCTCCGTGCTCTGAGACGCAACACGACGTCCCAGTATGAATAGGGACAAACACGTGTGAGCAATGAAGAAGTGTATAAAAAGAGGGCGGTTGATGCATCGGCACGCCGTTTTGAATGAGTATTTCTACCCGGAGATCTGAGAAGCGATGCTTCCTCCACACACAGAGCGATGTGCCGGTGCGCTCCAGAGAGAGAGAAATGCTTTCATGAAGCTTTATTCATGCGAGGGTGCCACGTTAGCCGTTTTACAGGTCCAACGTTATTTAACTGCGGCAATCAGTGCTGCTATTATGTTGCTATACTGACGGTCGAAATCAACCAAAGAATTGCGCTTTTAGAGTCCTGGAGCATTATGGGACCTGACATTTGAAACAATGCTGCTGGTAGTTGCCTATGGAAAAACAAATGTGTTGTGACATTAGGAAAACGTTTCCCTGTGGCCGGCTAAAGCACTATAACGAGAAATGTGTATCAAGCAGATCCTCCAGGGAAACGTCTTGGTATTGTTCTGGAAATTGTTTTTCATGGGGGGGGGGGGTTCAGCTTTTTTGGATAAATGACTAAAGCATAATGAAAGCCTGGAGGGAGAGCCACATGACAAGGGCAACTAAAGTCACCACACCGGTGACATGGCAGTTTGATCTATCAACATTTGTGGTAGATATTGTGAATATGGATTTATTTGATGAAACATAAAACAGATATATGGTGTATATAATATATAGTTTAACCAAACATCGTGTCGAAGGATCACAAGTCTGTGTGTATGTTTTATAAATGTAGAACCCTAATGTGTTTACAACTAACTTAGTTAGAAAATGCATCCTTGGCAGTTCCATCTAATGATACCTATTCACCCCTTTCACATTTAAGAATCAGCCGTTTAATCTTGATCTTACAGAGCAATGTGGGGGGGGGGGGGGGGGGAAATGACGTAATCTACCGCATGGATTTGAGCATAAAAGTGCCTCAGCTGCAAATCTGATTTCACAGAGCACTCGGTTGCGGACGATGATTAACTTTGAAGTTTAAACGGTGTGTGAGTGATGAATGATTGATTGCAATTTGATCTAACTGTAATTAATAATAATAAAAATATCCCGACGTCTACCTCGAATGGCATAACAACGTGTACAGACATTGTGTCCTGTCCAGACGATCCAGACGATGTATCCTGGTGATCCTCTTATTTATGATCAAATTAGTCTTTAACTCAAAGCAGCGCTAACAGAGATGCTAACATGACTACAAACTCTTAATTTTGTTGTAGAACTTTCAATAACGTAGTAGTTTTTACAAACTAAAAAAAAGGTATAATAAAGGAATGATTTAAATTCATTAATTTTCATATTACTATGAATATTAATGGTGCAGGCATTATTGTTCATATAAATAAATAACAATAATAAATAATTGCAGCTTTCTCCTTTTAGTGAAGTAAAAAAATAATTTTGCTGTGTGCTTCTTTTTGAAAAAAAACAATAATATTGATAAGTGAATTTTGAATCTCCCCTGACTTCCACTGTTCCAGCCCAGGTCACTTCTGGCTCCTTCTCACACGGGAAACCGGCAGTGGGACTGCAAACAACCGATGCTTCATCACATTTCGCTGCCCTCACACTTAATAACTCCTGAGGCACGAGGAAGGAAATAACAACTTGTTTCAAGTACCAGAAAGGTCAAGTCAAATTAACTTTCCCTCTCTACTGGCCCACTACGTCTTCAGAGCAGACACAGCTCATCTGTGAAGGCCACTGTCAAAGTTCTGCCTCCAACAGCATTTTGTTTGATAAATGGCCATGGCGGCTTCCCCTGAGGTTTACTAAAATAGTTGCCAAACACTCTCCCCATTGTAGTTACATTACGGAGCTTTTATCTTGTTGATCACTTGAAAAGCCGCAATATTGAAAATGCAATGATGACAGTGTTTCATTCATGAGTAATGTAAGAAGATGTTTCCACAAAAATTTCACTCATCCAAGAAATTTTTAATTTATCTTTTGTAAAGCACGTCCCTGTAGTCTGGGTTAAAAAAAATACTTCTGTGGATTATTGTAATATAAATTCTCTCCATGACAAGAGAAACATGTTGATTAATATTAGTAGTTTATTTTTTAGTGATGCTGTTGGGAAGTGCGTCATATCAGAAAAAACAACAGACTACATTAAGAAATAGAGAAGAGTGGAACAAACACGATTAAAAAATGGCTGGATGTCATCAGTACATATAACTGACTTACCGTGTCCGTAACTAACCGTTATTCAACTTCATAATTCATGATCACATCCAGAGCTGATACGCTAACGTTGGGCTTCCTCTTAATTACAACCACAGCTAATACAGTGCAGCAGGACTATTTAATGCAGTCAAGTGACTCTCATGAAGATTCTATCGTTTGTCTTTTTATGCTTGTCAACTCATCCATGACCTTTGCAGCCCAACTGCTGGTTAAAGTCACATTTCAGAAAGTATTAATAAATAGAATAATTTTATTTAGTCTCTTCCATAAATGGCGCTGGCTCCCTCTGTTGTCAAGCAACAGTATGACTATTTTAATATTTACTACAGAGGTAATTAGTCTGAATAACAAGTTCACTTAAAGTTTGGAATTTATGTAATCTACTGTTCACTACTGATTAAGTGTATTTTGGTTTTGCACCGGCCCGGTGTTAAATTTGCATTCCAATTTTTTGATATTCAGAGTTATCACTGGTTCCAAAACAAACCGCCAAAAGTCTCCCAACCATTAAATTCTGAAGAGGTTCCTCTTTAAACTGCACTTAGCTGTGCTAAACATTATTCAAATTGATCTGAATTGCTGTAATTATGGCAAAAAAGCTTCTCTCCACCACTCTGCAGTTATATGAAGCTATTAGCTGAGCCAGGAAAGTGTGAGCATGGACTTCTACCACACGCTGTTACGTCCATTTTTTTTTAAATTTCTGCAAAATAAAAAAGAATGTAATATAAAGAAAGCAGACTCTTTGATGATGCAATTTTCTCAGCTATGATCAGTAAACCCAGCTATTTATAGCCTACATACAACACAAAAATGTGTAACCAATATATTTTACATACGTATTATGGAGTTGTGTTTTGCCAATATGATCCAAATGAAAATGGAAATATGAGATAATGCATGTTGTCCGGAAGCGACATCCTGACGCTGCAGAGCCTCTCCTGTGCCTCTAGGGGGCGCTGTGACCCAACAGACACCTGCTCAGGGGTTTTGGATGAAAACTGACCAAGAACCAGAAAAACCAGCACAGCGGTGGAACAGAAAGTCAGTGGTAATGAAAAGTGATGATGTGACATACACACCTGTACGGTAAACCTCATCCGAGCTGAAAGACTTTAGATGAAATCACCAATATAATACACACAACCATTGTTGTAATAACATGTGTTCATATTTTTTTCACTAGCACAGTCTGCTGTACTAGACAATAATTGTTAGTAGCCTTAATTCATTGGTAGTGTTGGTGTCTACGTGGGTGAGGTTGTTGCTAAAAATGTTTATAGATTATTTCCAGCCTGTCCCTTTAATTTGTCAGTGTGAGAGTGAGAGATGGTGTAATGTATGCTGTATGTTATCTGAGGCATTCACAGGGGAGTTTTCTCAATGTATATGAGAGCGCTTTAATATACTGTTGCATTGCTGGTGGTTTTACATCCAGGCAGTTGAATTAACACAAATAGCAATCGTCAAAATGTATTTACTACCCTGAATTTATGATAGACTCTTATTCTTCCCTCGGGCAGTATTTTTGGATGCTGCAATGGAAAGGCAGCGTTTAACCCCTGATGAAAGGGTTGCAGAAGGAAGGAGGCTTTATCTACGCCACCGAAGGATGCTTCAACACATACGGCTACACAAGGGATCAAACCTCTAACCAGCATCCTTAGTGAGAAAACAAATGAAAAGAGCATTATCTGAGCCTGGGCGGTGAGGCACGAACATCGTGCTTTGGATGTTGGGAAATAGAGAACCTGTTGCCATCTTCCCTTTCACTCCTCGGGCAAAAACATCCTGACGGTCTCCCTGTCAGCATCGTGGGACCTTTAAACGAGGGATTCGTCTTGGTTACAGGCGGTGCCATGGAGACTGCTGACAGGAGCCGGAGCATCCGGTGCGCAAATCAGAACACCGACGACAACTGTAAAATAATACACAGGAGACCCCGCACCTCGATAATATTTGGTGGTATAAATGATTTAGCTTGAACATAACGGGGGCTGGTCGACTGATAAAAACATAAGGCATAGCAATGCATGACTGGGTGAATAATTTAAAGCTATGGAATAGGTTGGAACACCAGAGGGGAAAAAAAACTGTTGGCAGTTGCAGCAGTAACAATATGAAAGTCGTTCTCACAAAGTGTTGTGAATAGAAAGAAGGACATGAATCCTGCCGTGCATCAAGCTTCAGATCTGTCAGTTTTGGTCTTTGAAGTTTTTTCAGATTGGTTGCCAAAGTCCAGCCGGGTCGCTTTCAACGCGGATCAAACCGGTTTCTCATCACTGAAAAAAAAAATACATCTTTCCATCCACTTACAGCAGCAGGTGTTTCAAGGCTCTTCAAACAGCCCGGAGCAGGTATGTGTGTGTGTGGGTGTGTGTGCGTGTGTGTATTTGAATGAGTGTGTGCGCGCATGTCAGTCGGTAAAAGTCCACTCTCTCCTCCATTTCCACTTCCACAGTCCATTCTCAAACAGTGAGAGCACCCAAGCAAAAAGCCATCAGTGTTGGACAAAAATAGAACTGGACGGCCTTGCGTTCCCAGGGCTGTAGGATGCACTGCGTTGTGCTTTCTGCATGTTAGGGTTTATGGGGGGAGCATTTCTTTCTGGATAAGATGGTGATACAAAATATTTTGTTTCAATGAGGGTGGAGTAAGCACAAAGGGGGACTGAAATCATGCTCCATTCCCCACAGTAATTACCCTCAATTCACAGAGTGAAAACGCTGTTTTACAGTAGACAGTGTAACGCACTCAATGGTCTTAAATAAACACAATTTTCAATCATAAACAGTTACTATCCGCGGATGAATCGTGCATCGTAAGTACAAATGGAGGCGGGTGCATCGGCTCGATTTGAATAAGCGCTGTGGTTGTCCTGTGGACGCGCAGGGCTCAGGGATGTGGACCAGTCAGCTCCCTGAGGGCGAGAGGAGGTTAAGGCTTTCCGGGCTCCCTCTGCACTCCCCCATTGGCTGTCGGCTTTCATCCATGTCCGCGGCTCCCGTAATTGCCTGATTTCCCGACCCCACATTGAATAGTTTGTGCACCGAGGGGGTTATAATAACGACCTATACTGACATCCAATGGGAAGACTTGCTCCCTTGGCTATCGCAGCCCTCACAGGCTGACTGTAACCCCATCACAGGACTTGAGACTTCAAATGAAATACTCTTATATTTAGAAAAAAGCGTGTCTGTCTAAGAACATTTTCTGGGTCTGTCTAAGGACCAACAATTTAAAGATGAAACTGATGCAAAATGACAGGGGACGCTTATTCTTCAGCTGTAAGAAAAAACAACTTTCAGAAACGTTTCATTTTCTTCAAAAGAACAAAAAAGTAAAAAACATAATCTCAACCCAAATTCATGTTTTATGTGTTGAAAAGATTACTATGACTTCAATCAGTACCAACAAGTTTGACCATCCAAGGTTTAAAGGTGTCACTTCAGAAAAAAGTAAATGGCATTCTATTTTCTCTGAGTATCATTTTGAATTACTGCTGACTGAAATACCAAAAGACAAGTTGAACAAGAAAATAAATGGTTAATCAACTGATGGAAAAAACTAATAATGATTCTTTCAAGCTTCTGAAATGTGAAAATGTGCTTCTTAAGTCTTACTTTCCAGATAATAAATTGATTATATTTGTGTTTTGAACCAACTGTTTGGACTAAATTGGACTTTTGTTGAGATAATTGATAATTATTTTTTAAAGTAGGCTACATATCAATCGCTCATAACTAGCTCTGTATTCTTTCAGATAGAATCTGCTGAATAATGAAAAGCACTTTTACTGCCGTTAAATATTCCTTATGGGTTTTGGATTCCAAAGGAAATGAACAACTTATCCTTTAATCTCAAGCTCTAGCCAGTAACAAAGAGTATAGAGGCTTCAACTTGAAAAGTCAGCAAATCAGCTCTCAAAATCAGCATTGAAGCTTGGTGAGAAAATACTGCATATCTTCGCCGAGGTGCTTATTGAGGTCGCATGACAAAGGCGATTAAGACAAAGCGAAGAGGTGTACAATGAGGAAAAGGACTAAACTGGGATAGATTTAGGTTCAGGAGAACAGCTCAGATGGATCAATTGGATCGCAGCTCCAACTAGGTTCAGTAACACATACAGTATATGAGGTCAGCCAAATGAAGTCAGACAACGTGCTCAAAATCAGGTGGCTGAGCAGATAGTGCAAAGAAGAACAGTACGGAACAAAACGGATTTGAGGGGAGAATCAAACTACACTTTAACACTTTTCATCTACATTTTCCTTTCATAACAGATTTGTGGGAAATAATCTAGACAGCAAAATGTGGTCTACATGCAGACGCATTTTGATTTTTTTCAACATAAAACGTCATAAGTTGACCAATTCTGACATTCGGTCTCTACATTTCTGCTAACTGCTGGAGTGTGCACGTGCACACTCACACTGCTTCTACTACTTTGAATGTGGAGCTGACGAAATAAATGCAAGTCAGCACTCATTTCTATCATTTTGTTGTTGGCTTGTAGTCATGGCATGTTAGCCTGTGGCACACCGCAGCATGAATCAACATCCAACAATTTTTGGCTTTTCACATTTAAAATACTAGTGAAAGGGAGCCGAGCTGTATGCAGTTTACATTAAATAATAATAATAATAATAATAATAATATAATGCTGACTTTGCTGCTGTGCTCTGTGTGTAGCGGAGCGGTTTGTGACGAGTCAGCACATCAGAGTTCTGATATGTGAGTTCGTCAGTCAAAGCCCCCTGGTGATTCAGTAAGCAGGTCATGCTCCAGCACTGCCAGCATATCGCTCTGTGAAAACGCGAAGATGTGAGAGGGAATACCAGTACAGAAGCTTAGTGTGTGATGGGATATGCAAATCTTGCATAAAATGTAAAGCAAGCTTATACTTTTCACTTTGTGAAAACGTAAGTGTCAAGGAGTCAAATTGCTCCTGCAAATCGCAGCAGGCGCAGGGAAATGACGGCAGGCCCCACGTTTTTATAAAAAGGTCAGTTAAAATAACACTTATCTCCCAAACCATTAAAATAAATACTAGGCTTTTTTTTACGTATCAAGATTGCAGTCTGAGACAATTTTTTTCTGTCACATTTACACATGTCTGCGCTCACTGTCCTGACTGCTTTAAGCTGAATAAGGCAAGTCTCACACTTTATGCAAGATAAATGCAGTTTGCCCAAGACCTGCTCTTCTGTGGCCAGCGCAGACAGAGATGTGCTCTATTTAGCCACATCCGTCTGTGGATTAATTACGCTGAGGGAGGGTCATCCTTTCACGGTTTCTAATTAACAGCACATGAAAGAAGTGAGGAGTACAAAAGGGCGACAGCAGGGCAAGATTTTGGCTTTCAGCTCAAACAAGAAATAATTAGCACATTGAAGATACAAGATTATAGAACTGCAGCCATGATTCAATAAGCGACGGTCTCCAGGGCTCATTCTGAGAAACGCAAGCACACTATCCACTTGTTTCAGATATCACAGATGCTAAATGCTAAATGTTTACCTCTCCATCAAGCAAAGTGTCAAGAAGTATCTAACTCTGAACTAACACTGTATGTTTCCAACAATAATGTTTCAAACCCCATGAATTGTCTCGTTGGCTCCTCAGCAACTGCCCCTCGCTCCGTGGTGACCTCCACCCGTCTGTCTGACAGCCGAGGGAGGCGAGACTGACACATTCGTTCTTGCTCTAATTGGTGGAGCTGCTTAGCAGCTCCTCTAGTCCAGTGGGCAGAAGCAGGACTTCAGGAGCAGGTGTCTGATGATCTATGCATCCTCTTCAATTATAGATGGGATGTTACGCAACAGAAGCTGCTTCTCCTCCACCACTGGAGACGGCACAAACGCCCAAGATCGGCAGAACGCTAGGAATGTTAAAACAGCCTTTTTGAAACTAGTGGGGAATGATTCAAGGACTGATTCTAGACATGTCTAACAGAGCAGCTGGCTGGGGTTTCAAAGACACTCCGGCCTCATATGCTGTGTGTTTTTATGTTAAATCCCAGGGCCAATTTCCTTGGTATGGCACCAAATATTTACTAATTCTTTTTTTTTAAATCAGGATAAGCCCAAAAGCCAAGGTCATAATGTATTCTGCATTTAATGATGTGCTTGATCCTTTCATTGCTGACTTCCAGTCCCTTTAGGATTAACTGAGACAGAGAGCTAGTTAAGTTCAGTACTCGTACACTCCTGCAGAGCGACTGGTACCACTCCCTGTTTAAAGGATAATAGTGGGTCAGGACTGTATGTCAGCTGCTTCCCCCGTATGCTCACATAACTCATTTACATACAATATTAACAATATCATGATGCTTGAGGCCTCCTGTATGCATTATTAAAGAAGAACATTGGGGAGATGCAACTCTGCAAGGTAATGAATTGTTTATGTAAATGCTCTACTGTTGTCTCCATTTCGTTTTGCTTTGTGTAACATGTGTAACATGTGTAACATGTGTAAATGTGCGTGTATGTGCGACTCTGTTTACATACAAAGATGATCTTGCACCCTTGACTGAGGATCAGCTTGCATGGCTTGTTGTTGCAGCCATTGATTAGCTGATCTTAATGAATTACTGATTTTTTGATGATATATGGCTGAAATGCTTGTGATGATGTAATATAACTATATTTAGACATTACCTGAGCACAGTCAGGTGTGCGTTTGGGCTAGAGAGCGGAACAGCAAACCATTTCCAACCGCATCACGAGATAAAGCAAGTTTTCTGTTCATGGGGACTCTTATTTACTTTTCTGTTGTTGACAAAGTAATAAAAGTAGAAAGTGACAATATGAAAGAATGCGCTCCTACACTTGTTCCAGTTCTGTGCACGCTTGTACCGTGGCTTGATCGCATCGGATACAGAGTTGATCAAGTTTGGAGAAGTTTCACTTTCAGTCAAATATACACAATGAACACAGAGAGCAGAAGGATCATAAAAATGTTCTTGCACTCACTGAATCAGTGAAGTTAAACAACAAAAATGCCAGTATTATTATTTCATTATGCCTTCTTATCTATGCCTTTATGTCTTCAAATAAGATCATTAGTCTAGGACTCATTTGTATTTGGGGGTGTGATTGAGTGGCCTTTCACACCCGGCTGTGGATTATTCTTCAAAGAGAGCGGCGGTCGTGGCGGTATGATGAAAAGGCACGAGCGGTACCCTTCAATCCCAATCCAACTTCTTCATTGCATCAAAGCGTAAGGCTTTTTCTTTGATGATGGAGACGCGGATGTGTTTTTTTCTAAATGATTATTACACCCTGGTGTTGATGCAGAAAGAGCTCTTGCTCATTGAGTTTGAACCGGACATGCCGGCTGTGTTCTTTCCTTCTTCTCCTCCACTCCAGCTGAGGTGAAAGGTGTCAATATCATACGCAGCAGAGACCTCGGTCATCCCTTCCAGCTGTCCTGTTACTGCCAACAGTGAATCTGTACATGTGTTAATAGGCTCCGTCGAACCTTCCCCACTGCTGCACCTCACAATCCGCAAAGCCTCAACTAAAAATATGATGTAACCTCACATTTGAATTAGCACCAGGGGGGATGCTACATTTGCTATTCATAGTGCGAGTGAATTAGGAAAAGAATAGTTTGTATGTCTGACAAACGTTTCGCTTGTAAGTGGAACTTGATCAACCTAAATGCTCAACATCCCGGGCAAAGAATCCTGATTCTAGAAAAGGCTGAAGAAGAACATGCCGAAAGACATTCAATTCAAGATTATTTTGAATGCTATGAGCTAAAACTTATGTCCTAGAGGAATCCTTTTGCAAAGTGATGACACGCTCATTTCAAAAATAGGTCTTTACATTCAACTATTCCTGCAGTTGAATAGCTAATTACCGCTAATTACATAACCTGCAGCAGTGATATCAAATTTAATTTATTTTAAGGCAAAATGATAATCCATCTGCAAAAAGGACATGCATTTATGTTTTATTAATCACGTTGCGTGTTGTACAGAGTTCATCCTCCATGGTAAATGGACATAAGTAAGATGAAATATAACCACTTTATGGCAAATGTTCCTTGCTGCTTGTTTTGTTACAAATCGAAACTCCATAGGTTCAAAGAAACAAAATAATAGACGGAAAAAGAAATTACTTTTTAAAAATGAAAGATATGTATATCTCCTCTCTCTCCAGTAACCTTTCTTCAGTGACTGTTAACACGTATTCATTGTGGAAATGCTTCTAACATGCTTTATTTGTCATGCTATCTCTTCTGTTGCAAGAAAAGTCTGATTGTGAAGAAAATGAATCTACGTTGCGCTTGATTCATTACCTCAGTAAACATTGTGAACATTATTTTATGGTATTAATCGCCAGTTCTCCGCAAAACAGCATATATTTATTCTTTAGTAAATGATGGTCCCGTTTAGAGAAAGAAAAAGTCTGAACTTGTTTGCAATAAAACTAAATGGTGATCAACAAAATGAGAAAAACTCAAGGCTGCAAAACTGTGCTCCAGAGAACCAATGGGTGATGTCAAGGTGACTACGTTCACTCCTTAAATACACTTTATAACAACGTTCAAACAGAAGACCCTGCAGGTACGTAGCAGTCTGACACGGCCTGAAGTGAAAGGGAAAAACCTGCTGTATCATTCACTCCTATCACACACATCAATTCCGTTTTGAATAAATCAATGACGTGTTTGTGATGCCTGCGGTCTCATATTCAGATGACCCATGAAGTCGCACAGCTAACACACTACTATCCCCACTTCTCTTTCACTCCGCTTGTAAAAAAAAGTGCACACGTGCCTATTTGGAGAGGTCGGTTAATGGAACCAACAGGCATGTATTTGCACCACACCGAGAAGTACTCAGCCTCCCACCTCTCTTGAAATTGGCTGCCTTCTGCATCCGCCCTCCCATCTTCAGCATTTAGACAGCGCCATTGCCCCAGGAGGATGCGGGCGAATCGTGTTCTGCTAACTACTGTAGGGGGTTTAGAATGAAATTACAACAATGTGGGTTTGGATGATTAAAATCGACTCTGTGTATAACCAATAATTTCACCACCAATGAATGGAGGAGTTGTAGCACCACGATGAACACACGGCGAGGAATATCTCCGAGGCAACAGTCCAACTCATCATGAAGTCTTATAACTGCACTGCAACTGCTTTCATCAAAACGCTGTTTCAGGGGAGAGACTACACTATGACTAAAGTAACGCCGGCTATTTAAATGGGTTTCTTTTCACGACATCCTCATTGCGTTTTGAAATCAAATCCACAGATCATCTCCATTACCATGAAGCTGTCTCGTGAAGTCTGCCGTTTTCCGATGATATTAACAGGCATAGGAATTTTAAAGTGGCCTTGCAGCTGTTTAATATTGCAGACACCCACATGAAATGTACAAAATGTTCCACCGTCAACCAGCTAACGCTCATCAACCACCGAAACAGCCCAGAGTAATAAGACAGACACACACACACAGTTTGATGGCCGTTGAGACGGCGGTTCGTCCCCACGCCGCCACGGAATGAGGAAGATAGATGAAGACACGCAGCAAGTGAAGCAGGACTGTAATCCATCCGCAGCAGAGATGATGCAGAGAAAGCAAATGAGAGGGGAAATAAAAGCTTCTTTGACCACTTTTTCTTTTTTTCTCCCAAAGAATCAAGCGCTTCGAGGCACACTCTTAGAGTCTGTCTCCGAGCTCAACAAACCCAAACTCCGCAGCAACTGCGAGCTACACCGATGCTTCAGTGACCAAACTGTAATGGTAAAAATATAATGATACCATAATGTTTTATTAGATGAATGTCTCAAGCCAATCATGACTTTAATTCTGAGGAGGTTCCACGACACCAGCTGTGTGGGAACCATCCGAGCAGAAGAATCTCAGAGCACCTCTTCTCTTTGATCCCATTTGTCTTTGCATAACATGTCTGCGTGGAGGAAGGAGAAGGTGTGGAGGTCTCCAGCCATGCTCCTAAATCTAATCAAACATCTGTTGTAAGCGCCTCGAGTCTTCCTTCGGGTCTGGGACCTCAAAACCAGAGTGTTAATCCTGTCGAAGTATAAATACATCTGTGTTGCTCTCAAACATTAAGAAGAAGCTTGCTGCTGCCTGTCGATGTACAGCTGTTGTGGTCTTCTTCTTCCTTGCAGGAAATAAACGGAAAATACAACTTTGATTCACAAGAGACTTTATAACTGATTCCCGATTGCACGAGAAAATCTTCCACTACGAAACATATTCTGTGGAAACGAGCATGGCACACGCATTACTACATCCCAGTCATCCGTACTCGTGTGTTGTCGGAGTGTCTGTGTCAGATGTGGCGAGGAGTAATGCACTGTGTGGGCGCACAGTGCATAAACAGGCTACTTATAGCTACTACATGCAGCGTGTACCACACTATGGAGTCACAGACGTTAGCAGCTCCATATGCATGCAAAGTGACTCACTCTTGTAGCTGGCACTCCAAGGCTGATATCCATAATAGCCGGTGATTCGCAGTATTCGCTCTTCTATGGACGCGCTGTTGATGTCCTCCACGCTGCGCGAGGACTTGAGGTCCTCTTTGATGGCTTCGTCCACTACCAGGTACTTGAGCTGTCTGAGCTGAGGGCTGATGTCCGAAAGCCTTCTCGGGCTCACATCGGGGGACTTGCGCATCCCGCTGGGAAGAGAGGAACAAGAGGGGGCCGGTGTCACAAGACCAAAAGCGAGAGGGAAACGGAGCCTGCACAACTGGTGTGTAATATTGATAAGACGAGAGGTTATTATTGGTTGAAGCAGCGCAGCAAGTGTTGTTGCTGTGCTCCACGGAGGCGCTGTGGGCCCCCTGCAGCTCCTCTCTTGTAAATCATCATCCTCCACTGGCCCCGAGTCCTCGTTACAACTCTGTGAAAGACACTGAGCGGAAGAGACTGCAACCGAAGCAGTGAGCTACAACTCCCATCACATAGGCTTCTGGGCATCGGGAAAAAAAACAATGAATCGACCAAGAGGGTTTTGTCGAGATGCACTTCTTGTATAGGCACTGGAGCAAAAACTGCGCGCAGCCCCACAGACTACACAGTACTCTAAATATAGTCTTTATATTGTACATTGATTGTATTTTTGCACGCAGCAAGTAAGATCAAAAATGGTAATGGATGTTGCACAAATGAAACTCGCTCGCTATACATTAAAAAAGTAGCACAGTGCTGACCTGCTCTGAAGCCACTGACCCACTCGGACTAAAGCGGTGTGTAAAGACCCCCCCACCCCAAATGTGCTGCCATATCCCGATTACAGCCTGCACCATATTTAAAACAACTATTCATTATGTCGAAATAAACATCAGTCATTATTTAAACCATCCAAAGCAATACCTGATATTTCTGCACCTTTGTGCGATTAAATCAATACGTAATCGAGTGAGCAACAGGTGCGGCGCTGCCCATTAAGTTGGAAGGTCTTACATGGGCATCAAAGAAGTAGGAGGTCCGAGGTAGCACATGCAGTCCCGGTGCGGCCGAGCGACCCGGTCCCACACGGTGCCCTCTCCATCACCGTACATCCTCAAGGCCACTGAGCAAGGCAGCTACTGCGAAACATCAACCGCGGGAGACAACTAGCATCGCGCTGCTCCTTTTCACTCCCCCCCTCCCGTCCTCCCCTCCCGCACACACATATGCCCGCACCGGCCACTACGGCGCGGACTGTTTCAGCACGAGGAAGCTCCGGATGTGGCTGCCGGGTCCTGAAGGCACCGCAACAGCGCCATCTACTGGACGAAGGGACCAACGTCATCATCCTCGTTTTCTGTGTGTGTGTGTGTGTGTGTGTGTGTGTGTGTGTGTGTGTGTGTGTGTGTGTGTGTGTGTGTGTGTGTGTGTGTGTGTGTGCGTGTTTGCGATGAACGTGCATTTTAACGTGCACGTTAGCAGCAGTGTTTTTTAGAATTGGGTGTCTTTCGCTGACTTGACAAAAAAACTCCACAAGCTGATCTAAAGCTGATTGAATCAAACCCTTAAAGCACACACCAAGTCGTAATTAAGAGAAAATATATTTATTTCATTATGAAATAAGATATTTCTTTTGTTCTTTTTCCTTAATCTGTCTCATTCAGATGGGCACGGCTAGTCCTCTGCCTCAAGAGAACAAAGACATAACAGTAGTTTTAGTTATAATTTAAAATACAAGACAAATGAAAAAGGGAGAAATGTGAGATCTTATCTTGATAATATCAGCATCTGTGAAACAACAGAGCTCTTTTATAGTGTTTTATTTTGCTTCCATAATTTGTCATATTATTTTTTGGGAAAGACAGACACTTCTTGTAATTCTTTTGTTGTTGTCACATTTCCGAGAAAGGATTCTCCTTGTTGTGAGGAACATCACGGATAAAAGTGTACAACATATCAACGCCGTTCCACACCGACTTTTTAGACGACTCACAGCCCACTGGGTTCCTCTTTGGTCTGTTATTTAAGGTCAGTCGAATTAAAAAATTAAAGTCTGGCTGCACAGAGGTAGGATTGATACAGTAGAAATGTTGTTTCTATCGAATCCTCAGATCCTCAGTTACTTACATCCAATCAAAGCCACGCTTCCGGTAATGGGTTCATTTTCTTCGCTGGTAACATCTACCCGGAAAATACATTTCCAATAACTGTCTTTGTGTTGAGAATTGTGAACTGTGCAATAGTAGCAGCAGATTTTTTGATGAATCAATGAGTATAAGATGAACCTCTGCCACCAGATGAGCCTACATGTTGTTAAAACAATGAGGAAGAGACAATACAAAGTTGGTGTAGTGTTTCCCAAAGCTCCCGGGTCTGGATTCCACTGCTGCACTGCGTCAACACACGACCTCCTGACTGTAGGAGAAGAAAAAGTGATTGTACACCCACAGCTTTACCGTCCACGCAGTGTGTTTGTGTGTGTTTGTGTAGGTTCAGGTGTGATAGAGTTTAGTCATCAATAGCTGGGTCAATAACTCGTATCGGCAGCCTCAGGGGAGAGAGGATCAGGTTCATTTTGCATAATGCACCTCTCAATTTGACTGCTCAGCCAAAGTCAAATCAATTCTCCCTGTTCCACTTTTGGCTTCACCCAAACTGAATAATGCGGACACTTTCCCATGTGAGACACAGACCATGAATAACAAAAGAATCGATATCAAAGGAATGTTTAAGTCTTCCACTGCCGGGCTGCACAGCCGTCCTTCGCTTCCTTCGCTTCAGCCGTCGTTATCTACAGGGCTGCTCTCCGTTCCAAATGTGTGTCAGAGATAAGGGGAAGGTTACGGCAAGAGACCCAGAAACATAAAATGAACAGTCTGAAACGCCACAAACTGGTGAAAGGAATAGAGGTCCAAGGGTTATTTTTCGAAGCAAACGTTGTAGAGTTTAGAGCGACTCAGTTGCGTCGTGTGTCCCGATCAGTCAGCAGGCACAACGTGTTTTTTGAGAATAGAATCACCTTATTAGAATGCAGCTATTATTAACGTTACGCCGATGCTGTTACACGTCAACAATGCTGAAACAGAACTTCAGACGTTTCTCACGGCAGACCCGTCAAACGCAGTGTAATTAGTCACAGCGTTCTGTGGTGTTGTGGCTGCTGGCTCACAGGCTTTACCAACGTGTTTTGGTATTAATCACTTTCATATAACAAAGGCCCATGACAAGTAAACTAGAATGAGATGAAATTATTTGTTCCACATGTATGAATTGAGTAACTTTATAATTGGAAAAGTGATCCCATCTTGATGGTAAGATACAGAACGCAGGCTCTGCTGTGAACAAGCGTCTCGCTGAGTGATGAAAGCGTCGCGGCGAGCGAGCAAGCACAATGAGGCGGCTAAATGGAATTCTGATATTATTCATTTTGTTATTCACGACCCACCGTACAAAATGTCTTCTGTGGAAATGGCTTTTTTTTCCTGAGGCCCATTTCTCAGGGGAGCTCCAAGGCTGTGAAATCATGTGTGGAAAAACATAATACGAAGAATGTTTCTATTCTTTTCTCCTCAGCATATGTGTCATATCATATGTTTCTACCGTGGTAAAATGGGTGAGAGAGCAGGATTACACTTTGACGTAACCTTCCCTTTAGCTTTCCTGTATTCCTTAAAAACACTTAAACTTAGGCAGAAAAAAAGCCTGTGTTTTATTAACTTTATTTCAAATTATTGCTCTCACCCTTCAGGGTCTTACGAGTTTTGTACGATTTAAATAAGTATGATGTAAATCCTTTCTCATCAATATTTAATGCGGCCCTCAGCCTGGAAACAGTGGATGAGGCCTCTGCTGATTGGCCAACGCAGGGAGGGAATTGAAACCCTAAGCATAAGTAAAACAAGGTCACATTCATGTGAATACTGTGTATATAGTTTGGGAAGCATTCTATACTCATTACTCAGCATTTAATTAGCAACTTTTGTATTTTCATTTGCCGACATGAGGAACTATGTTTGGTTATAATCCACAGGGATGCAACAAACGTTATTTCAGCCAGAAGGAGACGTAACCTTTACGGAGTCGGCACCCTGCAGTCCCAGGGGCCTCTGTGCTTTCTTTAGGGTATGCTTGTTATTCAGCTGCCATTATTGGTAAGGTTGACACACAGCTGGAGGGAAGCCACAAGCTCTGTGGATGAGCGGAGTCAGAGGACCCGCTGACGCGATCATGTGTCCGCATCGGGAACCGCTTAGCGGCCGAGGCAAACGGCTCCATAGGGAGAAAAACAGGCCCCTTTCTGGTCTGATTTCCAATTTTTGATGGTCCAATTTCATTTTTGCTGACAAATGATAAAAATATATGAGGACAGTCATAGAGGTGTCCCCGACTAGTCACTTCTTTGATTCGATGCTATTGAAAGACACCTCTCTGAGGAGGAAAATACCACTTCATTGGGGCTTTACAGCTTTGCAATAGATAGAAAATGTTTTAACACATAGATGATAAAGTCAGCTCAGCTCTTAGACATCAATTATATTTAATCATTAAACTCGGGTCCCCTCCGATTGAAACACATTACTTTTGACTGTAAGACATCCACAGCCATGTCAACGAATAAACCATGTCATTAAATTGCAAATCAGAAGTAGGTTTCTTTTCCTTTGACGTAATTGAAGCATTATTTCTTATTGGAAGGAGAATCTGTCCATGTTTCTTGACATAAAAATCCTTCTGCTTCTTAGTCAAAGTTTACCACTCCTTTCCTAGCATCCTATTTTGACAAAGGGATTTGGAGTAATTGGTCACACAATGTTGGCGAGGAGAAAAGTCGGCACCACGGTTCTCTAAGTCCCGAGATTTGTCTGAAATTCAACACGTGAAACCAGTGATTGCTTCTTCTGAATATTCATGACCAATTATTTTGGGGTGTGAAGATTTGACAAGGACAAGACTTTGCAAATCAGGCTATTTTGAGGTTATTGGGAAAGCACTCTGATGCCGTTAGTTAACTCACGTGCCATTCGTCAGTGTTGTTTTTCCATGCACTTAAGATTTGATTGTAATTGGATTGGTCAAAGGAACACGGCTATTTGCATTTTTACATTAAGGGACATTCTTGCAGCATTTTCACCGCTGTATAAATCTTCCAATCTGAAATGACTTGTGGGATTCTCAAGTATACAATATAGAAAAAAATCATGCATGTTGCTGCTTCATTTCCAAGAATTATTTATGTCATCTTATATATTACACTGATGATGCTTCGACCTGCGATGGCTTTTGTCAGACGTCAGAACACCCGAGAACATCTCCCGTTACCCTTTTCACTCATTCATGTTTATTGCAAATGATAAATGTGCCTGTGCCGTCTTCGTATGAAACACAAAGGGTGCCCACAGTGAGTCATGATGTTCTTTAAACATCACACGTTGCAGAGATGGAGGTTTCACCGCAGAAAAAGAGAGAAGGCCTGCAGCGTCAATTCTCCCCTCCTTCGATCCTCTCCTTCCGTCTTCTGGTCCTGTCAGTTTGTCTCCACTCGTATACATTCAAGACGGCGATAACTGGGGCAGCGTTTGCGTCCCGCTGAGTCTCTGCTGGCGAATGCATGCACATGTATGCACATGCTTTTAATGCCAAGGAAATGTTGTGCACAACCGCAGCCTAAAATGTGTATTTCCATGTCTCATTTGGGTTATTTCTTGGGCACACTAGCAAAAAACCAACCATATAATCACATCACATGTAATCAGCTCTCCTTTTAGTGCAGCAAAAAGAAAGCGTCGGGTTTGCAGCAGTGAGGGAGAGCGCTCACATAGTTGGTGGAGGGGAATGTTTGTGCCTGAGGCCTCCTGCGTTCCCGTAGTCCCAGTTTGTGTGTCGGGATATAAATAGAGTTGCTCCACCACCAGAAAGTGGTGCTTTAGGTTAGATGCCAGTCGGGCCTCTGTCCGGTGTGACCTCTGAGTCTCTGGACCACGGAGCACAGGAGGAGCATTCCTGCATCAATGGACTTGTTGTTGAAACTTTACAGAGGAAATGTCAGGCAGTTTCATACATTTTTCTGTAGTTCGTGATAGTTTTGGGCTTTGCTGAAGTGGGTGTTTGATGAGAAAAAAGAACATTGTGCTGAAACACATGCCTCAAATGTAAGCTTATTTGGCTAAAGGCACATCGGGACCCCTTTAAGAATCACTTCAGAGTGAGTGTAATGATGTATTTATCACTTTCAGCCTGGAAAAATATGAACAATTCCAGTCGCAGGATTTAAACGTGAGGCTGAACTCTTCATATTCACAGCTTTGGCTCGGCTAGTTTCCTTGTTGCATATGAATGATTCTCAAAGATCAAATAGAAATATTAATGATCAGGATCTGTGGGTACAAATACATTTCAGTTTGTTGGTGTGTAGAAATGGGTCTTCAGAGGTTGGTCGTGTTCTGCCCTGATACACTCCTGACTGACAACCTGTCTGCATCAACTGACAGTTGTGCTGTATGTACGTTTATGTGTGTGTGTGTGTGTGTGTGTGTGTGTGTGTGTGTGTGTGTGTGTGTGTGTGTGTGTGTGTGTGTGTGTGTGTGTGTGTGTGTGTGTGTGTAATTGAAGGCCAATAAAGGAGAAAAAAAAGGTTGGGGCACTATACATGATGTGATGTCCTTAAGTCTAGGTGTGCTTCATGGCCAAGTGCCAAAGTCATAAAAGTAAAAACCTTATTTTTGCATGCACTATGTTTAATTTTCAGCAAAAAGGTGCTCTCTTCTCTTCTAGGGAACTTTTTTTTACGTAGAAAGGTAAAGACCTGCAGAACACATAATCCATTCATTCACATTCAGCAGGGAGCAGATTCTCGACATGGAAAGTAAGAGCAGCAGCAGATTAAGTGTGTAGACACTCTTTGTAAATGTGTGGCTATTTCTGTTTTTGCATGGTTTTAATTAGTACTTTTTCATATTTCATGAACCTTTACAAACAACAATGTATTATGATATTCTTTTGCATGTATCGTAAATGACGCAGGGCTGTGCAGAGTGCATATTTTGTGTTCTATATTGAAAGGTGCAGCTTTATGTTGACCACTGACCATTTTATACTGTCCCTGGTTTAAATTTTACTTCTCAAATATTCTACTGCTGGGGCTCGCCTGATTAATGTGGACTATTTGTGGTGCACAAATCAAATAATCAGACTAATCAGATTTGTTCTGCTCTTCTATCCATTCTACCGGAGGTGGTTTTGCGTGCTGAAAAGCTTAGTGATCGTCTACGACTCCTCTCCTTAATGAATCACTTCTAAGGTAAATAAGATGTTATACAGTGGTAGCTCTGAATAATACACAGTAAAGCAAAAAGTCAGATTTAACCAACACTTTATTTGAGTCGCTGATATTTTACAGTTCATGTATTCACTTCTTATGCTACGATGAATATTACAAAAAACGTAGTACTTCATGAGCTTCCTACAATACTCACTGGCGCTCCTGGCTGTACAGCAACCGAACACATGTGTACAGTAAGTTGTGATCCCAAATTTGACAAACGCTTTACTTTTGATAGCATAAATAAATGATGTCATAATGGAATCCGTGACACGTCGTTTCACCTGCCAGCCCCTCAAGCCAAACTGCACATGACCGACAGACTCCACCAAAAGCAGCAATGCTGAAGTGTAGAAGCCGTGACATCAATCGATTTAATGAATCTACTAAACAGTGAGACACCGTACAGCAAAAACAAAACAAAACAAAAAACACTTTAGCTAAATTCAAGTTTTTTTTCTTCTCAGCAATAAGAACAGTTTCAATGCGTCACAGGTTACACAAAGGCCCAGATCGGTGGAAAAAAAAAAACTATAAAATACTAAATTGAAGATCAGTGAGTACTTAAGATGATGACAAGCTCAAAGCTAATTCTGCGAGCAGTCATGACACTGAGCCACAGCCCGCCGATTCATATAATCACTACACTAAACACAGCCAGCAGAGCAGCTGAGGGAGTAACGCTGCTCTCTCGTCAGGCTTTGAATCTCACTGTAACAAACGGCATATAAAACATTACATTCTAGACTTTACAAAAGGCCGGGAGCGTGCCGCGATGTAGCAGAGAAAGATGAGGTCAGAACTTCAGAAACACACTTAAAATGCATAAGGATTCCTCGTCTTACTATTAAATGTGCTAAGGAATATATATGACAATCAAGTCTGCATTGAAGGAGTATGGAGCAACACCGTACACCAAACAGAATGTTAATGGTCAGAATATAATAATGTCATTAAATTATCTGTCACATAATTCTTCCTACAGGTACAAACAGGAGTGCAATGTCAATTTCCTTTAAAATTGTAATATTGTGTTTTACACCATCCACTGATTTAAATCCCAATCATAGACATTTCCATCCTTGGTTGATGAGCAGATTACAAGCTGATGGAAGAAGTGACAGAACAGATGTTTTAGCTGGACTCCTGTCGCGTTTCAAGCAAAGAGTTACTTTCATCACTTAAAAACTTACTATATATACATTTCTACATTCAAATGATATAAATACAATCGGCTTTAAGCCGACAGCTTGCTCGTTTCTAGCTTAGAGCAGTTACCGATCATCCACACCTAAAGTACCATTCATGTTTGATTATTTCTATCATTAGTTTTTTTACCGATAAAATAGTAATGTCCATTCTCTCTATGAGAATCCCAAAGAGTTCTCCAGTACATGTGCAAACGCAGCGCTCTATCTTGACGGTAAAATGCAACGGGCCGGCCTGCAATCTGTGCTTCCCTATTTAATATCGCTTTTCAAAACAGAAGCACACGAAGCCATTCAGACAAATCAATAAATTATAGTGCTGATCTTCTCACAGACGATTTTGAAAGAGGACTGCATCATCTTGAGAAAATACATACTTGCAGACAGATATTATTCCTCACAGCGAAATGTCTAATACCATGAAGTCTAAAAAGAATAGTAAACACCCGCGATAGGATGAGCCGGAAGTGCTACAAAACATCGAATTGCGTTTCTCCTTGTCTGGTACTTTAACATCAAAGTCAAATCGGTTATTCAGAGTTCAGACTATTTGTAGTTCATACAATATACACGGTCTCTTCTTTCAGATGCTCATGTTCAGGGTTGATCGCAAGCGCCAAAGTTCCACGTAACACTAGAATGTCTGACTCGCGGTCTTACATCACGTCCTTACTTCATGATTTTGTCCTGTTGAGACCAATTAGTCATAATTCAAATATTTATACATTATATGTTACGGCCAAAATGTGCTTTGTAAAGTCACAGCAACCTTTGACCAACCAGTGAGTCGGCCCGGCTGGAGTGCGAGTGGGCGGTTCTGCTGAAACTCTTGCGGATGTGTCACACTCACAAGAATAGCGTGAATAATACAATACTTACAGCGAGGAGGCATAAAGATGTCTGAAATCCAGTATTTACATGCCTTGTTCTCATGTCTTGGCTACACTGGCTCACCTTTAAAAAGGAGTGTTTATTCTGGGTGGAGCTATAACTTTACCGCTCAATTCAATGTGGCTAACAAGCATCTCTATTTACAAGACACATACGTGTTTATGTTGTATTCTGTGACCGACTGATTTGTCCCATATTTCAGCAAGATTGAAGAGGGCAATTACTCTCTTAATATTTCCCTAAATAAGCAACAAATAAGGAGTTTGTTTCAGGTGAGTCATAAATACAGCAGGCGGCTTTTCTTGAATCACCTAGTATGTCCTTATAATGACTGTTAAACTATTGTGTCAGTATTTTGGTGTGATGGTGGTGTTTATTTGCCAGCGCTGCACAGCCCCGACTAGTTATACAACTAAAGTTTACAGAATGCCTACGGCTGTGACTCGTGATCTACGCCTTCTGTCTGCTTTTATTCTGTGTGTGCATTACTTTCACATCGTCATCCCTCAAACAGATGTTTACTGGATCATGGGATCATCACTGAGAGAGGACAGTTGAGTTGGGACACCGACAAACGACTGGATTTTGCCGTCAGAGTAAACCGTGGCTCGGTTGGACACAGTAGTGAAGGACAAGTGGTCGTGTTCCAAAATGGCCAGGCGGTCCTGCGGCTTCTCCTTCTTCAGGTAGAACATCTTCCTCAGCTGCTTCAGCTGCTGCAGCTCGCAGAAGGTCTCCAGCACCACCAGCATGACTATCAGACCCAGGATCAGGTAGACTGGGGAGACGAGCACAGAAGGCAGAGAAAGGGTTGAGAGGAGGTGTGAGTGGTGTGATTAAATTCCCCTCATATCAAAAACAACACTCAAAAACAGCTGCTGTTGGATTTATACAGACAAAAATATTCGAGGATTCCTGGAAGTCCTCCAATCGGAAAGTAATGGATTGAGAAACCGTTGTTTGTGAGCACTGACACAAGAGGGAGCTGTTTCTGCCTGATAAGAACAGTGTGAGCTCTGTGGAAACGCTGAGATGGGAAGAGAAATGGTTTAAGACAATGCTCTAAAAACACTGTTGGCTAATCTTTCACCTCCTGGATTTCACTAGCAAATTATCTTTCAATGTAACAAACGTGAAAAATTCCCCTGAAACTCCCGAGCATCCGGTGGTGAGTGTAGACCGGTTTGTAACAACTACTGCATAAGGACTGTCACTTATACTATATAAATAGTGGTGCTACAGCGCTACAGCGCTACGTGGTATATTAACAGGCCTGAATCACTAACATTTTTAAATACTTTTGATATTGCATTTGTTTGGATTTCGTTAAGAAGCCAAAACTTACTTTATGTACAAAAAAATAATGCAAAAAACCAACTGCTAATCACACAAGGCACCGACTAAATCCAGACAAACAAAAATGGAACAATTCGGCAGATGACACGAGTTGTCTTTATCATTTGTGGAAATCTGTTTTGAAAGACAAACGTCACTCAGGATACTGACAAGTACTTCACTCCACTTCACGTGGGACCTGTGTTGTTATTTGAACCAATAAATGCTTTCTCCCATAGCCTTCCCTCCTCCTACAGACTGTCTTTGTCTGGTGCATAATACACACACACACACACACGTTCAACATGTGCCCCCCCCCCCACAGCTCGTCAAGCGTGCTTGGGTTCAGATTGGATTTCTTCTAATTCTTGTCACTAGGAGCCGTCACAGGGCCTGCAGGCCTGTAGGAAGTTGCCCAATCAACCAGAAAGATGCAATCAATGCCTTGCTGATCTCCTGTGGGCCATGGCTCATTTTATCCTCCACACTGCACACTGCTGTGGTGCCCGAGTGATGGTTTAAAGCGAAATGGAAAAAGCTATTCAAATGTCAGCAATGAGCTTCATCAGCAGTATACAAGTTAAAAAATACAGCGGAATAGTGTGAAAAAAACCATAGTTATTGTAAGTGAACGTGCAAAGCATTTTTTTTGTTTTGCAGTGACAAGTTCTCTTGCAGACTATATGCTTACTGTAGTAATAGCCGTTACGCTCGGTGTGGGTGGGACAGGCTATTCATTAACCATAATTACATACAAACTGTTCGATTTCAATTAGTTTGTTTTGTAATAGAAGCTTGTTAACATTGTTCTAAAATTAAACCTATACAATTGTCACTTTATCTATATATAGATATAAAATATACAGCCACTATAGAACAAGCTGGATCTGAAACTGGAACTTGTGCATCCGGATTTTTTAAGCAGTGTGTTGATTTTGCATTGCACCCATTTTTACTTTTGTTTGAACAACACGTATTCATAGAGGTTAAGAAATTGACCCAGCTGGTTGTGTCACACCCTGTTAGAACAAAGTTCCCCATCGTATAACATGCTGCGTGTGACATATTCTCATATCAGTTAATCGTGTCATTATTTTTTACGAGTGTGTTTCCTGGACTGCTACCAGTAAACAAATCAAGCAGTCATACCCACTTTTCAACAGGAAGCATTTGAGCCAATGAGAGATCCTGACACACGGACACTAACAAGGTAACAGCGGTGTGCCGGTCCCTGATCAGTAATATATATATATATATATATATATATATATATATATATATTTATTTGCTCAGAGCACACATCACTTTTAAAGGATATTTGGTTTAAAATGTTCCACATCCCATCGTTACAAACCGCCTTAATGAGGATGAAGGAACCTGTTTGAGCCCCCACTTTGCCACGAAAAAAAGGAAGACTCTCACCGGTGATGCCCACTTTGTAAAGCTCCCTGAACTTCTGGTTGGTGGCCTCTCCGGGCACGTAGTCGCCCAGGCCGATGGTGCTGAGGGAAATGAAGCAGAAGTAGAAGGACTCCAGGAAGTTCCAGTTCTCCTCCAGCGCTGAGAAGATGGCAGCGGGGATGAGAAAGAAGCAGGAGACGGCCAGCGCGGCGAGCACAGCGGCATGAACGATGGCCACGACTGGCTTGGACAGACCCCAGCGCCTGTGGATGTACATGACCGGCCGCCGCGTGCTGAACACCATGATCCTTTGCACCACGGCCGTTAGGAAGAGGAGGGTGAAGGGGATGCCGATCACGGAGTAGAGGATGCAGAAGGCCTTCCCGCCGTCAGAGAGTGGCGCAGTGTGACCATATCCTGGGGGGGGGGGAACAAACAGGACAAACCCAACTTTCATACAGAGCCGGTTCCTGAGCATACATGATCTCCTAAAGCGTTTTTTACTGACAAATAAAATAACCGGCAGAGTAACTAACAGAGGAAGAGACGGTAGAAAGAGTTACGGACTTATTTGGAGTATTTAATGGCAGGTGGACGATGAACTTAAAGCTTCTGCTTTGTATTCTTCAAATATAATGGAACTGCTTCTGTTTCCACAGAGGTTCACTTCCCCTTTCTCTCTAGTCTTTCTGTTTGAACTTCTGAGTAACAAGAAGGTGATAGAAAGTATCCCCCAACCATCAACAGCAGATATTTGATACATGATGGTGACAAAACGAGGATAGAAATCAATTTGGAAATACCGGTGTGATTGATAAATGCAGGTTTGAGAATAAGACAGAAAGAGTGAGACCTTCCATATGATCCCTGTATGTCAGTAACCTCCAAGGCATTTTGACTTGACGGAGAAAGCTTTCATGCAGCCAGGCAGAAACTGCTGAAGCCTTCACGATATCAGCTCGATCCATTTTGAAAACTTCTGAGATAACTGAGACAAATGCCTCAGGAAGAAACACTTTTCTTAAATAATGTTATTATTGCCCGTGGAAAGAACATGGACGGCACGCTGCCTCATGTTTATGTGCCGTTCCTCGTTACGGGCCTTCTTCTGTGCGTTGCATTCTGCAGGAGGGCTGTTTATCAAGACGATGATGCTGATGTCCCACCGAGGCGGCGTTTAAAAACGCATGGCTCACGTGTAAATACACAGAACAACAACAACAACTACTACATCACATTCTTTTAATGACCCGTTTTCATTCCGCGGGGCTGAGAAAGCGCCCGATCGGCGGCAGCATCACGCACCGGGCCGGTGCACGGACGCTCACCTGTGGTGGACAGCACGGTGCTGGCGAAAAACAGGGCGGACGTGAAGTCCCAGTTCCAGTTGGCCGAGGCGTTGTTGAGGATGGAGACGCCGTAATTGCTCGCGTCCAGGGCTTTCTTCAGGAAGCGCTCCAGGCGCTCCTCCGACAGGCACTCGTTCTCCTGCAGGAACTGCTTCTTGATGGCCCTCAGCTCCTGGCGCAGGATGTCCTCGTACGGCAGCTCCACCGAGGAAAAGACCACGGCGCCGAACACCAGATAGAGGACGTAGCCCAGGACGAGGGACGCGAAATACCACGTCGATTTGTGATTCTGTATCATCCGCACGCACGAATTGCCGGCTAGAGACGGAAGCATTGTCGCATCGGCCGCGGTGGTGTTTCGCTGCGGGTTTGTTCAAAGTCAAATTCAACGTATTCTAAACTAAATGTTAATAATGTAATCGCCTCGCGCGTTTAAATAGCAAAACAAATGTATCCCAACGAGATGGATGTTGTTACAGACAAAGCTCAATGAGATCACTTCCCCCTCCGCGAAACCTGCTCTGGCACTTGAGGCTTTCAGGTGCAGTCGGACATATCTAAATTATCGGAACTATAACATATTGATGTCCCCTATGTGTGATAGGCTTGCGTGGTTTTGGGCATTTTGGGACGTCATGGGTAGACACACTATTTTAAATGTATAAAGCTTTTTAGCTTTTCTCTCCACTAATATCTTAGCTGGAAAAAAACGTTTGAGCCTGCTTTTCTAAAAGATGAAACTATGAAACGTATTACATTATATTGTATAAATACTTATAAACACAACGCGAAAAGCTTCAAACTGTAGCGGTCGTGTTTCCGACCTTCAAACAGCACCTGAAGGCAGCAAGTGATGTGGCGCCGACACAGGCCGTGTGACGTAAGCATGTCCGCTTCTCTCCTCCCGGGCCAACGGGGCAGGCTCGGCCAGTGACGTCTTTCGGTTTCAATTCATAGCCGTCGCAAAAGCTGCCGACGTCTCCTCACCTACCGTCTCGAAAACAAAGGTAGTGAGAAGAAAGCGTGAAGGTGACACGCCCAGGTATGCGTGGCATGTCGACCGGGGTGTGGAGGGACATGTTTGGCTTCATGCAGAACTAGACTTTTCTTGAAATAAGCTTTTAAAAGAGAGGTAAGAATGCATACAAGTCAGCTTAGTTGTGTGCCTTTTGTCACATGGACAATGGTGGGGTTTTTACTTAGAGGTCAGCATATTTATTTTATTTTATTATTATTATTATTATTTTGATGACACCAGGACCGCAGAGGGCAAACTAAACTAAAGGCACACTTCAGACTCTACCTCAACTAAAAGACTAACAAATTGTAGCACTTAAATTGTACTTATAACGCCACTTATCTATAGCAAAATGTAAATTGGCTTATTTGAGGAAATTGCACTTTTTTGTTTCTTGCTCTTCTGAGTTTGTATCCCTATAGTTGAATGCACTTATTGTAAGTCGCTTTGGATAAAAGCGTCAGCTAAATGACATGTAATTAACGTAATTTTCAATAACCTTTGTCACAACCTGGCTCAAAGGGCCATGACGAACGAGGGAACGAGGCAGCCTAACGTGTCAAAAGTGATTTATTTTACTAAGGAATCAACTAAACACATAGTTTGTAACAGATCACTTAAATAAAACAAGCAGGGTATGCATTGCGGGGAAGAGCCAGCCGTGTAGTCCGATCAGGTGGGCTTTATCACCCTTGGCTCGCCACTCCCAGGTGCCCCAGATCTGCCATCAACTAAGGAAGATGTTACTACCATATAGAGGTATCACTCCCACCGAGTGGCCTGAATGAACCACACAGAGGCCATCACACTTCAACAACAACAACAACAACAACAATAATTCTTACGTGGTCGCCGATGTTAAACTGCTTAAAGTCTGCCAAAAAGACTGAATTTGTCTGATTTCTACCCGCTTATTATGCCCCTTGGCCTACATAGGTTACGTACATGTTGAGGTATTTGTACTTTATTGATTACACAAAGTACTTTAAAGTGAGGGCCACCCAAATCTATGTTAATGGCATTATTGCCATGTAGTGTAATCTACATATTTGTTATTAAAGTACTTTTAGAAGCGCATGATACTTTATATTTCAGTTTATACTTATGAAGACTTGTTCATTGATTTATTTTGTTTGCAAAGAGAGCATACAACTTTGATGTGATGTGAAGGGTACGATGTGAGGGGGTGTAATGTTTCCTCCATGAAACGTTAGTGGGTTCAGAGGGCTAATAATAGGAGAAATAATATATAGATGTATAATGTTTTGAGTATAACTGACAGTGTTTTTAGAAAATAAAGGGTTGATTTTATTGTTATTTTCTCTAAGTGTGTTTTAGTCTTCACAGGGTAGCAAAGTCACAACACCAACTCAAGATTGAAGGGTTATTATAACTCGTATAATTACATTTGAACTCATACAAGAATACAAACTATTCTTTGGTAAAACATAAAAATGCTTGTGTTACTGCATTAAAAGAAATACAGTTTTATACCAGTCTGTTGAGGCCACTACCCTGTATTACTCCAGTCGGCTGGGTGAACAGCATCGGAGCTAGAGACACCAGCACACTTAACAAACCGGTTCAACATAATCTTCAAACTGCGCAGTCCGGAAAAGGTGGTGTAAAGAAATGATCCATATTGGATAACCTGGACCATCCTCTTCACCACACAACAGACTACAGTGGAGCACTTATAATAATAAATATAAATAATATACACTATAAATATTTTTTGCTATACAATGTGTAGATACACAGAAGCAAATGTTGATGGAAATGTTTAGTCCTTGTGTTTTTGTGTCAGGTTGAGTGGAAACCCCAAATCAGCCTTTTTGAAAAAAGTGTCAAGAGCCTCATCTATTTGATTGAAACAGGTATACGTGGGGTTAGATGCAACATGATAACTCAAAATTATTATTCAATTATGAATTTAGGATTCCTAAATTACACCGGTATTACATTCTTTTATAATTGTTCCCCTTACAATATAAGCTAACATGCACTACATGTCACTATGTGAACAAATGTTTGTTCATATGTGAACAAATTCACATGAATTGTTCAACTTATAAATGTCCACATTTCTATAATCTAACATAAACACGGAACGTGCAACTATCAGACCACAAGGGGCCCCCAGAACCTGAAATGCATGTGCTGGTGAACAGGAAGAAATACTGCATGTAGTTAGAAACAGGGAGGTTTGTGGTCTAGCAGCTCACTACAATACATTACATTAAACCCTCCATACTCAGGGTTCTGTTGAACATGATAATGGACCCTCATGTCTAACTTGTACCAGAATTGTAGTGCTACTGAAAGCACAGTATCGATGGTTAAAGTCCATAAGAAAGTAGTTAATTTTATTCTCTGATTGACAACTATATAATAATAATAATAACAATAATAATAAAGTAATAATAATAATAAAGTTATTAAAATATCCCCATCGGTTTCTGTTACAATATTTGATCTACAGAAAGATAATATATCATATCGTTGAAGAGATGATTATATGATAATAGATCCATTGCGAGTTTACTTTGGGGCTCTTCACTGCTAGTGACCGTACATGACCTATCCGGGTAGCCGTAGTAATGCAATACCGAAGCACTCCTCCTCAATGAATGTTGGAAAGATGGCGACGGCATACGCACAAGCAAGAGTCAACTGTGCCGGCGGATAGAAAGTGCTCCAAAGAGACAAAAACCTGCCTCTTTTGCAAACGTTTAACGGTGCAAAGTCGGTCTGATATTGTTTAGACATGGTTTAGTCCATGCACGGCCGGGAACAAGACGCCGCTGCTTTGCTATGGAGCCTCCGGATCGGAACAAGACCAGCAGGTATGCGAATTTTGTCGAACAGACGCTACACCATCAGGACCTCGCACTTGCCAAATAGAGAGCTGAACGCAATAGAACGGCGGGCTCTTAGAAATCCACTTCCTGTCAAATAGTCATCCGCGTGCAGTTACTGCAACACTGGAGTTGCAAACTTTTTTTTCGAGCAACATTTTTTTTTAGCCGTACTCCGTTGCAGATATCATCGTCTGGTCAGATTTTCAGTTGACAGGATGGGAAGGAAAAAAAAATGCTCCCCAATTGTTAAGGTAACCCAACGACACAATTATCCGCCCGCTAACTGAGCAACATGTTGACATGCTAGCTAACACCTAGCAGCTACTTTAGCTGTTGTGCTTGTCACTTTATTGTTCGCCCGCAGAAAGTTCACCGGCAGAAACCGAGCGCGCTGCAGACACGTAACGTTACGTTCTGCACCGACGGCCTGTGCGGTCCACTTTAAAGCGTGTTGTCTATTATCTGAGCGTGCAACGCCATGCATTTCACAATAACACAGCGAAGGGGATAAAACTTCGCTGGCATTAGCTTAGCATGTCGCTCCGCTGTTTTATTGTCAACGGCGATCGCCGCGCACGATTTTGCACGCTCGTGTGTTTGTCACTGAATCGTGGCACAGGCTGGTGCGCTCGTGTTTATTGCACGCTTACCGCGTTTAGCAAAGCAGTACGTGAATGACTTGCATGTCACTTTAGTTGTCTTTTATCTGTCGTGGGGACATATGTGCAGCTGCGAGCCTTTCGTCATGGTTTCGTGTGTGTTCCCGTCGGCTCAAACGACAAGGTTACCGGACGACGGCTCTCTGCAATCTGGCCGCGGAATGCACACAAGGCACACGTAACGTAACGTTATGTGCGCATATCCTAATCGAAAGCGTGTTTGCCGCTGGCGACAGAGCCCTCAGGAATCTGCTGTTATGTCTCCTCTCTCTCTCTCCTGCCTTCTCCTCAGCATGCATTCGTCCTCTCGTTCATCCCCGTTGGATCGGCTCTTTTCATCCGCTGCAGACCTCAGTTCGAGTTGCCTTGTGGACACTCTGGTCGTGTCCACGTGATTGTGCAATGCTTCTCCTGTTACAGGTCACTACTGTCCGGCATTGTTGCATAAAGGGAAAATACTGAGTCATGCTACTACGGCAAAAACATCACAGGCTCTCGTGATCGCATGCTATTTGTTTTTATGGTCACTCTGTATCAGTTTACTGTGCTCACAAGGTTTTGGGTTAAAGGCAAAGCCAACTATTCAACATAAGCCGCCAGTGAGGCTAAAACGGTTTTGCATAAGTTTCTACGCTCATGAGTAAAGTAAATTAGAGGTTTTGTAACGAAGATATCCTTCTACCTCAATAACCGCTTACAACTGTGTTCTAAGGGAGACGAGATGGGCTCGAGGCCCATCACCGGCAAGCACAGGCGTCCCTTTGTCAATAATGTCTTGTTCTCTAAGCGAGTCTGGAGAGATTGTGGCTTACAAGCATTCCAGAGATTTCAGGATGTGGTGAACAGAAGGCGGCGGATAGCTGCCGTCTGTTCGCTGGAGAAGCTCATGGGTGAAACTCATCAATGCCTTCGTCTGCCAGGGGCCCAGGCTTTAGAATACAGATGGACCAGTCCTCCAGGCTTCCCTGACCCCCCCCCAAATCCTGTCTCTGCGCACACCTGCTTTTGGGGAAAGGCAATTCTGCTCCCGCGTTCTGCCGCTCTCATCTGCCGTTTCTTTTCAAACGATAGGATCTTTGTAACTACTAAAACCAAGGTGATCGGCGTTACTTATACGGTACCACATCGTTCTAATGGGGAAGGAGACAAAAGATGGTCACGTTCTGCAGGGTAACGTCACGCTCATCTATTTGATCGGACAATTTGGGATGTGCACAACTGCGGGACGCCGAAAGAGGCAAGTCGAAGCTGACAAAGGTGTAGCTCACGACTTTCAGGTTCAATTACATAAGCGGCGCAGACTGCGGCATTTGTGGTGCAAGTGTCATCCGGTGAAAACATGCCATTACTCCATTTACCTCACGTTGCCGCCCAACCTCTGCAACCAGTGACTTCATGTAGGAGCACTACGTCATGTGACTCGTTTTCGGCTAATGGCGTTAGCTGCCATTGGCGCGGTAAGGCCTATGTGTTATTCTTTGACTGAGTGACATATAGTGACAGATGATACCGATGTGCCTTGCAGAAGCAAACGCCTCGGCTCTGCATGCACGCGGCGCTTTGCCAAGTTGCGCGTAGGAGAGGTTGAGCGGACCGCTCCTGGAATTGTCAGAACTCCGTTCCAGAGGAGGGTGGGGTTGAGTACATAGTGTTCATTTTCTGAATTCTGTCATCAAATCTGCCTGTCGTGCAAACTTGGGCTGCGGCATATGTTATCAGGGATGAACAGGCAGAGCTCAAGAGTTGCACAGGCCTGTAAGTGTGAGCTACGTTTCCACTTCCGTGGCTGAAATGAGTAGCCAGCAGGCGCATCCTTTTTTACAGTGGGGGGTAATCAAAATCTGGATTTAGCCCACGGAGCATCCGTCATGCCAGCGTGACCTAATTGGTAGAGAGTGTCCTCTTACAAAACCCCGGCCTCCGTCTCCTCCTTTCCTCTTTCTGGAAAAAAAAAAAAAAAAAAAAGTGGGGCCATTGTGAGCAAGTGTGCCCACTAACCAGCTGTGTGCTATTCAGCTGTGGGCCTCACGGGCCACGTGTCACAACTATACAATGGGGTGCCCCTTCCTGGTACAATGGTGTGGATGGTTGTGTCAAAGGTCAGGCCCCCCTGACTCCGGCAGCCCTTCATATAACTGCATCAGTCGCTATACAGAAAGAAAGGCTCACGATTCGCTGCCGTTTATTATGCAGTCAGTTTTGCTGCCTTGGGGCTGCAGCATTCCACTGGGCTTTTATTGGACCCCCAGTGAGCCGTCAGATGAGCCATTGAGTCCAGCCAGACACCATCTGCAGGGACAATTCACTAGCTGCAGCCTGGCAGGGACAGCTTAAAGACCCACAGTGCTGCTTCTGTGGATAACTGCGAGGCATGCAGGCATGTGACGTTCTCCGTGTAGTCTGCCAGTAGGTTATTGGGGGAAAAAAAAAGCTAATAGTTAAAAAAGAATTGATCAATCCCTTACTGCACAATCTGCGCTTGAAGTGTCTCATGGTGACCAAACAAACAACCAGCAATGATGAGGTCACTGGTTCCGCTGTCATTCCTGAGTGATGTCATGCTGTTCTCTGTAGAGGAGTGTCTTTTTAAAACCTGGGGTTCATTTACTCTCACGCGTTTGTACTACGGCCGTCCGCAAACACCAAATGTGTGCACAATTCAGATCGTACTCCTGATTGAGCAAGTAGGATGTAGATCGGGCAGGCTTGTTTCGTTATGCAGTTTCCTGATACCTGTCTACATGTTGGCGTCACAAAAGCACAGCAATATATCTGCTGTTGTGGTGCTAAATGCCTCTTTGCAACACAAACACACACACACACACACACACGCAGAGCTGCTTGCTGTGCTTTCTTGTGGCTGCATACTGAAAAGATCGCAGTTGTGCTCTGCCCTTGCAGAACAAGCCCCCTACCAGTAGCTCGTACAATGCACCCATAAAGGCACCAGTGTTCTTTTTCAAGCAAGAGTCGGTCTGTAATTCGATGCCTGTCGTGCGATTCAGATGTTTGTGCAACGCTCCTGCTGTAGCAGTGTGGACCTCCGTGCGGTCTTAGTGCGTTTGGCGCTGTCGGGGTTGCAGCAGGTGTCTGTGCATTCGGCCACCCTGCGGCTCCCGGGGGACTCTGTGCACAGACACAGATCCTGCAGCGGGGCAGATGGGCAACAGAAGCCCGGACTCTCTCTCTCGCTGTGTGTGTGTGTGTGTGTGTGTGTGTGTGTGTGTGTGTGTGTGTGTGTGTGTGTGTGTGGCGCTGCGGCTGCATGAAAAAGCTCAAAGCAAAGCTCAAAGCAAGTGATTCCCAGATTGACCCACCTCCCTTAACACTCACTCCCCCAGCGAGCGTGCCCCCTTTCAACCCTGCCTACACAGATGCAGACAGGCGCGTGTTGGGGAATGCCTTTTCAGTCAGATGATCGATGGAGGGGCACATGGCGAAAAGCCTACACAATGCTTGTTTCCATGCCCTTCCCCTTCTTATTCTTTGTTTTTGTTGGCGGGGGTAAGACCTTCCAACCTTTCCCTCTAATCCAGTTTTTAAAAATCCTCGGAAAGGCATCAGGGAACAAAGCGCTGACGTGTTAATCTGGAAAGGCGCGCTGCTTGCAGCCTCTTTCACATTTTTTTTTTTTCTTTTCTTTTTTGTTGCCGTGTTCCAAGAGATCATTGCGCTTCCTCTCCTCGGATCTCTGTGCAGCATATTCTACTGTTGCTTTTCATATCCTGACAATTCACAGTGAGGATGCTGTGAAGCGACCCACGAACGTGACACTCATTGGCAGCGCATACGGTCTATAACATTCGACATACTTGGGTTGAGCGAGTCTCTGGCACATCTTTGACTTGTGCAGCATGGTTGATGTCCTCGCAGCAGACAGAGCTGGGGGACGGGGGGGGGGGGGGGGGGTTACTATATCTCCCTCACCGGTTGAGTCATTGTGTTCACCAAGGCTAAGAGAGGCTTCTAGCCGCGAACCCACAGCTTGTTTTCCTGCGCCTGGGCGTCTGTGGTCGTGCACACGACGTCGCTCTAGAAGACAGACGACTCGTCAGTCAGTGCAAGGCAACAGCAGACAATCAGTCTAGTTGCAGTTTAGCAACCTGTTTGCCGTGGCATTAGAGGGGATTTGCTGCACACCGTGTTATGGGTACAAACACCGGCGCGCTGTTTGACCTTGCACATTACATTTCTTGGGTTTTGTTATGAGTGAAATAGTTTCATAATGAAACAATTTTTTTAGTTCACATCCACAGGTCGCAGTGCTCATGTCCATGGAATGTTTTTTTTTTGGACACACTGTCGTTTAAATCCCTGCAGGCAAGTGGGAGATGCATCCAAACAGAACTCTGAATTGGAGGACCCGTGGGACTCTCCCAGCGGGGATGACGAGCCTCCGTATGGCACAACACCTCCTAATAACCCCCGCCAGATGAAACGCATGTCTGGGAAACACCACCGAAACAGCCAGGGGAGGAGTGCGGGTCGGTCCCCCAACAAGGGTAAGTAGATATGGAAACATTAAAAACACAAATATCTTTTTAACTTGTTATTAAATGTATTTTTAAATCCACTGCGTTGACTCTGATGTCCCTTCTGTGTTTATTTTCAGTGGACCTCGCCCCACCTGTCGCGAAAGAGAGTCCTAAGCCAGCCGAGGCCCCCGAGGAGCACAGCTACAAGCAGGGCAAGAAGCAGAGGGCCACACTACGCTCCATGGAGAGAGACCACAAGAAGACTTATGAAGGCTCCTTCATGCTGGATCCACTCTCAAAGTCGAGCCCCTTTGGCGCCCTAAACATGGATCCCAGGAAGCATTACTTGAGCTTGGGCTGCACTAGTTGCAAACTCCCGGTGTCCATGCCCCACATTGCCCGGACCCACCGGCAAACCTCACGCACAGACTGTCCCGCCGACCGCCTCAAGTTTTTTGAAACTCTGCGTCTGCTGCTCAAGCTCACATCTATGTCCTCTAAGAGGAAGGAGAAGGAGCAGAGGGGCCTGGAGAACATGGCCTTCATGGGTCACAACAACGAGGTCATCTGGCTGGAGCTGCAGGCTTGGCACGCCCGGCGCTCCACGGGCGACCAAGACCTTTTTCTATTCACTGCCCGCCAGGCCATCCCCGACATCATTAACGAGGTCCTGCAATTTAAAGTCAACTATGCCAGCCTGAGAGGAGCCCAGTGTTCAGGCTCTCAACCGCTCCAGGTGGACTGTCGGAATGTCCCAGGTTTAGTCTGCACAGAGGAGGCGGAGCCTGCCGCAGCAGTGGCCAACCACTGCGGAGTAGACCCCTGGGGCTTCAGCGCCTTTACCCCGCCAGCGATGAACGCAGCCGAGCCGTTGGGCTCCGGCGACGACTGCAGGGAGCACCTTCAGCGCCAGCGGCTCGCATTTGAGCAGGTCAAGCGCGTCATCGAGTTGCTGGAGTCCGTGGAGGCTTTGTACCCCTCTTTGCAGGCCCTGCAGAGGGAATATCAAAAGTATGCAGCGCGAGACTTCCAGGGCAGGGTGCAGGCGCTCTGCCTGTGGCTCAACATCACCCAGGACCTCAACCAGAAGCTGCGCGTCATGGCCACCGTTCTGGGCCTCCATGACCTCTCCCGCATCGGGTGGCCCGTCTTTGAGATCCCTTCACCTCGCTGCTCCCGCGGCAATGAAGAAGAAGAGGAGGATGACGAGGACGAGGAGGATGACTCGACGGCCACTTTCATCGCGGAAAGCGATGGGGAGAACAGGGATGCTGAGGAGTACGACGACGAGGATGAGGAGGATGACGAGGAGGATGAGGTGATGTCGGGACGTGTAGCAGGGGGAGAGCTGTCTCCCTCTTTTGCTCCTAAATTTGCCCGATTGTTGTCGGAAGAGGATTTTCTCCCAACCGCAACGGCAGGAAGTGCAGAGGCGATCGCGGGAGGAGGAGTGTTCTGCCCCACAGCCATCTACAGGCCGTTTGTGGATAAAGCTCTGAAACAGATGGGACTGCGCAAACTGATCCTCAGACTGCACAAGCTGATGGACCGCTCTCTGCAGAGGTCCAGAGCGGCGCTGCTCCGCCACACCCCTGAACTGGAGGTACGGCCTCTGTTCATCTGCGCACTGCACGGCGACCCATCATTTATTCATTCTCTTATTTTATTCTCGGTTTTATCGTAACAGTACTTTAAACGTGTTGCTAACATCAATTCCTGGCATACGAAATACCAGCAGTGCAGCTGTTGTCTTGGTCTTCACAGATCCCTCAGAATTGAAAATCACAACTTATTTTGCTCAATATTCAGATTGCTTTCAGATGAATGACAGCTCCCTAGAAGAGCAGCTATAACATCTCAATCGGCCCCGGTGGATAGCTGTTAATGGAGGGGTGGGGGGGGGGGGGGGGGCATTGTGCTGATTCCCACCGCCAATCTATTGGCCTTTCTGGCATAAAATCCTCTCCACTTTCAGAGATGACCTCCCATCTGTTTAGACAGCTGAAGCTGCTCCCACACACAGCTGATGATAACAACGTGGTGCACGTTTTGCTGTCACAATTTTTTTTTAAATGTTAAAAAGTGGTTTCTACTGACTGCAACCGAAGCCCGAGAATCGGTTGGCAATTTTTAAAAACGAGTTGCAAATTGCCAATCCTAAAGGGAGCTGACTTTTTCAGATGCCCGTCTCCAATTGGGCAGCACTGCTAGCTCTGTGAATGAAAACGGTTTCAATACCATCAACTGTTGACTTTTAATATAATAACCATGGTGCTTTTCTAATGCTGAATTACCCTCACCGGCTCTTCCACCCTCCAGTTTGCAGACTTCCCAGACCCCATGCTGTACAGTGATTACCTGCCAGAGCTTTCCCGCCATGTGTCCTGCAGTGGTCCGGCTCAACCGGAGCAAGGAGCAGACCAGGTCTCGTGGGAGGATTTGCTGGACATGGACCTCCCATCCTTTCGGCCAGCGTTCCTCGTGCTGTGCAGAGTCCTCCTCAACGTCATTCACGAATGCCTTAAACTGCGACTTGAACAGAGGCCCGCTGGAGAGCCCTCACTGCTCAGCATCAAACAGGCGAGCAGCTGCCGAAACACTCCACCTTATGTGTTGTCACTCTTCCGGGTCGTGCGGAATGGCTGCACGCGTCTAATTGTCATATATCTTTACTCCCTTAGTTTTCTCGCATGAAATTGAGAAGCCGACACGTACTTGTACATTAACAGGGGGCAACAAAATGGGCTTGTGCATATAAATGCAATGGAATCATGTCCATTTCTCCAGTTCTTATAGAAAACTGTTGGTTCTCTGCATAACAAATAACTGAATTAAAGAAACCAATATTGAGATAACTATTGTGTTCTCAAAGACAGTAAAGCTTCACTGGTGCGTCACATGTTATTGCTAATGGTGTTGTTTCATTTGTTCTTTGCGATCTCCAGTTGGTGCGCGAGTGTAAGGAGGTTCTGAAGGGCGGTCTTCTGATGAAGCAGTATTATCAGTTCATGCTGCGCGGCGTGGTCACTGATGCTCAGGGCTTGCAGACAAATGCCAATATCGATGAGTTTGAAGAGGACCTTCACAAGATGCTCTTGGTAGGACTCCTAACCTTTCCACCTCCACTTCCTCACATTACAGGGTTCCAACTGTTCAACCAGTGGCAAGAAACTCTTGTGAATGAATAGAGATTGAAATCTTTCGCTGTTTTTGTAGGTCTACTTTGACTACATGCATAGCTGGATCCAGATGTTGCAGCAGCTGCCTCAGGCTTCTCACAGCTTAAAGAACCTGTTGGAGGAGGAGTGGAACTTCACCAAGGTCATCACGCCTTACATCCGGGGAGGGGAGGCCCAGTCGGGGAAGCTTTTCTGGTCAGTTGCTTACCTGCTAACCAAACAGAGATGGTGTTGTTTTCACTCTTAGATGATTCAGTGGTTCACAATTGGTTTCTAAGAAGGACTGAAAACCTGTCTAAGCGACGGGCCCTCGACTGAAGACTGTGAACTCATCCTTTTTGAGAGGGCTGTTGTAATTGATGTAAAAACGAGGACCGCTCTGCTCTTTGCAGCGATATCGCCGGGATGCTGCTTAAGTCCACTGGGGAGTTTCTTGATGCTGGCTTGCAAAAAAGTGGAAGTGAATTCTGGGAGTTTGCAGATGACAGCACCGCCTCAGATGAAATCAGGTAAGGGAGAGGATTTCTGTCAGTGTGTTAATTATTCATTCTGTCCCCCCAGTGGTGGTGTTTTTTAACTTTTGACCCTTTTTTGATTCTTCCAGGCGGTCAGTCATCGAGACTAGTCGGTCTCTTAAAGAGCTGTTTCACGAGGCCAGGGAGCGAGCGTCTAAAGCTCTGGGCTTTGCCAAAATGCTTCGCAAGGTGAGCGGCAGCAGTGAAGGATTCTCACTCCCTGGAAGTAGAAAGCCACTAAAGCACAAACATTGCAGTTAATCTATGACCCTGTTTTTTTTTATGTTGCTCACCAAAGAACTAGGACTGTGTGTTCTGACACACACTTTTGCTTGATTACTTATCTGTGCAGGACTTAGAAGTTGCTGCAGTTTTCAGTTTCACCAACGGGGTGACTTGTCTCCTGGATGCTCTGAAGAAGGGAAACTACGTCAAGGTGCGTTTGCTTCTGCGATAAGTTGACACACCTATCGCACCCGTCTTTTCTGCTCTACATTTAGCCGCCTCCTTTTTTTTATCCAGGTCCACATTCCGGGCTTGGAGGAGCTGCAGGTTTTCGTGCCGTGTGGCCTGATGGACCAGCGGCCTGTCATCCTGCAGCTTCTCAACGCCGCTGTGGGTAAAGACTGCTCCAAGGAGCCCGACGAAATCGCAGAGGACGACGCCTACCTGCTCATGAGTAAACACGGAGCAGGCGTCTCCGCCGCGGATTCCGACTGGGCTCGGTGGGACGGAGAGCTGATCAAGCTGGTCCCGCAGATGGAAACCGTGGACACCTTAAGAGCCATGACGGTTTGTGGCATTTTCAATTCAATCTGCGGCTGTACGCGTGTCTCCAGTGTGTACGAGCCTCCCTCTGCTTGCCGGTGTGCCTTCAGGTGGAGAACATGCTCCTGATAGTGATGCAGTCTGCGCATCTGGTGGCCCAGCGGAAGGCCTTTCAGCAATCCATGGGGGATGTCCTCACTCTTAGCCGGGAGCAAACGTCGAGTCAGCCTCTCATCGCCAGTGCTCTGGAGGAGCTCAAGGTACTCGGATCGCCACAAGCTATGGTTTCTAACATGTTATCTTTTTACGCTATCCCGAAAAAACGAAACCAGGCCTGTGTAGAAACATCTTTCGCAAATCCGTTTTTTTCAACATAACCTTTTTTTTTTAATTAGAAAATGATAATAGAACTTTATTCTCCGACCGCAGGATGAGGCACTACAACTGTGCATTAAGATCAGCACCTCCATCGACCGAGTGGAGTACATGTTCACCACAGAGTTTGAGGCAGAGGTGGAGGAGTCTGAGTCGGCGACTCTGCATCAGTACTACAGGGAGGCGATGATACAGGGCTACAATTTTGCCTTTGAGGTAAATGTAACATAATGTGTGTTTTGCAATGGGACAGTAAAGTAAACATTTTTAAGTCATCAGATTACTCAATACCTAATATACTCCTGTTTGGAGTTTTAATTTTTAAAATGTTTTACTTGCAGTATCACAAGGAGGTTGTGCGCCTGATGTCAGGGGAGTTCAGACAGCGGATTGGGGATCGCTACATAACTTTTGCCCGCAAATGGATGACCTATGTCTTGACCAAATGTGAGAGTGGCAGGGGTACCAAGCCCAGGTAAGGCCGTCCCTTCTGTCAATGAAGTAAATCCTTAAGGAATTTACTCCTGTCTTTAGTTTTAGCCTGTGTCTTGGCACATATTCTGTCACGTAGTGTAGCAGCATTCAAGGGTTGATTATTGTATCATTGCTGTAAATCGGGTAAAGGTGAGGCCCTCTGGTTTGGCATTAACTTTACTAATCAATGAGATATTCTGGGAAATAATCTAAATAAAAAAAGTGAACTTTCATCAGTTTAAACGAACTGAGCTTTTTTTGTTTCTCACAGTGCAAGTTCATAGTAGTTCAGCAGGCTTTGTTTGTCACGTCCTTTCTTTAGTTCTGCTGCATTGTTAAATGTTAAACAGAGATTATATGTATCTTCTTAGTAAGATGTAGGTCTTGAGATTACATATTTCTTCAAGAGCTTTTGCTTTTAGCCGTAATAAGCTGCCTTGCCAACATTGTCCCGAGTGAAGCCTTATGGGTTATATTATGGAATTAAATTATGGAGATTTTTTGTTATATTCAGACAAATGATCCACAGTCCAAGTGTATCAGCAGAGTACAGAGTGAAGTTTGGGGACACACTGACCGCCATGTTCAACCTGCAGGTGGGCGACCCAGGGCTTTGATTTTCTCCAGGCCATCGAACCTGCCTTCATATCAGCATTGCCAGAGGATGACTTCCTGGTAAAATTGCCTATTCTCTTGCACAACAAGCATTGCTTGAATATGAACACGGCTTTAATATGATTTGACTGTGAATGTGTGTGTCTTTCTGCAGAATTTACAAGCCTTGATGAATGAATGTATTGGACATGTGATCGGAAAACCACATAGCCCAGTCACTGGCCTGTACATTGGTAAGATGCTCATGTGTGATTAAAAATTGTGGGTAATCCCTGGAACTGTGGATTCATTGCAGTGTTTGTATTTTTGTCATGGGAACAAGCTGTTACATAAAACAGGCCCGACGGTTAATGCCGTAATCGATTAACAAAGGAGGTACGTGTTCTCGAGGTTGCTAGTCTTCGCACGGATGACTGAGTCCTTTGCAGCTCGATGCTGCGGCTCAGTGGCCAACTGATGAAAACCAGGGTTCCATGGGGAGAAAACACTGCCTTGTTTGTACCTTTAAAAAAAAAAAAGCATTACAAAAGTAATGTTTCTATGAAATATAATGCTGGAAAAAGGTGACCATCTAAATAGTTTCTTTATGGCAAATGTCTGAGATATGGAGGCAACAATCTGGTTCTATAACTAAAGGTCTTTGACTCGGATGGAGTAAAGCAACACAATGCCGTGGCTTCCATGTGGTGACATAACCGGAACACTGCATGCGTCAAAACATGAGCTTTTGCCGTACGACAGCAGAATTCATGGTATTTTCTGTAATTGTAGATTTCTCACAAACAATAAATAAGGTTTTTTCTTTACGTGGGTGGGGTGAGCAAATAAGCAGCTGGTGTTTTGTTTTTCTTCTTTTCAGCTCCCAGGAATAGTCCTCGTCCTGTAAAGGTCCCTCGCTGCCACAGTGACCCTCCAAACCCCAATCTGTTTGCCCCCAATAATGAAGGTTTCAGGTAGGGGGGGTTTACTTCAAGTCTTTCCAGGAATCTTTGTGCATACTCGGCTTTTAATCCTCTTTCCTGCATGGCTCATTTCGCAACATTGCTTCTGCTTTGTATGGTTACTGATGTTTTCGGTGAGCTTAATGTGTGACGCAAGTTTCTCTGTGTTTTGTTTGTGTAAACTATGAGAATGTCAGTGAGCAAGTGAGTGAGTGTGTGTGTGAGTGTGCGTGTGTGCGCGCGTCCGTCCCCGAGCCAGCCAGCGAGTCTCCCACACACACACAAACACATCCACACACTTCCCAGTCAAGCCCCCATACTTTCCCCAGGGAGAGCTCCTCAGTTTGTTTTTTCACCACACAGCTCTCGGAGTCTCCCCTGCGACCTCCGGAACCAGCTGTTCCCCAACGGCCCTCGCCCTGTCCCTCAGGGTCCGGGGGAACACGGCCACACCAAAGCACCCTGCAGCAGCCCCAATGACGTCAGGTAGCTTTGCCCCCAGGTCACCGGGTAGAAACTGCAGTAAAAAAAAAAAAAAAGAGCCATTCAGGGATTTTTAACAAAAGGCTGCTGAAAATTACAGGAGCAAATGCTCCACGTTTCTCAAGTTTTTAAATATTTTATTTGTAGGCCCTATAACAGTGAAACATTGTGCTTATCAGGCTTTAATAAATCGTTTTATATTATACTTTTATTCCATTATTAAGCCTTTTAGATTTTATATTGAAATAATTTTAGCCTTTTGACTTCTAATTGCATCTAAACAAGCACTCTAAATGTAGATATTCAAACATATATTTCATTTGCTACCATGTTCTCAAAGTCGGTCTCCCATTCTCTAACTACGTTCCTGGCTTTTATAGTAAAATGTTGTTTGCAGGGATAGTTTGGCTTTTTGGAATACAGGAAGCATTTTATTCAACTGAATTAGGACGCATTTCCCTTTCCATTTTACCACAAATGCAATTTTCCGTTGATTTTTATAGTTTTTTTTGATAAATTGCTGCTTCAATTACTGCAGATATGAATATTTTAATCACTATAAACTTGCCTCGGCATAAAATTGCTGCTTGAAGACACATCGAAATAACATACATGACATTGATGTAAGTCACAAATGATCAAGAAAAAACCTGCCTGCGAGAAAAAGCAGTATTAATAATAAATGAATAAATTATAAATGTTATTTGTGGCTTTTATAATAACCCCGCTAAATGTCAGCAAATCAGACAATCTGCTTCATAAGTCTTGTTAATGTCAAAAGAAGAGACTGTGCTTGTTGTGCATAATGTGAAAAGCATTGCTTCAATGAGAGTGGGCCATGATATTCAACTTCTTAGTGCTATTAACATTAATCTTGCTTTGATGTTGGTGATTCACTGCCATTGGATTTTGGGCTTATTTGTGTGTGCTTATGAATTCAGAACACGCACCCTTGAGATCTAACCTTTAAGTGTGTTTGAGCTGTACGATGACTGAAGCATGCTGAAATGATGCTTTTCAAAACGCAAACTAAAAATCCGCTCAAGCTTTTTTTCTCTTCTGTTTTTTTTGTATCGTCTTGAAACCCTGATACTGTTTTTCCAGCCAGAAATTGTGTAGTATTTTTTGTGAGACTGGAATGTACTTTTTGAATGAGTAGGTTGATTTGACCACCATGTTTTTTTGCAGGGGATCCAGTTACCATGAAAATGACCGCCTGTCGTCTGTTGCAGCAGAGTTGCATTTCAAATCTCTGAGTCGCCACTCCAGCCCCACAGAGGACAAAGAAGGTGGGTGCATTCAGTGCTGTGCATTATTTGATCCGCAATGTGCATGCACGTGTTCTAATTGGCTGACCTGTGGTATTGCGACTCCTTCTCCAGAGCCATCCTATCCCAAGGGAGACCCGAACAGCGCTGCTCGTCGAAGCTGGGAGCTGCGCACCCTCATCAGCCAGTCCAAGGGTGAGCTCCCGAGTTATGAGCCCAGTTGGATTTGCTAAAAACGGGAGACGTTCCAAAAATGATAAAATCCTTTTTCCCCCTCTGACCCATCTCAGACACTGCGGCGCGGCAATGCCCCATGGAGGCCGTCCGCCGCTCCATCCGCAAGTTTGAGGACAAGCGGTACGCTGTGATGAAGCAGCGCAACATCATAGGCCAGGTGTGTCACACGCCCAAGTCCTACGACAACGTCATGCACGTTGGGCTCAGAAAGGTGACCTTCAAGTGGCAGAGGGGCAACAAGATAGGTACGGCTGCCTTCCGACTGCATTTGCTATGAAGTGTGTTGTGTAACGCTCGTTCAGTCAATGATGCAATGTTTGCGTGTGTTACAGGTGAGGGCCAATATGGAAAGGTGTACACCTGCATCAACGTTGACACCGGTGAACTAATGGCTATGAAGGAGGTGTGTACGGCAAGACCAATTCAATGGGTTTAAAAATAGACAAATAATAATATCTGCATGTAGCGTTAAGTCTCCCCCTTTTTCTTTTTTTTTTTTTTACCCAGATCCGATTTCAGCCAAACGATCACAAAACAATCAAAGAAACGGCGGATGAGCTGAAAATCTTCGAAGGCATTAAACATCCAAACTTGGTGCGGTACTTTGGAGTTGAGCTCCATCGGGTAAGAAGCACGCGGTTATATATTGATCCAGACACGCGGGGGGTGAATACTGAAGCGCTTTGCTCAAAATGTCCATGCACTCACCTGCAGGAGGAGATGTACATCTTCATGGAGTACTGCGACGAGGGCACTCTGGAGGAGGTGTCCCGGCTGGGGCTGCAGGAACATGTCATCAGGCTCTATAGCAAGCAAATCACTACAGCCATCAACGTCCTCCACGAACACGGCATTGTCCACCGTGACATCAAAGGTCCGCACCACGTGCTCTTTCTCATAACTTTCTGCAGGAAATTGTGAGTAAATTGAGCATTGATTTCCCTGCTAGTGATTCTGATTTTGTTTTGTTTCTTCCCCATCAGGAGCCAACATCTTTTTGACATCATCTGGCCTGATTAAGCTCGGCGACTTTGGCTGTTCAGTCAAGTTGAGGAACAACACTCACACCATGCCAGGGGAGGTGAACAGCACACTCGGAACTGCGGGTAAGAAATGATACTTTGGGTCTGGGGGCCACCAACAGGGGTCACTGATGCTTTATATTTAATTGGTTCACTTTCACCAATAGATGTCACCCTGCATGCTGTGATTTATTACTAAAAGTGTGTTCATGTATGGTTGTGGTGTGTGCAACCATTTTGTTAACTGTTAACTCGTCTAGTGGATAAAAATGTTTGAATTTATTTGTTTGCTATATGTAGTAAAAATAATCATATTTCTAATTGATCAAAAATAAATCACTCAAATCTTTATAGTGTACCTCTGATGAATACATTCTGGCCTTCAGTAACTGGGTTTATGTCCTAATCAGCATACATGGCACCTGAAGTCATTACCAGAGCAAAGGGCGAAGGTCATGGACGAGCAGCGGACATCTGGAGTTTGGGTTGCGTTCTCATTGAGATGGTGACTGGAAAGGTAAGGAGTGATGGTGCATGTTGTGTTCTGACCTTGTCATAGATTAAATGAAATCCCAAAGGCTTGTAGTCCTCCTACGCTGCAAATATTCAATGCCGTAAGTTAGAGGGACAGAGATACCTGTATTATTGACATGGTTATAGTTATGAATGCAAACGAGAGGCAATGTGGGCTCGCTGTGGGTTCCACATGCGCCGATTATGTTAGAACACATTAACCCTGCATTTCCCTTTTGATAAAATAATAAATAACGGACAACATTTATTCTTATGTTCAAAGTCAAAAACAGCTCATTGGTGCGTGGGTCAGAGTAAAGAGGCTGTCTGAGATATTTAATTTAGTGTAGAATACCACAAAATAATAAATCTGATTAATTATAAATAAATACGCCCCGTGAAATCAAATTGTTGATTTTTTTTTTTTGCACACATCTGTCCGGCGTTTAAAAGTAATAAGGGGTCAAATAGGGACGTCTGCTGAAAGTTAGGCAAACCAATTAGCAAGCAAATCAAGATGAAATGTTCTTCCCTTTTCCTCAACCTGCAGAGGCCGTGGCACGAGTATGAGCACAACTTCCAGATCATGTACAAAGTGGGCATGGGCCATAAACCCCCCATCCCGGAGAAGCTGAGCACCGAAGGGAAGGACTTCCTCAGCCACTGTCTGGAGAGCGAACCCAAGCGCCGCTGGACAGCCAGCATGCTACTAGACCACCCGTTCGTCAAGGTGAGACGCCACTACGGCGGACATTTCAAAAGAAGTCCTGTGGTTTTACGTTGCGACTGCCAGGCTCAAAACTCATGTAATCACAAAAAAAATCCCCAATCAACTGTTGTGGCTTGACTGATTATGCCTACGGGGGGGGTTTGCGTTCACAAGGACCCCATTAAGGCCTTTCGTCTTCTGTCTGTTTCAGGTTTGTACGGACGAAGAGTGAACAGACGTTCTCTGCGACTTTTACGTTTACAAATGAAAGCACTACTGTACATGCTGTTGGACAAAAGAAAAAAAAAGAACTGTGGAATGCCGACGAGAGAAGGTTACGGCTGAAGGCACATGGAGTTAAACTGAGGAACTAATACAAAAACCATTTCAGAGGACAACTGGACCTGTGGAGTTTAGGCTCGTCTTTATGAACCCGTGGACTGGGCTGACGGGGACGGGTGGGACTGTACATACTGTAAGAATAGGATTGGCTTTAATTCTTGTATAAACCATATTGTAAAGTTAAAGTAACAATTACCACATTTGTTGTCCTCACTGGTGAAGAAATGCTTCTCAAAAAGCATTGTGGGGGGTATACCTTTTTTTTTTTTTTTTTTTTTTTTTTTTTAAACCAATGTGTGGGTTTGTGGGGAGACGATATCTATGGCACTTTTAAACTGTTTACCCGAGGGACTGTTGAGTAGTGGAGGGAGGAATCTAAGCCTTCTGTGGCTGAACAAGGTGTGGTGAGTCTCACTGAACGGAAAGAGAGGCTGGTCTACCCTTTTTATCAAATTTAACACCACAAAATGTATCCCATGTCATCTGGCAAGCGCGGGTCTATTGCTTTGGCCTTGCTGAGTCAAGTCAATGTCAAGTCGGCGCGATGTTCAAGTCTGCTGGTCGCCGGTAGAGAGCTGTTCACGCGACCGGAGCGCAGCCGACTAAGAGAAACGGGGCCGGCTCTCCCTCCCTGCTGCTGAACACAAAAAACACACCCACATAACCAAACACTGACACACACACACACACACACACCACAACGTCTGGTCCTCTGCTGCTCTGTCAGTGTTTGTTTGCTATGTACAAACAATATTAATAAACCTATCGTTTTTTGTTTTTTTTTAAATGAAATTTGTTTGTGTTCTTCCACTGTTGAAAAATGCAGGTTATTATTAGTGTTGCACCATCATGTAGTTTCACTTACAGATAAAAGTAAAGACCGACTGCATTATATTAAGTTAAGGTGACTGCAAAGTCACTGGACCAAAACAATAGTAAGCACTTCTGTAGCTAAATAATAATTCAAAGTGCAGTGTTGAACTGTGCATGAAAACATGTTTAGGACCAATATAATATATATATATACCAATATAATGACCAAAAGTTATTTAAAAAATCTGCAAAACAATGATCGTATCAGCTCAGACTTGGAAGTAGTAATGTGCGGGAGTTATTACAAAGGTCCTTTATACAACTTGTAACAAATAGGGTTTTAAGGATATTACTGATTCTGCGCATCCAAACTCATTGTTTTGATTATTAAAAATACTAAATTACTATTTCATTTAGGAATTACAAACTCCATTTTAGTGAATAGGGATAGTGGCATAGGACTTCGCTGTAGAAGTCCATTTCTTTCACGAACTAAAGATGGTTTGAATCTGCAAGTATGTTTTTTACTCAAAATAAACAAAACTGAAAAATCTCATTTTGATGAACCTCCAACAAGAAATCTAAAAGGATATTGGACAAACTCAGTGATACCTTGATTATGTTTTCAACTGGTGTAGTATGCCATAACACTGCATAAAAATATCATAGTGAAGTTTGTTGAAACAAGAATCGCTTTAAATTTGTGTGCCTCCGCCGGCCAGTCAAGATCCAATAAACATCCACGTCCGCCCAACATGTCATAACTTCAGCGTTTTATCCAGTTAGACGTTTTTGTGAAATGGTCTTAATAACCATTTGTGAGTCCAAGTGCACTTTGGTGCCAAGAACTTCACTCCAGGTATCATGAGGTGTGACTTTCACAAGAAAGACCTGGACTGACATACATGTGTACTGTTAGTGTAGTAAGTTGAATGTCATAAAAATGTATTTCATTTAAATGCTACCTTCACGTTTTTATAAAAATGTCATTAAAAACAGTGCCATAAATGCGCACTAAAGAATATATGGTATAGTAGCCACAAAAACATGACAATTCATAGTATATCGACTACAAATGTCACTAACTCCATAGTATAGATTTCACAGGATTTCTCCTACTTTAATTGTTTCAATACTTGGATGTGAAAATAGAATTAGACCGAGCCTTGGAGTCGGTGCTCTGTTCAAATGGACGGTCCTAGTGAAGCATCAAAACAAAAACAATCTCATCTTCCGAGTATGTTCATTTGGCCGATCAATTATGCATTCCAACACTTCCCTTAGCCCCCCCGCCAAGCTCACTTTAAAAAAGAATTTAAATTCAAAACAATGTAGAAATGCAAAATAAATTAGCAATCCAGGAAAAATGTGTCAAATCAAAATGTGTTTATTACATTACATCTATAATGTCAAAATAGCTTCATCCTGAAATGTAATTGTTTGCCCAGTTTTTTGATAATGATCATCCACCAAACACATTCTGATATACATACAGTGAACTACTTCTTGTAGTTCATGGAGGGTGCAAGAATTCCCAATACCAAGTAATTTTTTTCTGCATGTCTTTAATGCAAAATATAAGAAAACTGTCTGTATCACAAGCTAGCAAAATGTTTAGCCAATTAATATCTCAATAAACAAAACCCAAAACAATTCTCCCTCCGGGCAGAGTTACAGCTTGCATGATGTTTATAATGTATTCATATAAGCATTTATTCTTGGCGATGTCAGCTTCTCCAGAGGATTTAATATTACTGAACTTCTGCGGAGCTGCAGCAGCAGCGGCAAAGCATTGAGAAAGCCCTGAATTAAAAAAATAACTAATTATAGGTTAACAAATTCCATTCAGCATTAAGAAGTTGAGAAACCAAATCAAAATCGAACCAAAAATGGTCACATGTGGCCTAAATATTAAATGCCAAATCTCAATGTCAAATTTAATATCATTTCTTTTAAAGAACAAAAATTAGCAAAGGACCCTAATGACCATACAACCGTTGTAAGGACACACAGACCAGCAGCCATGGGGAAACACCCTCTGTGTATGTGTGGTGCTCCGGACTTTCAGCAGAGGTCCCTATTTAACAATGGAAGTCCCTTAACCAATGACTGAAATGCAAGTACTGCTTTGAGTAGCCACGGTGCATATAATGCATATTTATATGATTTCTTTGAGAGAATTTTTAATAGATGTTATGTTCAACACATTGCTGGATACACAAAAGTCAAGTTTCTTATGCTGATCTTATGACGATACAGAACCATGATTTTTTTTTTGATAAAACAAGGTTTCTTTGTTTTTAAAGTGAAATGTGTCATTTATTTCAACATTAAAATGACATTCATGCTTTAAATTACAATAGCTGAGGTGGTCCATTTTAAACTTGGTTGAATATTAACTGAAGGTAGATTTTAATTGACTGTATTCAAGTATTTACATGCAAAAGTTGAACCATTGTGTTAAGATAAAACTACGATCCCTACATTGTGCAAGGCAAGCAGGTTAAAACCTGTTGGACCAGACCAGTCAGACAGTGCTAACACATCCTGTTGCCTGCAGTTTATAGATTAGTCTGTGCAAAGTAGCAGCTCTCGGAATATCAGGACTCAGTTATTATTTAGAGGGAACTCCTTACTCCCATAGTTTGAACCTCTGTCAATCTCCGTCTGGCCAATCATCCAGCGAACTCCCAGTGAAACTGCAAAGGAAAGATTTAGAAAAGTTACACATAGAAAAAGTAATAACCAATGCCTCAGGAAAACATCTCAGCCTTGCTTCATCACAGGGATGAATCATTACGTCTGCTGAGTGAACACCTTTCTGAATGCTGAGAGCGACATGCTCCGGAGAAAAAAAGGGAACTTAGAGTTTGGTCATAAATAGAGAATTTGAAGAGGAGTTATCTAATCCGCTGCTTTGGGGAACTTGTGGACAAAAGGGAACTGGTTTAAAGGAGTCAAGGACCAAGGAGGACTTCAAGGAGGGAACCAACCTGCAGAGCAGAGAGCTACAGCGACTGAGATGGCCAGCATCGATCCAGAGGTGGTGAGCTGAGCGAGGAGCAGGCCTAGTGGGTAGAGGAGTAAGCAGGCCCAGAACAGCCAGTTGATCAAGGGCCACGGTCGGCGCGGAGAGCTCACTGCGGGGCCCGGAAAACGCTCTGTTTGTGCGTAGTGCTGCTGGAAGCTATCCTGCAGACACGGTAATGCAAGCACAGCTCATGGAACTGGTGTGCAAACTATAGAGTGCAGTTTGATTTATATTAAAAGACACTGTGTGGAGAAATGAATGGAATTTGTCTCTAGATAGTGGTAGGAACAGGACATTTTGTCTGAGGCTGAACCTCTACCCTCAACACACTCTCACCTTTTCCTGGTAGAGTTTGTGAAGCCACGAGGAACACTCTGCCTCATCCTCGGGGACCGACTCCAGAGGGATTCTCCTGCAGAGGAGGCAAGTCAGATCATAGGTAAACAATGAGCATACACTTTTTAATGTAGTAGAGGTGGAGTAGTGGTTGTGGAGTAGTGTGACTGTCAATATGTTTGAATGCTTTAGAAATTAGCTGATTACATAACAAATGTGATAATGTCTTAGGATAGAAAAATATCTATACAGAATGACATAGAAATCCTCCATATATCACTCGTGGTCTAATAATCGGATACTGTCCAGGAGTTGGACTTTGACAACCTGATCAATTACTTTACTTTCAATTACTATTTGTCACTGTGTCTTTGTGTGGTTGTATACCATAGATTATATGTATCTCTGTACTTGATATTATGTTTTTTATGTGTATTCCTTGAATACTTTGGTTTGTTGTCCTCTAAAAATAAATACTGTGCCCAAAAAGAAATATCACTTCAAAATACTTGTTATATTTTATGATGTATTATTTACGTAATCACCGCCATCAAGAGGAAATTAAATAGCAAACCATCTCTTGGTACCTCACATATAAATCGGCGTGATATTTCTTCCCATTAAGCACTCCAAGCAAGGTCGGCACTTCGTTGTTTCTGAAGTTCAGAGTGGAATCATAAACAGCTGCAGCTACATGAGAAAAAAACAGCAGGAAACTGTACTATATGATTTAGAAATGTCTGATATTTACTGGTGGCCATATTCAAACACTTGATTGATTAATGATGTATACCCACCAGTGCCTCTGAGGTTTTGGACGGTTACCCAGAATCCTTTGGTCCTGGGCAGAAGGTGATACTTCAGTGTGGGTAAACCTTTGCTCTCAGCCACCTGCATGCTGATCTGGTGTTTCTTTGGTGTGAAGCGGGTTCCTTCACAGAAAAGCAAGAACTGCAGAGGAACATTAGACCGTTATGAATGCCCGCAACTCAAAATATGTTTGTAGAGTCAACAGAATACGTACCCAGTAGTTTTCGGGGTAATCTCGCAAATTCTGAAGACTCTGAGCCACCGTCCTTCGGTCCTCTTCCCACTTCCTCTTGCAGAAAACGATCTCCAGGAAGTACCACATCCAGCCAATAACAGGAACATAGCTCAACTCGTGTTTGGCCAGCACTTTGGAGCTCTAGAAAAATATTTAAAGTCAAAGGGACAGTTTGGATTCTTTGGAAGTAGCGTTGTATGACCTACAGGTGGGTCCGTCTGACCACCACAGCACTACGGGTAATTAAATGATGAATATGGATGAAAAGATCATACTACCCCACTTACAAAAAAGACAAGATAGCCATAAAAAGGTAAAAAAGAAAGAAGAAGTGGACATAATAGGGGATACTTTCTCTTACCCCAAGAACTCGGAATCTGTCACAGAAGGCCCAGCCGCACAGGAAGTCAATATCGTAACTGTGATTGAGAACCACGATAGCATTCTCCTTTCCATACAGCGGAGAAGTCTTTGGGTCTGTGTAAAGTGTACATTCTGTCCCAGACCACCAATCCAGGGCAGCCACCATCTCTGAGGAGCATTAGCACACAGAGATGTGGCACAGTTCTTATTATGTGAACGTCACTTGTTATGTGAATACAGATACATTACATCCATGAAGTGCCTTTAAATGGCATGTAAATAATTGCAAAAAAAGTTACCACTTAAAAGATTTATTCCGTCCACCAACTTAATCAAACATCAGCAACCGAGAGCGGACATCAGCTTTATCTGTGCGTTAGAGGGTAAGAGCAGTACTCACGGCTGCTGATGCAGTAACCCAGCCTGATGTTGATCCTGCGTGCCAGCTGTTTACTGACCAGCCACAGAGGCGAAGTACAGATCTGCAACAGGTTGATGATGATGCCGCTGACCAGGAACACATAGCAGATGAGCAGGTGGCACAAGAACTGGGACTTCAGCAGCTTCAGGAGGCCCATAATTCTGGAACATGGAGAAGGCGTCACAATGTAACCACTCCCTCGAGTGACACGTCGGACAAGTTTCTTCATCCAGCTGCGTCAGACAAAGATATCAGCCAGTGCTTCCCCGGGCTGTGACTCACAGCACCCGGAACACAAAGGCTTCCTTTGACTGGTCGAATGGAGCTTTCCAGCTGGTCTGTGCACAAGCGGCTTCTCAGAGGGCCAAAAATGTGCCAGTGACCCCTTCAGGGATACGGAACACAGTATAGTCAATTATTCTGAGCCTAAACCCACAACTGATGTTTGGTTACAGCATATCCTAAATGTCATGGCGATATGAAACATTATGCACGCTCGGTGTTATTGGATCAATGTGCGCTGGAAGGTCAGGCCAATCATGCTGAAATCTAGCAGCATGTAAGTAGGTTTTCTATTCTAAGAAACACACCCACACACAGCACGGAGAGGCATTATTCACGATTAAACGGTTTCTGATGATGATGCATTCCAATCTGCAAAGTTAGTAGCAACAAACAATAATCCAATACAATTTAAATCTTAAACCAGCATCTACGTGAAGGTTTTGAGATGAAGTCTCTGCGTTTGAAAAGCCAAGTTATTACTCGTCCAAAGACAAACAAAAACACACCTTAGATTCTTCTGAAGATTGTACCTTGATCAGACAGTTGTCTTGCCCCAGAGACCTTTGATCGTTTAAAGATGGCAAAAAGGAAATCTCCAGCCTTTAATTGGTGCCACCGAGTTCATCTTTTCCTTTAATTTCAGGATTCATTCAGCATGTGTTCTCTCCAGTCGACAGAGAGCAGAAAGAAAACCTCCCCACACAGGGAGCCACGCCTATCTGAAAACCACGCCAGCACCCGAGGATGGAGCCTCCACTCTCTCTGAGAAACTCACTCAAGGCTGCGGTTCTGAGAGGTAAATAAAACTACAATAGGGAAATAGTTCCCCCACCCTTCTGTGAGCTTTACTCTTTACTCTCCCCTACGCCAGAACCTTTTAAAAAGTCATGTATTTCTGCACACAAAAAAGCTGCAACACGTGTACTTTGCAGCAGAACAAAGTCTGCAGACTTGCCCTTTGCCCACCTGACAGAAAAGAAGGCGGGGCCAGGAAGGCTCTGACATGGGGCACACCTGTAATTGGAGAATGAATCAACCGGCAGGCTGTTTCGCACAGAGGGTCGAGAGACCTCCGGCCGCAAAGCGTTTCGGACCGCCCCGGACACTGGTGGACCTTCCTTCAATGACCAAACGTATGAACGTGTACAGTATATAGTTTACATTCTTTAAAAACGTGACATAGATTTTATGAAGCCAATAAGAGCAGTTGAATAGGCAACAAAGTATCTTTGTTTTATGAAAATAATATCTCATATCTCCACTCTAAGCTTAACGTGTAGTAGAAAACTGGCGAACTGCGTCTTGGTGAGCAGCACATCCTGCTGGTAATGCAACGTACGTGCAAAAGTGTTTCACCATTTGGATTCAGTCATGTGGCTTGTCAGCATTCGTTTTCAAATTTGAGCATGGCAAATAATGCAGTTCTCCAAGAGGCACGTCAAATGCAGCAATTAACTGAGTCATTATGTTTGCCAGATGGAAAAAATGAGTCTTTTCGATGTTCTCATTCCTTGCTGAAGCTAATATTAACGGAAACAACTGCACTCACCGCCTTTCAATCCAAAACCTTCACTTTTATTCCCCACTTCAATTTGATCCCTTATGAAGGATTTCCTTTTTGCTAAAAGAGGGGAAACATTAACTGCTCCATTAGATGGGGAAAACAATTCCCTGCTATAAATAGCTGTGTGACTTTTTACTTTCCACAATTTGTTTCATGTTTTATCTTAACATTTAACATTTTTTAATCTGTTGTGGAACCTTAATCAAACCAAACAGTATTTGATTATTTCTCTTTGCAGCCAGAGAACTGTGAAAGAAGGTTAATGGGGCGCTATTAGTGTTCATTGTCATCTTGTTTTACACGTCCCATAATGCTTCAACCAGAAGCGGTGCAGCATTCTTAAGTGAACTGAGGAAGAATCACACATGGTTTGAATTTTAAATCCCACAGCACCTTTACAAAGCAGCCAAAGTCAACATTTGTGTATGTCCAACTCACTTTCGTGCAGGCCTTTGACCAATGCTTTAGTCAAACGGGTTTGATTAGCCGAAAGCTGTATTATTATTTTGTCTAGTTCAAAGCTGATAGCGTAAACCATTCCTAGTTGCATTTGTTACCTGATTCAATAGAATATGTGAACAATCAGAATGGTTTATCCTTCCACAAAGGTAAATAACACTGCATCATTATGTAAGGTAGGATAGATAATACAGGAAATGATAGACGCATTCAAAAATAACAACATTAAAGTAGTGCATATAATGCATTGATAAGTGGAGTAATACCCTCAATCAATTTGTGCTGCATCAAGCAGTGATTCCATCACTGAATAATAATAATATGTATGGCACCAAAACCCCCCCCCAGACTTTGATAGATAAAGATGTATAAAAAATGATCTGCTATGAATATACATTTTGTTATAAGAGTTATTGACAAAGTGAATAAACTTTTATGAAAAACACATGAAGCTGAAGGAATGCAGGACAACTCCAAAGCCTAAATGTAGAAGAGGCCTTCCAAGAGAGCGACTGTAAAGGGAAAATACATATCACAGAAAAAACATACTTCTTAAAATTGGTTGTTGAACTGAAATGACTAACCATGTGCTTCCTGATGGGAGGCGCCAGGAAGGAGAGGGTCTCATTCATATTTCACTGACTCTTTAGTGGAAAAGTGGAGTTGATGTGAGGTTACTGGATCTAGAGATATGTGTGAGAGGGGGGGGGGGGACCTCACCGCAGAAGCAACTCTTTTCCAAGAATTGTCAACTTTCATAAAATGAGTTATGTGTAGTTGCCTTCTGGGGCCCTCCTTTTGTACCGAGAGTAATGTTGTAAGTTTGAGGACGGCTCTTTGACAGATTTTTTGCATGACACCCACCTACTATCATTTATCGTCCACTGTTAAACCAAGTAGAGAAGCTATAAAAGTAATAAACCTGGACTTTGTACTTCTTTGTCATGTGGGGAATCAGGTCAACTCGGTACCACAACATTTGTTTTATTCTCAAAACAAATTCTTAATAGCTGATGCTATTTCCTTTTTGTTTGGAAATGAATCAGTTCCTCTTTCAGAGATCAGTGGCTGCAGCTGATATTTTTCAGTCAAGACTGAATCACGTCGATGTTGCGGTCCAAACGCAACAGCTTTCAGGACAAAGTATACTTTTGGCTCAGAAGCACAGCAGCCATTTGGATGAGCGTGCTGTTTAAAGAATGCACCATGGATTAAGTGAAATCACTGCTTAAGTTTGATTAATGCGCCATTCAGCATCAATAGACTGTGACCGCCTGACTGGCTTTCTCTCCTTTTACCCAAAACAAATTACCACTCATTCCAGCCCTTACAAAAACGTTACTCCTTGCGGTACAAATGTTTGCTGAGTAAAAGATACAGAGATCACAATATTGAATTAGAAAGAGTGATAAGAGGATAGTGTAACCATGTTTGAAACACAAAATCCAGCTGCACAATTAAATCTGAGGAACATTATTTGACCGGACAGCCTAGTCAGCAGTATTTGTTGGTACTCTCACTGGAAAACTGTGACTGACAACATTTGTGCAGGTCTGAATAAATCAGGAAGAACTCTATCCTGGAAAATACCGCATTCATTCTGGTTTTGCGCAGGCTTTAGTAAATAAGGCAATAACTGTCATAAAGGAGATCATGTGCTCAGATCTTCTGAATGCATTCACTGGGCTCTTTGACGTACAGGGAAAAAAAGTGCAAATCAGAAAAAGTGACAAGTTTTTGTTGGCTTGGTATGACACAGTGTACATCTGCAGTAGGCCAGTAACGAGATCCTGATGTTCGCAGCGTCTGTTACTCAGAGGATTCGGCCCCACAGCCTCGTCCATCGGGCAAAGGATCCGTGGGCCCCAACGACACATCCGACTGTCAACGAAATCCTGGGAGGTTTTCTGGAGACACCTGCTCCTCCGGGCTGTGGGGACCGACACGAGGCCTGACTCCAGTGCCAAATGGCAACTGGCCTGAGTGAAGTTATTTGATGTCATGCCATCAACAAGGTGGAGAAGATTAAAGATACTGCCTGGTTCTGTAATCACATGTCTCCCCTTTCAACTTTTACTCCTGCCTCCTTTTGACAGATGTCAGAATTGGGATATTAATGCTCGGGGATGAGAAAGCGACTCAACATATGGTCACACGTGCAGAACGGTGGACGTTGGTCGACTGCACATGTGTGAGAGCTTTCGTTGTGCGGATTCTGTAATGTATTCAAATAGAAGCAGGACATTTTCAATGTTTCACATTAATTGTCTCTGTGCAGAATGTGATAGCAATGCAGAAGTCAACTGAGGAGCAGGAGGTTGATATAAATATCATTATTGTGCAAATAACAGACAATATTGTATAGAAAATATACACTCAAGCCAATCCAGACAGAAACTATAAGGCTGATTTAGCTAATCTAGAAATTCACATAACGTTGAACTATTGTGCTCCATTGACATTCAGGGATCTTTGTCATGCTTATACTCAACTTAAAAAATATTGTAGTTAAAGTTGACTGAGGTAAAGTTTAGCTCTAAAGATTAAATTATTACAAATAATGAAATGGAATCAATAACAATTAGGAATAACAACAGATTACATGACAATATATAAGTGGTCAACAACCCTGTTTAACTAATAGAAAATTAACTCTGTCGTTCCCCTCTGCTGTATCGGCTCATGTCTTGGTTTTTATTGTCAGCCTGTTTATTTACAGCTGGTGAATATTGGTAAGCTGGTGAACACGGCAGAGCGATTAGAAGATGAAGAACAGGTTATTTCACTCCAGGACTATCGAAGACAGCTTAAAATAGAATGAATATCGTATAAAACATTTCATCAGGTGGCCAGTAAGATAATTCAAATGAATCCTCATGCTTTTCATCTGCTAAACGTGGAAACTATTTACCTATAATACCTTGCATGCGTTGATGAACAGATGTACTCAGGGATCCTGTGACATCATTGCTGGGTGGATCTACAGGTGCAGCCAAGCACGATGATGCTGGCTCTGTTCCACCAAGGAAATAAGCTTAACACATCCAACCAGAGAGGGCATCAAAACACAGCTTTTCAGTCGGGTTATTCTTTAAGTGTCTGCCACCGGTGGCACACAAAGGAATTTGTTCATGCAAATATATTTAGGTAATAGTGCATCTGTATTTTTAATTGAATAACAATTTGATTTAAAATCCTTTTTTTTTAGATTGCCTTTGTTTACCTTTGTGGATAGTTAAAACTGCAATATTTTCTCCGGGTCTGTGACCACTGAAATATAATGTTAATTGAACTGTCTTCATGTCTGAGTTTGATTATTGATCGGAGTAAAATAAGAAACTGTGCAATCCTGAAATTATGAAGACACTGATTGCAAACACATAATATGGCAGTTATGTTAGAGATTACAAAATAGGAATTTAATAGATTTTTAAAGCCCAACACAGAAAGACCCACATTTAAACCACAGAGGTCAAAAGTAAAAAGTAAAACAATTACTAGCCGTCAGCAAGATTCACCCAAAATGTAAACTTTGGTTGAGAGGAAGTAGTAACTATCAAAGGCTGCGGGATGCCAGATCGGTGAGTAAGCCTCCGTAGTTGTAGAATGAAGTAATCTGGGCCATTTTTACTGTTCCAGCAGCCGTTTTTCAGATAGCCTTTGAAGACCAAGCCTGTTTGGTGGGGAGGGGATTGCCTCCAATGATTTTCCTCACAAATATACCACATCTTTTTAGACAATGCCAACAGCTGTTCACCTTCTCAAGAGAGTTAACAAATAAAAAGGACTTGAGTGGACTTCAAAACTTGCCGTACTCTAACCCTAAACCATCCAGCTGTTTCATTAGGTGAGAAGTCTTGTTTGCTGGTGCAGCAAAAAGTGCAATCAAACCATTAGCAACATATCTTTATTAAAAGGCTGGTATCCTCAAATAGCTTGCCATTTGTATTTTCACGAGCAGAGGTTCCATTTCAGCACAGCGCAACATGGCTGAAAAACCCATCAGAGATGTAAAAGGATATGATGTGATTACTTGTTTCCACTGGTGAAAAAAGGGAAGGAAGCTTATAGCATTGTAGTCATGCTCATTATGCTCGCTTTTATCCACTACCAAGGCTCTCCTGCACTGCCGTTGCTGCCTTTCCACTAACGTAAAGTACATAATATGCAGCCATGCGCTGATTATTACCCGTCCTTGTCAGCTGATATAAGGGTATTTCAAATGTTTGAAATTATTTGGCATTTAATGTGTTAAATCTTTGTTGTGCTCTCAAGCTGGCTGTCAATGCACCAATTACAATGCTTAATGAAGACATTTAAAATGTCTTCACTTGAACACTTAAAACTATATTTAAGTGTGTGATAACCCATTCATATAAATACCACGTAGCAAACTTTAGTGCAGGCAGTTAAATCCAATCCAATTTTAATTTGATCCCTTTTGGGTGTTTACACTTTTTGCCAGCCTCGTTATTATACAGCAACATGCAGAGCCGGCTTGGTTGTTATTTTAAGCCCAGGTGGAGCGTAACGCGATGTCTGGACTGTGTAAAAGTGTTTGTGTGTGCCAGGAGCTTTGACACTCCTCCACATATCTCCTGTGTACAACTCGCAAGGCCGCACCCATGACTGAGCCTGGCACAGCACCGCGGTTTACAACTGGAAATCTAACATTTTAACGTGCATATTGATGTGCATCCAGTAAACGCCGTGTTTTTTGTACTTGAAAGAGATCATTGCTCATATCAGAATGGTTCAGTTTCACCTTCATGTGAATCGGACAGTGAAGTTGTTCTCAGGGAGTTGAACAGTTGGAAGTTATCATTTTCAAGGACATTGGCATTCTTGGGTAATATCATTAAAAACAGAAGACAGGTGATTTATCTCAAAGGAGAGCCAACTAAAAATGATTTTGATTGCCTCGGCCATCACAAAGATGTGTGGAGCTATTTTTGTAAATCCAATAAATCATACTTAAGAGAGCCTGCAGCCATTTGCGGTGTCTGGCTTTGTTTTGTCCAAGGTTACTGCTAGGCCAAGACTTCACAACATGATTTAATGAGACCAAATGCATCTGTTCCCAGTTTTACACCAGTGCCATCAAGACCTAAGTGGAAACAAGCCTTGCTTTGACACCACGGACATTGTTCGGCATCAGACTTTGTTCACTTTCTGTGCAAACTGCGGTTGTATTTGGCTTTCCGAAGGACCGGCGTCAATCTTCAGTCTTTGTTTAACTAAACATCCGTACACATAAATTACATTTGTGTGGGGAAACTTTCCCCTTTCCTTCTTTTCAACTTGACAATAGCCTCTACTTTGTTCTGGACTCTTGTGCCACTCGGTCATGTCAGTCATTTAAAGCACAAGAAGTGAAGCCTCTCGAACGCATGACATCAACGAGGTGGGTCCGTGCAGACAGCTTGGAGCCTCCGCGCCGCAGGACCTCAGCCTGCAGCCCAACACTTCCTGGCACCTCTATTCTCTGGGAGCAGTACGCCCCCCCCCCGACTCCCACCAAGGTTGGCAGAGAGAAGGACCATGGATATTTTTCTAATGTCTCATGCCCTGAAATAAATGACTTTATTTCAAATCTCAGACTTACTTGGTTGCTTCTACACTGTCCGTAGTCACTTTGATCGGCAGCATCAACAAAGGAGCAAGTTGGACCACTGAGTGCTGATTTTATCTGGAAGCTAGGAAGCACATATTATGACCTTTGATGAACCCGGCTGGGTCAGAAAGGTTGTGTATGAAGTAACATAATCTACATTGACGTGAAGCACATTATATATATAAAATATGTGTTATATGTCAATAAATATGCTAACATCAGCAGCTCTGCAAAAGTCAGCAAGGATTTTATAGTGAAAGAAGCCCAGCATCGACGCTGGTATTTCACAACAGCTGTGGCTGAAGAATAACATTATTCCCAGAGCAGTTCTCCTCTTACACTTGTAATAAGAGGCGTCCCTATCTGACTTTAGCTTTCTGTGTGTCTCTGTAAGCTGTTAAAAGCTCCACATCCCTCCAAAATGAACATCAACCCAAACTGGTCTTTGGTTAATTCATTGTGTCATTCTAAACCACTCACCTTGTGGCCCTTTTAGTTATAAACCACTACTGAAAGTGAACATGGTGCTCTTTCATTTAACAGCAGCCAGTTTGCTTTTTTTGTTTTTAATCCGGTTGAAATGCTCGCTGTTTGCTAAATACAAGACTCAGCAGAAAATGCGGGTTTACTGTGCCACACATTGACATACTCTGGCGAAGCAGCGTGAATCACCCGCAGTGTGCTCTGGACTTCAAACCAGCCACCAGTGCCAAACCCATGTAGTCAATCTATGGTTTCTGCCACGTGGCCTATTCCAGGACACGCAACCCAAATCCGAACCCCCTCCACTACGAGAGCTAAGATTGAAACTTTACCCATTTTTCCTAAAAGCACATTCTCTTTCCTGGCCTCACCATATTTAACTTAACCCCTTCAATCCCTGCTTTCCCCACCGTGAGTCACATGGTCTGGTCCAAAACAACAGACAACAACAAGATACTGCAAAGTCAATGCTGAGCAGTCCTCAGCTGAGGCAACGCAATGTTCTACTTGCTCTTTCATTATGCGAAAGAAGACGACTTGAGGAAACTTAATTTAAAGAAAAAAAAGCTTTAAATAGACAGATTTCTTCACCTGTTGATGCACATTAATGTCCTAGATGAAGTCCATCCCCAACATTGATCAGGCAAACTTGGTATGCAAGATAGATCTTTTTTCGGAAAATAAATCTGTAAAGAATTATAGATAAATAGATTATGAAGTAAATTTTACTTTTCATAATTACTATGAGTTGAGCACAATTCTTTCTTGATTGAAAGTAATATTATTAGTACATTATATAAACAAAAAATACAATACATTTTACAATAATGGAGCATTTTCAAAGTAAATGTAGTACTATCTGTTTGTGTAACTGCAGATGTGCTAACACACCAACAGGTTATGCTTTCACACATATTATATCTAATGCTGGGATGTGTAAGATGAACAAAGATCGTTGCTGAGTGCAGTTGGAATCAGACTTGAAGGGTCAATCTGGTAATATTCTATTTTTCTTTTTGTCAACGAGGTCAATAACAGGAGACCAAAACAAATAATCCATTAATTCTACTGAAAAGGATGGTATGCGTATCCAAAGCCTGATGTGATTCATCTGTGTCAAAGTCACCGTTGGACAAATTTGCCAAAAATGCCTTTTAAAAACAATCAACCATAGTTGTAATTGGTGACTTTTTGCAACATTAGTATAAATGTTGTAGTGTAAATCATTTTCAATCCACAAAATATTAGCTTAACAATGCGATGAACAGCTGTTTAACAAGATTAAACTTTTAAAATCTGAGAAACAGAAAAAAGAAACTAAGAATTTAGAATCAGCATGGGAATCATACATTCTGGATTAGGTCTTTTTATGAAACTTTCTGACAGTAAAAAATGCATATCAACACTAGCATAAAACTTAAAAATTGATTTAGCCTGTATTTCATACTGTTTGTTAGTTAAACAGAATAATTTCAATATGACAGTAATTATTTTGGAATAACTGTCCGCCAATGTGTAATCAACAACATTGAGTACAAGAAATTTATTCAAGAAACAAAATAACCTCACACTAATGTTTGTAGAAAATGTAAATCTAACAACGTAAGGATGAAAATGTACATTTTGTGCATTGCAAAGTCTCCAAAAATGAACAAAAACGGAAAAACATGGCTGCTATATAGAAACAAAAACAAAGTGACCAGAAATAAATCCTCAACCCAAACTAGTCACAGTCACACAGTCTGATTCCATTTAAACCAAGATTTTTAAGTTTCACAACATCCATAAGTGATACTTGTGACTAACATATGAATGAAAAGGTAATTTGAATAACATATATTTACAGTTTTGGATCTTCACGACTCATCACAAACAATCACTAACTTCCGAACCGCAACTTCTCTGCTGTTGACGTCAAATTTACTTGGCGCTTCGGACACTTTAGACCTAACAGGCCACTTAAACTGCAATCACAAGTATTTAACTACCTTTAACTACCTTAACTTGTGTCAAAACCTCGATCAATCCTCTTTTTTGTAGGTGTGTCACCGATAGGTATTATAGGAAAGTATAGGCAGGCATTGGTGTTTGCTAAAGTGACATTAGCCCAACTTGCAGCCACTTTTAGTGATTGACCATTCATAACTCCTGGTAGAATATTAAGTACTGAGAAATGTTCCAAAGGATATATCACTTTATCGACACGGAGGCCCTGTCTGGACAGCAAAGAAAATAAACAGTGGCTTTTTTAAACATACACACGCACACACACTACTATAACTAACTTCCTCTGGCAGCTATAATCAAATACATAAATGCTTGCTGTATTTATGTATGTAATTACTTTAAAGCAGCTGATGTTTATCCTCTCCAAAGCTTTACGTTACAGTTTGTGTAATATTTAAAAAAAACTAACAAGTTAAGGATTAGCATATCAAAAAATCTTGCAATACTATAATGTGCTATCTTGATGTTTGTGATATACAATTATGCACTTTGTCAGTGTAAACATAAATAAATAATTATTTACAAACTAGCAAAAAATGCTGAAAAACACGACAAGCAGAGCATAAATAATTTACAAAAAAGAATTATAATACAGACTTAGTATAAACATCTTTGGCATTTACTAAAATGGCTTATTTAAATCATTCTGAAAATAATGAAGAGAAATAGTAATGGAATTGAAAGCAAAATGCTTATGCTTTGGTTTAAGAAACTGTCTTAAGCCACAAATCCAAAATCCTACATTATTAAAGATGCAGGAAACAACCTGCAGGAAAGCATAGGGCATGTAAGTGGTTGTACAAAGAATCCTATAAAATGCAAGTACACTGGGTATAATCATGTAATCTGCTCAAAAAATAAGAAACATTTTTTACTACCAGTGTAAAAAATGTATACGTAACAGGAAACGGTTTCCTCTCCATTGGATGGATCAAGCATACGGTAGTATGTCAATCCTCATTTACTTTGAAATGTGTTCAGTGCTGACGTGATGTTTACTTTCAGAGGTTCTTGTCTTTTTCCCACTGGTGTTATTTTTCTGTCAGACGCGATTCAGTTATCTGTGAAAAGATTGATGAAACAGCAACCATTACTGCCACATCTATAATGAAAACTAGGACGCTCGACGGGATTCACGCAGTCAAAGTGCCAAAGTGCAGCAACAACACAGTGTGCGCGTCAGAAGAAAGTGTGTCTTTAGTGTCTGCGGCTGTGATTGTAAAAAAGTTGCAGGCTCAATTGCTCATTCCATCAAGATCAGAAATCTTTGGACCAACACAAGGTCTTTGACAACACATCGCAGGCATTGTACATGGGAAAGGTGACAAGCACATACATGGCGTATCGTTTTTTGTCTTTCTTTTTGCATTTAACAACACAGAATAAATAATCCCTCTCAGCATTACCTTATGAACAGTTGGAAACTCCAGCTCATCTGAGGTTTGAGAAAGATGTTGAAGGTTTAAAGACTTCATCTACAGTATTCAAAGATGGAGAAGGTTTTATACCCCTCTGATCTTTGTACTGTATACGCATCAACATATCTGGAACCTGCACATGCTCACATTAAATACACATACGCACCAATCCCAATACTATCCTATGTCTATATCTACATTTGCTAATATTTGCGTAGCTAACCTCTGCCATCATGTCCTAATCTAAAAGGTGCTCGTACTCCAGCTCACACTCTAGGGACTTAATTGAGCCATTCATAGAAGGCTAAGGACTAATGTGGATATTACAGTGTGAATACTTGCATGCTGTTATGCAATTATGAACCGTTTTGATCGGAGTGCTGAAAACAAAAGCATTCACAAAAATGTTCTTGGTGTTGGTTTGCAATATCCTAAATTTGCATGAAATTTGCAATCAATCAAATAACATAAGTCTATTATATTATATGACAACTATATATTTCAAACGTAGTGTATTGCAATTATCAGTCTGCAAAGGTTGGGCTCAAAAGGGATCTTTGCTAGATTAATGAGCTAATTGCATGTTTCCTGTACTGCATTAACGTAGCACATTAAGGTTTAGCAAACAAGTGTATCAGATTTATTGTTATAACTTAGTAGTAAGAACTCAGTAGCGAATCAAAGTGTGTATACTAACCTCTGCATTCATACTTGAGGTCAGAGAAGAACACCAGCTCTTGAGAGAAGACAAACAAGCCTAACCTTCCTCCGGCAAACGTCTTGTCATAAATTGGTCCCGAGTCGGCCATTATTAGTTTACCTTCATAGACCACAACCCTGAAAATAAAAGGACAGACCTTGACCTTTTTTATCTGTTGTTTCACCACAGTTTCACCACATATACAAACTAAAAATGGCTCAAATGTTTTACCTTATGAAACCAGTCTTTGGTCTGTGGATGAGATGCCACCTGTATGCCGTGTAGTCCTTCCACCCTATGTTTTTGGGGTCATGCCACAAAGTCCGCACCTATGTCAAATAGTTAGCAACAATTAATATTGCGTCAGTCTTTGGAAAATCAAACAATAGCATTTAGATCTCAGCCCACCTGTCCAGGAGTGTTGCCCGTGTGCCACAAAGCATTCCTGAGGTTTTCTCCGGAGCCGGTGGTCGAGTTGACGACTTTGAGGGAAACGCCAGAGATGCCGAAGGCCTTGGAGGGCTTGTCCTCCCAGTAAGTCTGTGTGATCTGCTTCCACATCACCACATAAAAGCGCCCACTCGACTGGTAGCCGAAAACAAAGCCTGCATAGTCATCATCCCTGTCCGTGTTCACGTACATCGTTCCACTGAAGTCCACAGCACTGAACTCATCAAAACCTGTGGTGGTGGAGAAGAAAGGGGATTCCACGTCTCAGGGCTCTGTGCTGTCAAATGGAGTTTCAAATCCTTGAAATGAAAGTGAACACATTTTTGTTACTCACCTACTGCAATGCCTGGGTCAGAATTGGCAGTCTGAACCAGCTCTTTTCCCTGGTGTCGGACCACCCAGTTGGGATCGATTTGAGTGGTTCCCTTAGGATCCAAGTGGACCATCTGGAACTTTCTAAAGTCTGTGACACTGATAGCATCATTCTCCGGACACACATCAAGAATATCTGGGATGTTGTCATTGTCAAAGTCATCTTTACAGGCATCCCCTCTTCCGTCAGCTGTGAAAGACATATATTAAATGCATTTTAAAACAATTTAAATCAGACATACAAAGTTTTAGCTACATGTTTTATATTTTTTTCATAAATTGGAAAAATCTCTATGGCAGCTAAAAAGAAACCCTAATAAAACCCTGCTGAAGTAACTACTGAGGAACTCTTCCAAAATAATATTAAAATGACTGGGGAAAATAGCGGTTCCTCCCAGGAAATTCACTTAAATAGATCTGCCAAGTCTACTAAGGCAAAACAGCCATCTTTTCATGCTATGACAACTTCCACTGATACTTGTAACCATCTAAAGTCTCCAGTCTATTAAATCCAGACTGGGCTGGATGCCAGGAGCTAACAGGGAAAAGCACTAGTGCCTTGTGAGGGCCACTCGGGGCAAGTAGTGAGCTGCTTCATTGTCATCGTCTTTGTTATTGCATCGGCTACATCGGTCCGATCAAATATACACTATCTAAGGATCCGCGAAAGGGTCTGCAAGGCCTCAATCTCCTTCGCGGTCTGTTTCCAGTTACAGACAGCTGTACAACCTCCAGGTAACCCTGCTACAATTCAGTGCTGTGGATTAATCACATGCAAAGCTTTAAGGTAATAAAAACTTCACTGCCTGGCGTGTGCCGTCCTGGGCTTCTAACTTAGGTCATGCTGAATGACATCACTCGTGCCAACCCGGTCGTTGACTTTTTCCACAGACAACATATTTCACACCTGCTGCAGTGGAACTGATTTCTGACTGTGGAAACATGTGAGTATTATAGAGTAAAGAGAACAACGTCCGAGTGCATGGAATCCATGGCAAACAGAAAACCAAAGGATGACTATAAACTTATGTAATGAAATTAAATATAAGATACGAATCTATAAACTACACATGATAAATAGTTTCAGTTACTGTCTTAATGACATGGTACGCATTTATGACATATTGCAAAATGGGCTGTTTATCCGCAAACGTAACATAAAACAAATTGGTAATAACTAAGAAGGTTATAGCTTCATTAAACACATAATTAGTTTTCCAGATTTCTGATGCCACAAAGCCCCATGATAATACTGTAATGAGGATGTTTAGCTACCTTTGACTCATACATATAATATAAACACAAAGAAATGTATAGTTGAGTAGGGACATTTCAGTACCCTTTGACCTGCCAATTTAGCATTACTGCATTAAACACGGGACAAATATGCAACGCGTACACAGCCGGTTTCACACATGGATTAAAAGTGCACGGCACACACCAACTCCTGCAACATTTCCACCTTTTAACCTTTTGAATGCTTCATTCTCACCATCGGAGTCGATCTGGTCTGCATTGGGCGTCAGCCTGCAGTTGTCTTTGTCGTCAGGGATACCATCATCATCGTCGTCATAGTCACAAGCGTCTCCTTTGCCGTCCTTGTCATGGTCCGCCTGGTTAGCGTTGGCCACATAGGGACAGTTGTCCTGGTTGTTCTGATGGCCGTCTTCATCAATGTCCTGGTTGTTGTCACACTGATCTCCAACCAGGTCATTGTCTACGTCGGTCTGTTGGATGAACACCGACAGAGGTTAACACTTCCTGTACCTCCCGTGGCACCGCGAAGTGCCATGAAATGCACCGTGGTGTGGCACCTGGTCAGGGTTGTGCAACAACGGACAGTTGTCACAATGGTCACCAACTCCATCCATGTCGGTGTCCTTCTGATCGGTGTTGTACACGTAGGGGCAGTTGTCGCTCTCGTTCATAATGTCTGAGGGAAAAAAGACAATTGATTACATTAAGAATGTAATGTTTAATACAAAGTGCTGTCCTGGATGGAGCGATTACATTGATCCGTTTAGACTCAGCTATCTTACCATCTCCGTCGATGTCCACCGCGCAGGCGTCCCCTTCCCCGTTGTGGTCAGTGTCTATTTGAGCGGGGTTGTGTTCATAGGGGCAGTTGTCACAGCGGTCGCCAACTTCATCCTTGTCAAAGTCAAACTGGCGAGGATTGTAAAGTAGGGGGCAGTTGTCCTGTGACAGAAACGACAGGGTTGTTAGGGAATTCTTCAAGTATCTTAAGTATGTGTTGAAAACACTCGTACCCGCTCGTCTAGAATTCCATCGCTGTCATCGTCCTTGTCACAAGCATCTCCTTGGCCGTCCTTGTCAAAGTCTTCCTGTCCAGAGTTGGGTAGGCTTGGGCAGTTATCCTGAAAATGGTAGCGTGACATCAGGTAGGCGATAGTTTCACAACACTGCGGATTGGATTCATCAAATAGAGTGACAGAGCTGAACAAAATACCTTCTTGCAGTGATAAGTGGCGTTGGCGCCACACACAAGGTTCTGATTGGGCCAACCATCCAAGTCAGAGTCTTCCCCACAAAAGAAGCCATCTCCGGCGTAACCGGTCCTGCACTCGCACTTGTACATCGGATCACTGAAGTGGCTGATGTAGATACATTCGGCATATTTGTGACAATTGTGGGTATTGTCTTTGCATGGGTTCTCAGGCTCACACACCTAAAGAAAAAAACAGGGCAGGTGAAAATTCAAAATTAAACCCAAAATCAAAGTTTCCTAATGTCATCAGACAGAAAACAAAGAGGGCTTTCCGTGCCAGTTGGTGTCAACTTCTGATGACAATTCAAAATATGTTATCTTACCACTAATCTTCCCTTCCTCTTTGGAATGTCACCCCAAACTGAGGGACTGATTGTTGAGGAGATACAACAAATCCAAAATGCAGGGAAAATCTAGGCATTTTTGATTTGATGAAATCCCAATTATTGCATCATACATCACACAACTAATGACTGTTTCTTCTTTTGCAGCGCCAGGTATTCACAGCTGGCACTTGTTACCAGAAGATAGACATAACGCCGTTTGGTTGCCACTGTATGAGCTCATAGAGGAGAGAGTGACAGCAAGAATCCAACTGTTACATCCCTGACCAGTCGCCTGTATCTTTCTTTCCGTGTGTTGCAGGCAGCCCAGAAGACGGCTTAAGTGATTCAAACTGGGAAACGGAGCCTCCTTACTACGAAAGAGATGAAACAATTCGGATTTGCGGATGACACCACCCTCATTGGACTGATCTCTGGTGGGGATGAGTCCACCTACAGGTGGGAGTCTGACCATCTGGTGTCCTGGTGCAGCCAGAATAACCTGGAGCTCAACGCTCTAAAGACAGTGGAGATGGTTGTCGATTTCCGAGGGAACAGAGCCCCACCCTCCCCCATCACCCTGTGTGACTCCCCCATCACTATTGTGGACACCTTCCGTTTCCTGGGCTCCATCATCACCCAGGACCTCAAGTGGGAGCTGAACATCAGCTCCATCACCAAGAAGGCTCAGCAGATGTTGTTCTTCCTGAGGCAGCTGAAGAAATTCAACCTGCCAAAGACGATGATGGTGCACTTCTACACGGCCATCATGGAGTCCATCCTCTGCTCCTCCATCACCGTCTGGTACGCTGCAGCCACAGCCAAGGACAAGGGCAGGCTGCAGCGTGTCATCCGCTCTGCAGAGAGGGTGATCGGCTGCAATCTGCCGTCCCTGCAGGACTTGTTCGCTTCCAGGTCTCTGAAGCGAGCTAGAAAGATCGTGGCCGACCCCTCTCACCCCAGACAAAAACTGTTTGTGCCCCTTCCATCTGGCAGGAGGCTGAGGTCCATCAGGACTAAGACCTGCCGCCACACGAACAGTTTCTTCCCGTCAGCAGTCGGGCTCATCAACAGAGCCCGGTCCCCCACTGACTGACTATAACATCCCACCGGTCACTCCCCTCACACTGCACATGTCACTTTAACTGTCATTTTTCACTTTGTCGTCACTCGTCACTTTGTTACTTGTTCGCTAGTGCACTTTATGCTTAATATTTTTTTACTTTTTTAATATTTTAAATTTTTATACTAACCCATAGCCTTATTCTACTAACCCATTGCATTAGCATTTCATTTTACTTTATTTTATTACTTGTGCACTGCTGTCTTGTTGTCTATTGTTACACTGTCTACTGTCACGCACCAACCGCCAAGACAAATTCCTTGTATGTTTGACATATTTTGGCAATAAATGTTTCCTGATTCCTGATTCCTAATTCCTGATTCCTGAATTCCACTCTTCTCAAATCAAATAGCCAAACCGGGGCATCATATCAAAACAAGTCGCTCTAGAGACCAAAGAGAAAATGGCCCACAAAGGATGTTATGCGAAGGTACGTCAGAGTGGCATGGCAAGTTTTCCCGGGAGTGAATTCGGTGATTTCGGGGGAGCATAAAAATCTGTACTAATTAAATAACATAACATAAATTACATGTCATATTTCTTGCAATACGGCTACAATTTAGCAGTTATGTGAGGAGTGGAAACAGCATGCTGTTTTAATAGAAGCACTCATCCACTAAACATCTATTGTAAAAATACAGTTTCAGTCTGCCTCTGATTTTACGATAAATGTAACAGAGGTGTGTAACATTTGTTTGTTCTTAATACTGGGTACACAATACTAACACTGGGTCATGGTAAGACACATTCATTTGTGATGGCCTGCCCTCCAACGCTTTGTAAAACCTACATATCATCCAAGCTGCTGCTTCCATCATTCTGAAATTTGGTTCTCACCTAAAAGGCTTCCATTGATGGTCAGTTACGTTCAAAGAGAGAAGCTTTAACACACCTGTTTGTTCTTTTTGGCAGCCTCCACACCCACAGCAAAAGGCTGCGTGCCCTTGTAGCGCTTCGGACAGGGCAGGCAGTGGAAACCTGGATCGGTGTTGATGCAGCGCTGCATTCCACTCACTTTGTAGCAAACATCCGACACCATGTCACACTGAAGGAGGGGATGAAAGGTATCAGCTAAAGGCAGGCAAATAATCAAGTACAAGTCAGGTTCATGCACGCAAGAAAAAACGGGAACTCTCACCTCATTGATGTCTTCACAGTTGGTACCGTTTCCACGGAAACCAGTAGGGCATGGTCCACACTCCCAGGATCCGTCTGGTGAGCTGTTGCACTCCACTCCCCCAAAGCACGGGTTAGAAAGACAGCCATCTGCAAGGGATTTAGATGACACACACGGGTGAAAAACAAAGGTAATTGATTTAAACATTGCTGGAGATGTCGGTATGAAACGGCTCGTGTTTGTTTTTACCTCAACATGATGACTGAGATTAAATTCTCTATTTTGCTCTTTGCGCAAAGATCCGCTGAAGATGACGGGAACATCACTACTTTTTGGTCAAAGCTTTTGACTAAACACACAAATGCCTCTCGAGGTAAATCCGAGGTTCTCCTAAGTCAATAAGATTCACATGATTGTTGGAACACATTTCATTGCCCAGCCAAGCAACCTTTACTTAAAAACTCGATACAGAGGCGACTGGTACTCACCTAGAGGACAGTCTTTTATGTTGCAGACGTCACTGTCCTTGGCCTCTCCGTTACAATTTTTGCCGCCGTACTGAGGTTGAGGGCTGTTGCATACTCGCGCTCGACTTTTGACTCCCCCTCCGCATGTTGCCGAACAAGTTGCCCACGGAGACCAAGGACCCCAACTGCCATCAACTGAAAAGATGCATCTTCAGTACTTGTTTGATAAAAAAATGTATTTACTTCCACAAACATTTCCCCTCTTTGTTATTGAAGTCTGAAATGTGAAAAGAAGCCACACAGTCAGAAGCCTGGAACATAATACTAGAAGTGAAAACATACTGAGCTGATTTGAGTCTACATTTCCTGAAAGACAGACAAGAGGCCGGTCGAGAGCACATGTGGAATGTTGCCTCGGGGAAATCAGGAGGCACAAAATAGTCTTATTTATTCCACACGGATGCTGCTGTAATAGCGATGCTGCTTTTCAGTGTTATACTTAATGCTGGAATGACTCACCTGGACAGGGTTTGGCGGTGCAGCGCTGAGTTTCTCTCCCACTTCCCTCGCAGTCTTTACCCCCCAGTTGTGGGACGGGAGCGTTGCAGTGTCGTATCCTGGTGATCTGTCCTTCCCCACAGGTCACTGAGCAGGACGACCACGGTGACCACAAACTCCAACCTCCGTCCTGGCGAACTGGGAAGCCAACATGAAACACATCAGGCAGAGATCACAAAAACACATGTCATGTATTATCCTCTAGATTTCCACCCAATCAAATAGTTGCAGAAATGTATAATTAGCAAAGGCAAAGAAAAATGGCAACCACATTTTCTACAAGTAAACATTATGTGATGCTGGCGATGATGGCTCACTTTCAAAGATATTCTGAGATGCCTGCGCCAGTATTTATGTCATTGCGGGTAAACAATCCTCCAGTGGTTAAACTGATTCAGTCACTCATACAGATGCAGAGTAACATTAGCTGCAAGCAATAATACAGGCTAATCCATAATTTATCAACACAATTCTTCACTTTTGGCATCCACCTCATATGATGATCAAAATCATTCATATTTTATCTTTTTGCACGTCAGGCGGTCGTCTGTCCTTCTACGGTGGATGAATCCAGCAGTGATGTATTTGGAATAAAATGTTGCACACCTTGCAACTGGATCATGCCATACTGTTCTTCACTGGGATGCAGACTCACTCAGATCCATTTTCAGCAGATTCATGGAAGCCAGAACTCTCTCTTTTGCACTTTGTGAGCTCTCATCTCAAATTTATCTCAGTTTTTCCATGTCTCCATCATGTCCCTCCCTCCTATAAGTCATACTGCTATTTGTCTTAGAGTATGTGTTGTTGAGGCAATGACAAATAGTGCGTAGTTTATCAAGATCATCGTCACTGCACTGAGGGGGTTACTACTGAATGCCATCTAAAGGAAGAAAAACATCCTCACCACGGCTGTCGCATTTGCCCAGGCTGCACTTGCGGGTCTGGATTGAAGGTCCGGTGCAGGGATTGCTCGTTGCATCACATGACCGACCCCTCTGTTGGGTTCCTGTTCCGCAGGTGACCGTGCACTCTGTCCACTCTGACCATGGGGACCAGCCATCCTCGCTGTCTGTAGTTGAAAACATTTTATACCTTATTTCTCATTAAAGTCAAAATGGAATAATAAAAGGATCACTGCACTGTTTTGATCTTTTATGTAAGCCGGTTTATCACATGATGTCATCTAAAAGCCTCACAATAACCACTCTGAATGCCATATTCAGGCCAATAAATGTGTGGGGCGTTTACAAAGAAACAATGGCTGAAATAGTCCGATTTTTTTACTGCCTGTTGGACCATTCATTTAAAATAGCATGCATGCATACAACTGTATGTGTTTTAAATTTGCTGTGTGCATTGTCAAATCAAAGGTTCATGGTACTTACGCATACACACGGGGCAGCACTCGCCGTCAATAAACGACGGGATGGCACAGGCCACTGGAGGGCATGTAATTTGGTGACAAACAATCTTGGACTCCTGCCATCAATGAATATTAGACATGCATCAGGGTAATTTATATCAGTAAACAGTAAAGATGTTCACCTCTCCATTTGATTTTGTAATACCTGGCAGGTACATTTAGTGCAGCTGTCCACAACCCAGTCTTCCTTATCGTCAAACAGGCGGCCATCCTGCCAGCACATGTTTTTCTCCTTAGTGTTCTTCATCCTCCCAAGGGCCTCCTTCATAAGCGTGTTCTCCTCTGTCTTAACACACAACAACAGACGGCTTTGCGGTCAGAAAGGAGATCAGTCAGAAATGATTAGGTCAAACTCATGATGAAGGTGCACTGCATTCCATGAAGCATGTGAAGCTACACACCTGCTGACAAGCTGATTCTAGCAAGAGATCACATGTGAGGTTATTTTAGCTTGATGGAAACAAGACCAACGCACTAAAGCAGAGGTACTGTTTCTCACTAAACGATTACTGTCAAAGAAGTAAGAATACTCCAAGAAACAAAACCACACAATATATATTATATTGATAAAGGGCCGAATAGCCTCCCGGCATCCTTTCTGTCCCTCTCAGGTTCAGTGGAAACCATTATAAGATATCTTTCTTTCAGATCACCTCATGAGAGAAAAGAGTTTCAGAGAAAACCTCAATGAACCAAGAGAAATAAAAAAAGTAGAAAAAAAGCTACTGCATTATGTTAACGGTAACAATTCTATTGAAAAATGTGAGTCTCATTACTTCAAATGGATAACTACATCTCTGTACATGTATAATGTTTCTGAAAAATGAGCCCTTAAAAAAAGGCTGCTTAGTTAAACACATTGTAAACTTCAACCCAATTGGAGAGCAGGGGATCTCGGGCTGGATTCCTGAACGCTTCGGATTGTCAGACTACTGCCGTAGGTTTGTGTGTACGGGCGTGTGCGTGAATCCACACCGCTGGAAAGGGAGGCAGCGGCGTGCAGCACTAGAATCTGAGACACCACTTGGTCTGGAAGAGCCTCAGGGACCCTTCTCATCCCAGACTTTTTTTTCCCAAGGTTCATGCCCAGACTCTTATTGTTGGGAGGCTCCCAGAGGAAACACATGAGCTTTATAAACACAGCCAGACATTAGACTGGACCCCATCGCTGCCAGGGGAACACTTCCTATATCCACATGTAACATGTCATAAAATCTGTCTGACTCCCGCTGCCACAGATAGCAGCAGTCAAACGGGTTCAGCAATCACAGGTGACTGTATAAACAGCCCCGAAGCTACTTACTGTTTAACTTTAAATCTATGTAGGTAACACAGTAACTAGAAGCTGACATCTATCATTCCGGATGCCACACAGAGGATTGAATTGTGTCAGGTCACCACCCTCAGGAGGCGTCGGTGTGTTGGCACCAACCAGCACTCGAGGGGGCCGGACGTCAGCACGGAGGTGAGAGCAGGGCCCAGCTGCGTCTCATCCACAATCACCCACCTGTTGCTGCCTTCCAATCAGGGGAGGTATTTAGGAGCGGCCCCGAAGCCTCTTCCCCGCCGGATTGTTAGTCTTGTTTGTGAGTCAGACCGACAACTCAGGTCAAAGAACAGCAAGAAGTCAGAGGCCGCTGTTCTAAAACTAACCAGTGTCCTGTCTTCCTCTTTTCACCCAGGCACCTGAACGGGCCGCATGGCCCACGCACCTCCCCGGGAATCCCGCTCACTGTTTTTCCCCCACCTCTGGAATCCGGGACCGCCGTCACCACCCCGTCACCTCCTAGTCCGGTGCCTCCTTTTCACGAATAAAATACATGGTGACTAACAAATCTGCGTTTGGGTCTTTTCCAGTGGAGGCAATACCTGACAGAACAATCCGGCCAAAGACATGGACCCAGCAGATCTACAATCTGTCCGCGGGGCCGTCACCAATCAAGGAGCCCTGCTAGATCAACACAGCCTAGCACTTCAGGAGATCATGAAGGGACTACAGGAGCTCTCAACCAGTGTCGCCGGGATACAACACCGACTCAGCGCCCCGGTTGGTCCTCCGGCTCCGGCTCCAGATCCTGCTCAAACACCGCCAGTGCCAGTCCCTTCCTACCATCGGGAGCCACAGGTTCCTACCCCGGAGAGGTACGATGGCGACCTCGGCAGCTGTCGAGCCTTCCTACTACAATGTGGGTTGGTCTTCGACCAACAACCAACTTCATTCGCCACGGACGGGTCAAAGATTGCTTTTGTGATTGGACTGCTACGTGGAAAAGCCTTAGAGTGGGCCTCAGCGGTATGGGAGACACAGAGTAATGTGGCAAGTACCTACCCAATGTTCACCTCAGAGATGCGTAAATTATTTGACCACCCAGTGCGTGGTAGAGACGCATCCAAGAGACTACACGCGCTGCGGCAAGGTACCCGAGGCGTCGCAGACTACGCCATTGAGTTCCGGACGCTAGCCGTTGAAAGCGGATGGAACGATGAGGCCTTAGAATCTGTTTTTTATAACGGATTAAGTAGCCAGATCAAGGACGAATTGGTTTCATACCCTGAACCAGAGACTTTAGAGGATCTGGTCCAATTGGCGATTCGGGTAGATAACCGATGCCGGGAGCGACAGAGAGAAAGGTGGCGCAGCGAGTCACCCCTCCCCCGAAGGGTAGCAACCTCATATTCTGTTGGAGGGGGACCTCCCAGGTACAACGCCAGATCACCAGCGGGGACCAATAATGAAGAGAGGCCCGAGCATGAGCCCATGCAACTAGGCCGATATCACCTTGACGAAGAGGAGCGGCGGCGCCGGTTTGACAACAACAGCTGTCTTTTCTGCGGGCTACAAGGACACTACCGTTCCTCCTGTCCTCGGCGCTCATCAAACAGGAGGGCTCGCTAGATGTGGAGAGAATACTAGCGAGCCAAGTACCCATATCTCCCAACCCCCGGCCCAGAGCACCACTGCACGCCACGCTCTCAACAAAAGGTCAGTCTTTTCGATTTCAAGTTTTAATCGATTCTGGGGCAGACGACAGTTTTATTGATGCTGATGTGGTGAGACAACTGGGCCTCAACACCACTCCTCTGGAGGGGGCTGTTGAGGCTGCTACCCTTGACGGCAGGCTGCTGGCCAGGATCACCAGCCGAACCGAGCCCGTTAAGCTATTTATTTCAGGTAACCACCAGGAAGAGATCAGCCTGTTAATTATTTCCTCCCCTAAGATTCCGATCGTTCTAGGACTTACGTGGTTGGTTAAACACAATCCGGTAATCGACTGGCCAGAGGCTAGGATAACCAACTGGAGTAAGTTTTGTCATGCTCATTGCCTGCGGTCTGCAAGTCCGAGACTAGAGAACAGCCAGGGATCCACCCAATGCGCGGCTGACCTATCCCTCGTCCCCACTGACTACCATGACCTGGGGGAGGTTTTCAGTAAGAATCGGGCCTCATCACTTCCACCTCACCGCCCGTACGACTGCGCGATTGAATTAAAGTCTGGTTCCACGTTCCCCAGTAGTCGTCTGTACAGCATCTCTAAACCGGAACGGGTAGCCATGGAGAAATACATTAAGGAGTCGCTCGCCGCCGAGCTCATCCGTCCCTCTTCGTCTCCATTGGGAGCAGGTTTTTTTTTTGTCACCAAGAAGGACGGTTCCCTCCGGCCATGTATTGACTATCGCGGTTTAAACGAGATAACCATCAAGAATAAGTATCCGTTACCACTCATGAACGAGGCCTTTGATGCACTTCAAGGGTCCACAATCTTCACTAAGTTAGACTTGCGTAATGCATACCACTTGGTGAGAATTCGTAAGGGAGACGAGTGGTTGACGGGATTTAACACACCGTTGGGGCATTTTGAATATCAAGTCATGCCGTTTGGATTGACTAATGCCCCAGCGGTATTTCAGGGGCTGGTTAACGACGTGCTCAGAGACATGTTGGGACGTTTCGTATTTGTGTATCTTGATGACATCCTCATATTTTCTAGAGACCCCACCGAACACATTCAACATGTCCGCCTGGTGCTACAACGTCTCCTGGAGAACAAGTTATATGCCAAGGCGGAGAAATGTGAATTTCATGCCGACACTGTTTCATTCCTGGGCTACGTCATTTCTGAGGGACAGGTGAGGATGGATCCAGCTAAGGTGGAGGCAGTACTTGGATGGCCTAGGCCCGACACGAGAAAGCAACTTCAGAGGTTCTTAGGGTTTGCTAACTTTTACCGACGGTTTATTCGGGATTACAGTAGTGTCGCCGCTCCCCTTACGGCACTTACCTCCTGTAGCAAACCCTACGTGTGGACCCCAGAAGCAGAGGGGGCGTTTGGGGAACTCAAGAGGCGGTTCACGTCTGCTCCCATCCTTGCCCAACCGGATCCGTGCCGGCAGTTTGTTGTCGAGGTGGATGCCTCTGACGTGGGGCTGGGAGCGGTGTTATCCCAACGCACCGCGACGGACGGTAAGCTCCACCCCTGTGCTTACTTGTCGCGTCGGTTGTCCCCGGCCGAGCGCAATTACGATGTGGGCAACCGTGAGCTACTGGCCGTCAAGGTCGCCCTAGAGGAATGGCGTCATTGGTTGGAGGGTGCGGAACTACCGTTTGTGGTTTGGACAGACCACAAGAACCTCGAGTACATCCGGTCAGCGAAACGCCTCAACTCACGTCAAGCCAGGTGGGCCCTGTTTTTTGGACGTTTTTCCTTCTCCCTGACTTACAGACCTGGATCACGTAACACCAAACCAGACGCCCTATCTAGAGTGTTTTCCAGAGAGGAGGAGGGGCGAGAGCCGGACACCATCGTCCCCAAACACTGCTTGGTCGGGGCAGCCCTGTGGAGAATAGAAGACGAGGTAACCTCTGCCCTCAGAGTCAACCCGGGGCCAGGTAATGGGCCTCCGGGCCGGCTATTTGTGCCAGATAATGTGAGAACTAATGTCCTGCAGTGGGCTCATGGCTCAAGGCTGACGTGCCATCCCGGAGTGGCTCGGACCATGGCATTTCTAAGGAGACGGTTCTGGTGGCCAACCATGGCTGACGACACAAAGGGATACGTCGCAGCTTGCCAAGTGTGCGCACAAAATAAGGTATCTAATAGACCTAGCGTCGGATTTTTACGCCCCCTGCCCATACCACGACGCCCATGGTCTCATTTGGCACTGGACTTCGTGACCGGACTACCCCCGTCAGAAGGTAACACAGTTGTACTCACCGTGGTTGATCGTTTCAGCAAGTATGCCCATTTCGTTCCACTCCCCAAGCTCCCGTCAGCAAAGGAGACGGCCTCTATCCTTGTCAAGGAGGTGTTTCGCATACATGGGTTGCCTTGTGACCTGGTCTCGGACCGGGGGCCCCAATTTTCCTCGGCTGTCTGGAGAGCCTTCTGTAGGGCCATTGGGGCCACAGTCAGTCTGTGCTCGGGATACCATCCACAGACCAATGGTCAGGCAGAGAGAGCTAACCAGAAACTGGAGATATCTCTTCGATGTCTAGTGTCTGCTAATCCCGGGTCCTGGGCCTCCCAAATCTACTGGGCAGAATATGCGCACAACACCTTGCCCTCTTCCGCAACAGGTATGTCCCCTTTTCAATGTTTGTACGGCTACCAACCTCCCCTTTTCCCATCCCAGGAGAGAGACATCGCCGTGCCCTCCGTACACAGTCACATCCGTCGCTGTCACCGAACCTGGCATCGAGTCCGCGCGGCCTTGCTCCGCTCCTCTGAACATTACCAACGGCATGCCAACCGCCACCGGACGGCCGCCCCGACCTACAAAGTAGGTGACAAGGTCTGGCTGTCCACTAAAGACCTTCCACTGAGGACGGAGTCTAGAAAACTGTCTCAGAGATTCATTGGCCCGTTCGTAATTGAAGGGGTCATCAACCCGGTTGCGGTCCGATTGAAGTTACCTAGGTCCCTTCGTGTTCACCCCACTTTCCATGTGTCCCGTCTTAAACCGGTCCTCTTCAGCCCCCTCCTGCCCCCTCCCCCGCGACCCCCCCCACCACGGATCATTGACGGTGCTCCGGCTTACACAGTGCGTAGGATTCTGGACTCCAGACGCCGGGGCCGGGGAACCCAATACCTAGTGGATTGGGAGGGTTTTGGTCCAGAGGAGCGGTGCTGGATTCCCCGCCGCCAGATCCTGGACGCCGTCATGGTGAGGGACTACCATCGCCGTCGGCCAGACAGGCCTGGTGGGGTGTCTGGAGACACCCGTCGGAGAGGGGGTACTGTCAGGTCACCACCCTCAGGAGGCGTCGGTGTGTTGGCACCAACCAGCACTCGAGGGGGCCGGACGTCAGCACGGAGGTGAGAGCAGGGCCCAGCTGCGTCTCATCCACAATCACCCACCTGTTGCTGCCTTCCAATCAGGGGAGGTATTTAGGAGCGGCCCCGAAGCCTCTTCCCCGCCGGATTGTTAGTCTTGTTTGTGAGTCAGACCGACAACTCAGGTCAAAGAACAGCAAGAAGTCAGAGGCCGCTGTTCTAAAACTAACCAGTGTCCTGTCTTCCTCTTTTCACCCAGGCACCTGAACGGGCCGCATGGCCCACGCACCTCCCCGGGAATCCCGCTCACTGTTTTTCCCCCACCTCTGGAATCCGGGACCGCCGTCACCACCCCGTCACCTCCTAGTCCGGTGCCTCCTTTTCACGAATAAAATACATGGTGACTAACAAATCTGCGTTTGGGTCTTTTCCAGTGGAGGCAATACCTGACAGAATTGAAGTGGATTTTGACAATTTCACATTCATCAGCGACAATATTCTCGCGCAGCTCGGCAAAACCGGAAGTAGCTTGTCTAAAACAAATACAATCATTTACACCATGTCACTTTTTTACTACTTACCACTTTTTGCAAGCCATCAATAAGGTTGCTAACGACAACTCGCAGGCCTTTGAGCTCCTGGAACATGGTGCTGAGTTCCTCGCAGGAGCGCTCACACATGTCTGCGGCCGGATTGTCTGTCTGCTGACCGATAATGTTTGTAGTGATCGAGGGACTCACATCCATAATTTCCGTACTCTCGCTCACAATATTGACATATTCTGGAAGGGCAAAAGATATGTATTAGGGTAAATGAGCAAGCGAGCAAATGAAGAGATATGATGATTGGAACACAAGGACTCTGGTCGGGAAAAAAGGGATTTCTTGATTTCCTGTAGCCGGGAAAAATATCAAAATCAATGCAGTGGTAAAAATGTTTATTGTGTACAAAAACAGATATTCGGTCATTGTGTTATTGTATTGTAATATTGTATTGCAATATGAACTTAACAGACCAGAGTGACCACACAGATGGTTTTACAAGCAGGCTGTGAAGTGCATGTACTTGTCTTTACAACGTCTCTGCAGCACAGGCACTAAAGATACCCTCGTCTTGATGTCGGCACACTAGAGTCCAAAATGTGGGAAGATCCCTTGAGTCACAGCCTTTTGATTTATTTCTAACACTAGAAAATATTCTCCTTCAGTGCGTAATTTGAAAGGAAATGCTATCTTAAAACCGCAGAGTTGTCTGGAGGACTTGATGTTGAGTCTCCATTGCAAAATCGGAAAATCGGAAACTGGACGTCCTGGCTCTGACTAGAGTAACGTGTCTACCTGCTGCAATCTCAGTACGGAATAGAGAGGCAAAAATACGATTCACAGAGCAGGAAATTTGAATTATACAGTATTAAATGGCAAGTATCTGTCCTTTTATTCTTCTTCAGCTAATTTCCCCAGTTTTTATCTAAAACCAACAACCTTCCTTGAAATAATGATGCACTTATGAATGTTTGAAAAACAAACGCTACAAGAATATCTATCCATATATTCCATATAATAGTTACATTATTAATACCCGTCACATATCGGCAAATGGTTTACAGCTTGCTATGTAAATTGGTGAAGATTAATAACAGACTGAGGGACTCTCAATCCAGTATGATGGTGTCCCAATGCAGCTGCTGCTATGTTTTCTTTCTCTTTCAGTCTGCTGGATTCATTCAAATCTCAGGACGGTTTCACGCTGTGTGTGTGCGTGTGAACCCGCACGCTCGCCTGTAAAAGCATTCACGCATTCTTCTGCCTGACAGACCTTCTTATTTTTGCAAAGCAGATAGAAAACATAATAAAAAAGAGCAAAAGGCTTGGGTAGTTTTAACATTGCCCATTAATGTCCAACATGACATTTTTTATGAGGGTGGGTTGTGTGGGTGTATGAGTGGCATTAGAATTGCTACCAGGGCAGAACTTTAACTAGTACCATCCAGCATGCAGAAAGAGTCCAGGCCTCGGTTACATCTGTTAAACAAATACTCATTCATCTGGAACACTGCTTGTGGCAACGGAAATGCTCAGAAACCTCTCTGTCACGAACAAGCACTCGCACCTCAAATGGATTTGCTTTGTCACAGTGAACCAAAGACCAACATTTCCAGCGTTTCCAGATCTGGTGAACATTTTACTTTGTTATAAAGGGTAGTTACTACCATATTTTTCACATCTGTATATTCTTGGTTGCACTCGTTTTCGTGTGAGCCCTGCGGGGAAAAGCATCCCGATCAGCCAATTCATGACTTCATTATGTGTGTGTGTGCGTGTGTGCGCAGCTTGAAGCGGAAGTTCCCAACTCTGCAGAATAGCATTCACTTTTTCTATTTCTTTCCCAGGGCATTATCCCGAGCCCACTGCCAATAGAAACAAATGTAGCCATCTGTAGCCCCTTTCGTTCACCACGCAGACACTCTCTGCAACCTGCATTGACACTGCTCTTTCCGTAGATGTGAACTTATGAGAAGACATCCGGCCACATGTCAATTTAACAAGTTTCTTCATCCACTTAACACCCCCCCCCCCCCCCCCAAATTCCAAAAAGTTGGAAAGTTGCGTTGATTCATACACAGATACCATGCTTTGCAGGATTGCATGTGAAACCGGTTCCCAGTGACATCTGTAAAGGATCAGGCTTGAACAGGGAGCAAACATCATTATTTTGACACATTGTTTGGCTTATGATAATCACACAAATATAAATGGGTTATACTGCCTGTGTATGGTGGGAACCTTCTGGAGAATAATGGTGTGAACACCTCAAAGAACAACAAAAGAATCGGCTCCCTACCTTGTTTAGGAACCTCGCAGTCTCTGCTCAGCAGGACGTCTTCCACCGGCGTGTCGAAGACAAAACGCACATTCTGCAGAAGGCCCTGATTGGTAAAAAAGAAAACATATGTCCGTTACATTCTTTTGTTGATTTGACATATTTAAGAAGTGACATTCATACTTTGCCTATACCCACTTCCTATTCAAGCATGCATTGGGAAAAGGACAACAAGCGACTTTGTCACATTCAATGTTACACACAAGGGGACATTTGGAGTCCAAATGTGTCCTCTCCACACAGAAGGAATGGGGAGACACTGTGCCGCACTTTTGTAGAGGGAGTAAGCTTATTTATAATTCTACTAACTAAGCTGTTATTGTAAGCTTAGTAAAAGCCACAGTTTCTTTAAAAAATAAATGTGTCACAAAGGGAGCAAAGGAGAAAGAATGAAGTTTCCAGATCCTGGAAAATTCTTTGTCCTACACACAATCCGTAGTCTCTGTCTTACCCTGAAGTGGTTCTCCCGAGTGGATCCCTTGGCAACATACATGCGGTTCCCTTCGGCCTTCAGGTGCTCATAGAAAGGCTCGTCCAGAATGAAGCTGTCTATCAGGCTGCAGCCCACAAACAGGTTTGCATTTTCCCCATGTACATGAAGTGTGATATTCTTCCACTGGGAGTCAGACAGGTCCACTTCCTCAAAAGAAACCACATTTTGGGAGCCGTCCACCCAATATACCAAGTCCAGAGTGTTTGCCCGTCCATTGGACACGATCTCAAACTGCCGCCGGCCATCGGGGGCCTCCAAACCAATCAGGGTTCCCCGCGAGGTTCGGTCCTGGCGCATGCTGGCCACAAACACAAAGCCCTCATTGTTTTGGATCTGACGTAGTATTTGTTTTAATATGGGGGGGCTCACTGGGGGCAGGTGGTCAAAGCGGATGAAGCGGTAAGCTGGGGCATCTGAGTTTTGCCCACGAAACTGTTTGGCCCCCAGAGTCTTGCGAGTGATGTGGCTGATTTCAAACAGGTCGAACGACGTCTCGTCCTCCTGCTCGTCATCTAAAAATCAAACCAGACGAAGGGAAGAAGGACAGTTAATTCAGGAAAAAAAAGTCCATCGGCTCCATTCTTCATTAAATAAAAATAGATATTAAGAAGAAAAAGAAAAAAGGAAACAATTACGATTTTTAAACTTTTTTGGTTAATAATAATGATAAAAATTGACTCAATCTTTTGTATTAATCTGTTTTATAATAAATCTGTTTTATAATTAGTCAGCATTAGACTAATTTACACGTTTTCCACTTACCTTGAGGTAATGCGTGGAGGAAAGTGGAAGATAAGAGCAGAAGGAAGAGACTTCTCCTGAGTATCATATCTCCTTAAAAAACAAAACAGGAAGGTTTTTAATTCGTCTTTTTCCGACATAATCGATCCATGTCAAATCGATTGTTATTTCTTTTTATCTTGATTTTCTCGGTGAATAGTTTAAATAATGAAACAATAGAAGAGCAAAAAAAAGGTCCAGCTTTTCAGTTACAGCGCGTTGTTTACACCCTCACATGCACATTCGCGTCAATGCCGGTTAATTCGTTGTTTAAAACTTGTTTTCAGTCATCATGTGTTCCTTAACGCGCTGAGCTCAACCTCGTACCTGCGCGCAAAAGTTCATTCAATCCATACAAAGCCGTGCAACTTACCCGACGAAGGCAGTCTTTAATTACAAAACAGTTTAAATATCCGACCACACGAACATACAAAACAGATCGGGACCAAAAAGCCAATGATTAGGTGAGAGAGGAGCGGAATCTCCTGCACACCTCGTGCGTAAAACACAAAAATAAAACGTAAAGTCCTCTTGGCTTTAATGCGTCCAGTCCGCCGGACTTTAGGCACGACAGAGACTGAGGCACCAGCCTCCCTCCTCTTATATAGAGAGCCTGTCAATCAAACCCGTTTGGGAACGAGCCATTTCAGCCGGTTCAGGAGAGAGAGTTATATAATTATCTTCGTTTTTTTACTGAGGGGCGAGGGCTGCGGTTATTCACTTGGGGGAAGAGAGATGGAGGGGAGTGGGTAGTTAGACATGAACGAAGCAAAACTTCTTGCATAAATGCACTTGGAAGATACAAAACAGTAGAAAAAGTAGTAGAAATCAAGAGCTTTCGCCCCCCCCACCCTTGATAATTGCACACATGAATAATGTCATAAAGTGGGATAGTGGCATTTTTACTGAAACTGTTATTATTAGAAACATGCATAACCAGATCAAAGTGGGAATCCCACTTATTTCTGCAATGTGACACAACAAAAAGAAAATGAAAGGACTTCTACAATAGATACTTTGGATGCTTTCCCTTTGCTGGCGAGCCGTTCCCTTTGTGGTGTTAGGGAAAGACGAGCTGACCCCTTATTGTTGGAGCCCTGAAGAGGGATCGTGGGTTTGGCAGTGGGAAGACTTCTGTACAGAAGTACCAATAGGGTCAATCATCTCAGGGATAGTTTGCTTCAGTTGAATATGTGAATTCCATTTCGGGGGGAAAAAGGGTGGTGAAGAACAAATAGTTCCCTACCAAAGATGGACATTGCACAATCAACAACATGCATAATTCAGCTGACAGACGATAGGAACAGTAGTGAACGCTTAGCTCACGGCTAATGATACAAGCAGTCTCTAAGGAGTAGAGTGATTTAACAAGATATTTTCTAATGAATTTTGGTTTGAATACGTTGCTTTAATTAATAATCCAATTTCTATTTGTCTCTATTGAAGGAAAACTTTTCCAATGGAAAACTAGGCATTCAGTATCTAAAGTTTAGTATAAAATAGCCATTTATTATTTAAATAATGAAATTACCATTTGTAAAATCTGCATTTACCCACTTTTACTTATTCGAATGTACAGAGCCACCATTGAAAGTGGAGTAGTCATGTATTTTTATCCATGCAAATTGAAGTAATATCTAAAAATGGGAGGAGAGACATAAAAGCTCACAAAAAATCAACGTCAGACTTGTTTACACCAAACTATGCCATAAAATGTGAAGAACACACTGCTCTGACAACTGCTCAAAACACAGGATTTACACAGTCCAGGTTTCCATCGCTGATATTTCTGGGTCACACTGGGTGATTTGAACCACACAACAATCCAATGCCTAGTACGCAGCAGAGATCCACACTTGGACTCTTTTAAAGCTACAAACATTCAGATCCGTGAGTCATGAAATTAAGATGACCGACGTCTGTTGGGCTGATAAACAACTAGTTTCCAGCTCTCATCTCCAAGTTGTGACTTCACTGTGGAGATTTATGTGTTTTTAACCCCCGAAAAAAATGTATCCAGTGTGACTTAGGAGCACAATCCCAAAAAAAATTAGAAAATTGAAATGCTTGAAGTACTGAGAACTGTAAAGAGTGACACACGAGTCCTCTGTTAAATACAGTGGTTCTGGGAATGACAAAAATACACAAGTTGGCCATTTTTAGGATTTACTTTAAATAAACTGCTAGTTGAGTAATAGCAATGACACATATTTGGCCACAATGGCTGGCATCACACAATATCACAATCTCCCAAATGGAATGACATCTTTTTTTGAGTGACAGCTGGAAGGCAATGTACGGTATGCATTTGATGTCTGGAGGGCTACTGCATTTTCTTTGGCTGTTACTGCTCACATTACTCTACTGTGCTGGTACATTACCTGCGTAGTTACAGAGATTTGGTTATGGCAAATGCATTAAATTCATCTTTGTGCTGCCAAGCCAATGCAACTGCACCATCACAGGGATCTTTATTAAATGTGTCTGTCAAATTCTTTTATTTATGACCAAAAAGCTGCAAAACTAGTTGCATTTCCATCAGCCTGAGCTGCAGTTTGTGTAATTGCCGAAAAGCAAATGTTAGCACACTTTTAAACTAAACTAAGAAGATGAATAATGGTAAAGCTTATTCCTGCTAAACATCAGCCTGATAGTATTGTCATTGTGGGCATGTAGACGTTTGTATTTAACTAAAAGGGCTGCAAAGCCGGGCAGAGAGCAATGCTTGCATTGATGTAAGCAAATTCTCTGCGATGCGTCCTACAAAAGAAACACTGGAGTTTTAGATGCTTTCTGAGTTGAAGGACAATATTCACAGTCAAAGTATTACAGAGTTTCCTTCGCCAAACATAGAACACTATAATTTCAGTCAGTAACTTCCATTGTTTTTGTCTCATTCCTAAATTTAAACACCTGTGTGCTCTAGCTTACTTTCTTCCTACAAACGTTAGACTTTCCACCATGCATGTTCATTCGACCTGATGAAACATTGCAATTTGTATAGCTGATGTATGGAACAAAATCGGAACAACCATCAATCAAAGCCTGTGGGCTCCAGAAACAAATGGAAAACCGAGGCCATTCTTGTGCAGAAACAACCAAATTTGTTGTGCACTTCAGGGCCACCGTGTCACACCTGTATGTCAAGTTGCGTTTTTGTCCTGTCTCCAGTTGTTTTTTGACTTCCTGTTTTATTTTGGAAACTAACTCCCTCTCGTTTCAGGTCCCTTGCCCTTCCTCATGTGTCACCAGTCTGATTGTCTCCCCTGATTCCTGATTGTGTCCACCTGTTCCCACAACTCCCTCATGGGTACTTATAGTCTGCGTCGCCCCTTGTCCTGTGCCAGTGTGTCTTGTTGTTTTGCCCTGCACACCAGCCCTCACGTCACGAGTCAAGTCAAGTCCGATAACGTTTGTCACGTCCTTTTGATCCCTGTTACATTTCCTCGTTTAAGAGAGATTTTGAGTTTTTGCCTTTTGAATTTTGATCTCAACCTTTTTTCCTCATTAAGAGAGATTTTGAGTTTTTTCCTTTTGAACTTTGATCGCGACCTTTGTTTCCTCGTTAAGAGAGATTTTCAGTTTTTTCTTGTTATTAATAAAAAGCAATATCAGCTGAACCCTCTGCGTCCGAGTCCTCCTCCTTCCTGCCTGACAGTACACACTGGCCAGAATGGACTCGGCAGAGAAGGACCAGCTGACGGAGGCGCTGCGCGCTCAAGCATCAAGACTGGCGCAGCATGAAGACCTTGTTGCTGACCTCGATCGAGGGGTTCGGGGACTTGCTCAAAGCCAGGAGGGGTTTAAGACTGCCATGACCACGCAGGTGGGACTCCTAAACAGTCAGGTAGAACAAATTCTCACCTTGCTCTCCAGGAACCCCGCGGCTTCTCCCGAACAACCCCCCACGCCGTCTGAGCCCCCTCCCGTAGCCACACCAGCAGATGCGTGCACGAGGCTGGCACCTCCGGAACGATACTCCGGAACCATCGGACAAAGTAGGTCCTTCATCATTGAATGTGAAATGCACTTCGAGCACTCTCCGATGCACTTTCCCACAGAACGGTCCAAGGTTGCCTTCATGATGTCCCATCTCACGGGAAGGGCCAAGGCATGGGCCACCGCTGAGTGGGCTAGGAGTTCGGCAGTTTGCTCATCACCAAAGAAGTTTGCCGACGCTCTCAGACTTGTTTTTGACCCTGTGGCAACAGACCGAGAAAGGGCTCGTGAGCTCAGTCAGATAAAGCAAGGTGGACAGTCCGTTTGTGAATACGCCATACGTTTTCGCACCCTGGCGATGGAGAGTGGGTGGAACACCACGTCCCTCTACGATGTTTTTCTGAGAGGGCTCTCCGACCAGATCCAGGACCTCTTGGTCCCATTGGACCTGCCTCTGGACCTCGATTCCCTCATCGCCCTCGCCATCCGCACCGACAACCGCCTACAGGAACGGAGGCGGCAGCGTGGGCCCAGAGGGACACCCGCTGCACCTGGCTCTTCCCCGACGCTCTGGGGCGCCGCATCGCGTCAAACCTCCCCTGAGCGACTCTCAAGAACCCGTGCCGGAGGCGAGGAGGAGCCCATGCAGATGGGGAGGGCCCGGCTCTCTCAAGAGGAACGACAGCGACGCTACCAGGAGGGCAGATGCTTTTACTGCGGCGAGCGTGGCCACCTCATCACCGCCTGTCCAGTAAAGGCCAACCAGTCGGTGAGTCAAGTCGCCGAAGTAACTCCTACTCCACGCCGATTGACCACAGTGAGGATTAAGCACCGGGATAAGAACCTAGAGCTGGGGGTATTGATTGACTCAGGGGCAGATGAGAGCCTAATCGACTGGGGGTTAGCACAAAGACTGGGGCTTCGGGTTGACCCATTGAGTAAACCGGTTAAAGCGAGCGCACTTAATGGAAGTGCATTGTTCACTATAACCCATGTTACAGAACCGGTGGAGCTTCGCATCACCAATCACTGGGAGCGCATACAGCTGTATTTAATACACTCACCTCTGCACCATCTCATCCTCGGGTTCCCATGGTTAATTCATCACAACCCACACATAAACTGGCGCACCGGGGACATTATGGTATGGGGGGAGGGTTGTAGGACCCAATGTCGGGAATCATGCCCCCAAGGGAAGAACCCCACGCTAAACCGTGTCGTCACTCACCCTGTCACAGACTCGGAGATCACCAATCTGACTCAAGTTCCAAGCTGCTACCACCACCTCGCTGAGGTTTTTAGTAAGAGCAAGGCCACAGCTCTACCACCTCATCGCCCGTTCGACTGCGCCATTGACCTTCTGCCCGGCTCCACCATCCCGAAGGGCCGTCTTTACTCTGTTTCCGGGCCCGAGAGGCAGGCCATGAAGGACTACATCGAATCCTCCCTGAGGGCGGGGTTGATCCGACCTTCCTCGTCCCCAGCAGGGGCAGGTTTTTTCTTTGTGGGAAAGAAGGATGGAACCCTTCGCCCCTGCATTGACTACAGCCCGCTTAACGACATAACCGTTAAGAACAGATACCCTCTACCTCTCATGACCTCAGTATTCGACCAGCTTCAACAGGCGCAGATTTTTACCAAACTGGACTTACGCAACGCCTATCACCTGGTTCGCATTAGGGAAGGGGATGAGTGGAAAACGGCATTCAACACGCCGTCTGGACATTATGAATACCTGGTCATGCCCTTTGGTCTCACAAACGCCCCAGCAGTTTTTCAAGCGATGATAAACGATGTGTTAAGAGACTTTTTAGACCAGTTTGTGTATGTGTATTTAGATGACATTCTGATTTATTCCCCCGACCTAAACACCCATAGGAACCATGTTGAACTCGTCCTGCAACGTCTCTTAGACAACGGGTTATATGTGAAGGCGGAAAAGAGTGAATTTCATGCCGATACTGTCGCCTTCCTGGGCTTTATCGTAGCCCCTGGGAGGGTTCAGATGGATCCGGCTAAAGTAAGCGCGGTAGTAGAGTGGCCAACTCCTGATAGCCGCAAGAAGGTACAGCAATTTCTCGGTTTTGCTAACTTTTACAGGCGGTTTATCAGAGGCTTCAGCGCGACAGCAGCCCCGCTCCATGCTCTTACCTCCCCGCAGGTGGCGTTTCACTGGTCCGCCGAGGCAGACGCAGCCTTCCAGGAGCTTAAGCGGCGCTTCACTACAGCACCCATCCTCACGCTCCCTGATCCGGCTCGCCAGTTTGTGGTGGAGGTGGACGCCTCCAATAATGGGATCGGGGCCATTCTCTCCCAGCGAGCAGAGTCTGACAACAAGCTTCATCCTTGTGCCTTCCTGTCGCGACGACTGACTGCAGCGGAGCGGAACTACGACGTGGGAGATCGTGAGCTGCTGGCAGTGAAGGCGGCGCTGGAGGAGTGGCGGCACTGGCTCGAGGGGGCACAGCACCCTTTTTTGGTTTGGACAGACCACAAGAACCTGCAGTACATCAAGAAGGCCAAGCGTTTGAATTCCCGTCAAGCCTGCTGGTCCTTGTTTTTTAACCGTTTTGATTTTTCCCTTTCCTACAGACCGGGATCAAGAAATACCAAGCCTGACGCCTTATCCCGTCTTTTCAGCCCGGAGCCCGTGGCCAGGGAACCTGAGCCCATCCTCCCACTACACTGTGTGGTTGGAGCGGTTACCTGGCCTATAGAGACCAAGGTGAAGCAGGCCAACGGTGAGACCCCCCCACCTCGTGGGTGCCCAGATAATCGTCTGTTTGTCCCTATTAATCTGCGCCCACAGGTGATCCACTGGGCTCACTCGTCTTTGCTCACCTGCCATCCGGGCGTACGTCGGACCATGTTCGCCATCACGCAGAGGTTCTGGTGGCCGTCCATGGAGCCGGAGGTCAGGGAGTACGTTGAGGCATGCTCCGTCTGCGCCAGGAACAAGAACTCCTCCAGAGCCCGCGCAGGCTTGCTACAGCCGCTGCCCATCCCGTCCCGGCCGTGGGCAGAGATCTCGATGGATTTTGTCACGGGGCTACCGACCTCCAAGGGGAACACCACGGTGTTGACCGTGGTGGATAGATTTTCAAAGATGGCACACTTCCTAGCCCTACCCAAGCTGCCCACCGCTAAAGAGACCGCTATCTGCATGATGAACAACGTGTTTAGGATCCACGGGTTCCCCAGAGACATTGTGTCCGATAGGGGGCCCCAGTTTGTCTCGCGGTTCTGGCAGGAGTTCTGTAAGCTCATCGGAGCCACAGCTAGCCTCACATCGGGGTACCATCCCGAGGCCAACGGACAGACGGAGCGCCTCAATCAACAACTGGAAACCAGCCTCCGGTGCCTGGTGGCCCAGAGCCCTGCGTCATGGAGCGAACACCTGACGTGGGTAGAGTACGCCCATAACTCCCTTCCCACCTCCGTCACTGGCATGTCTCCCTTCCATTGCGTTTTTGGTTACCAACCCCCTGTGTTTTCCGAGTCCGAACCAGAGGTGTCTGTGCCCTCCGCCCAGGCCTTGGTCCGCCGCTGCCGCCGCATCTGGGCAGCGGCACGCCAGACGCTGATCAGACAAGGGGACAGAGTGAAGAAAGCAGCGGACCGCAGGAGGAGACCGGCCCCAGTGTACCAGCCCGGCCAGCGAGTATGGCTCTCAGCCAAGGACCTACCCTTGCAGGTCGAATCACGAAAGCTGGCCCCTCGCTTTGTCGGCCCGTTCCCCATCTCGAGGATTATCAATCCAGCAGCTGTGCGCCTCCGTCTGCCCCGGTCCCTGAGGGTACACCCAACTTTTCATGTCAGCAAAATCAAACCAGCGAAGGAGAGCGCAATGGTGCCAAACCCCAAGCCACCCCCACCCCCTCGAATGGTCGAGGGGGGGCCGGTCTACACGGTGAGGAAACTGCTGGCGGTACGTAAGCGGGGACGGGGCAGGCAGTTCCTCGTGGACTGGGAGGGCTACGGCCCAGAGGAACGACAATGGGTCTCGTCTAGCTTCATAGTGGACCCGGATCTCATTCGAGATTTTTATAGAGCACACCCGGACATTCCAAGGCCGCCTGGTATTCGGCCTTGAGGGGGGGGTAATGTCACACCTGTATGTCAAGTTGCGTTTTTGTCCTGTCTCCAGTTGTTTTTTGACTTCCTGTTTTATTTTGGAAACTAACTCCCTCTCGTTTCAGGTCCCTTGCCCTTCCTCATGTGTCACCAGTCTGATTGTCTCCCCTGATTCCTGATTGTGTCCACCTGTTCCCACAACTCCCTCATGGGTACTTATAGTCTGCGTCGCCCCTTGTCCTGTGCCAGTGTGTCTTGTTGTTTTGCCCTGCACACCAGCCCTCACGTCACGAGTCAAGTCAAGTCCGATAACGTTTGTCACGTCCTTTTGATCCCTGTTACATTTCCTCGTTTAAGAGAGATTTTGAGTTTTTGCCTTTTGAATTTTGATCTCAACCTTTTTTCCTCATTAAGAGAGATTTTGAGTTTTTTCCTTTTGAACTTTGATCGCGACCTTTGTTTCCTCGTTAAGAGAGATTTTCAGTTTTTTCTTGTTATTAATAAAAAGCAATATCAGCTGAACCCTCTGCGTCCGAGTCCTCCTCCTTCCTGCCTGACACACCGTGTATATATATCACACAGCTTATCCCCAAACATCACCAGAATGTTCTGCCTAAAATCCTGTCAGAAATTCCAGTTATTATTTCAAATAAAAGTACGTGCACATAATCTCATGCTGAGACGGATTGTTACACTTAGTATTTTACAACATTTGAGTCACTTGACAGGCTACATTTAACGGAGCAGAGCCCCGTGAATGGATCTCACAGGTTTTGTGAGGCAGTTTAGAAGTAGACATGGGAGCAAGAAAAGTGCAGAAAACGTTGAAGCTGATCCATACACACTGTTAATCATTCAAATTGCATCACTCCTGAACTTCAAGCATTACGTCCTGGCTTTTAGGGAAATTCTAACTGGGCATTTACTCCCAATGATGTGCACGTGTCATTTGATTCTTTCTGAAAAAACTGTCACTAATATGAGAAGGTAACTTTTACTGTCACCAAGGGTTTAACAGTGATGTAGAGAACCTCACTAAAGTGTGCACTATAACAGTACATCAACTTGTAAAAAGGAGACATGGCCTGTTTGCTCTCAAATAATCCAATTCCAGTTTATACAAATGGCTCACACACCTTGGCTAAGACGGGGCATGACATCCAAGTGACATAACCGGTGCTTGACTGGCTCTCCTCTCAAAGGTTTACACATGTGACCTGTGTCAGTGGGATTTTGTTTATACGTGATTCAAAAAAAATTCAACACGACAGAGTTTTTCCAGGATGAAGTTTTTTTTTTTTTATGTGCTTTGCCAATATCCTACGTAGACGGATGAATGGAGGGGATCTTTTTTACTTCCTTTTGTGCCTGCAGGACCGTTGGAGGTAAACGTCCCCAAACTGAAAGTCTGCAAAACTTGGAAAAAAGTTGGGGTTGATTTCTGAACATGAAATGATTATGAGATGCTATATGAAATGGAAGAAAGTACTACAAATCGCAGTGTTTATCTAAATTTACTTTGACTCGTACTTCCCCTCATTGAATGGTAACGTTAAGGCCATTTCGCTCCCACCCTCTTTTCTCACAATTGCATTTTCATTTCTAAAGATGTAATCATTTGGTAATGACTTCCAGATTCCCTTTTTCCCTCTTTTTCCGCTTGGGCTGATGAGATGTGTAGAGTTATGAGGGAGCAGTAAGCTATATGTAGCAAATTTATAAGAGCTCAACAACTGGGTCAGTGCTGGGCCCATTTTACAGAAAACGTGTGCCAGCATGACTAGGAAGTCTTGAAGGAACCAAAAGGTTGCACCCGGGGATAGATTTTATGTATGCGTAGTGAGAGACAGCAACATGAACGGTGTTGTGAGAGAGTACTAAGTGAGAGTGAGATCTCTTCAGCGCAGCGAAGAGGAGGAGGAGGAGGAGGAGAAGGAGGAGGAGGAGGAGGAGCTCTGGCCTTGGGTCCCTGGGCACAGAAGGTGCTGCAACATAGTTGAAGCTCCACTGCTGAAAAACTCTAAACTTCAAAATGTATGCTGCAGCTAATAAGTATATTCACGTACAACATCTTTTTCACATAAAAGCTCCCGACACCAGTGAAAATAATATGGCACATTTACTCGCTTTCTACTTTTATTTACATGTCAGAGGCTGACATCACACTTTTTACTCCTCAACACTTATTGGACAGTTGTAGTAAGATTTTTAAATCAACGTATTCTTTAATACAGCAAATAGGTAAAATTCTCATATTAGTACTATTTAACCTAATACGTCATTTTAATGTTGCTCTGTGTCAACTATATGTAATTGAGCAGTAATAAACTGTTAAAACATAAATTGTGTGAGGTGTAAATATTACAGCTTGTTGTCCCAACAAATGTTACATGTTATATCATTCCACACACCTTCATCTTAAACAATATAAATCTTCTCTTTTTTAAACCCCTAGATTGCATAATCTTCTAATACATATTTCTTGAAGCATATAATACATTTTGAATAGCTTGAGGTCATTTCAAAATCAGACCAGGAATTTATCAGGAGAATCTTAGCGAGATTTAGAAAAATCTGATTGAATGGATTGCTGTCTTTACAGGTCTAAAAGAAAAGGCCAATCAGACAGTTGCAGCTAATTCCGTCCTCACTTAGAGGTTTTCACATTACAATACAAATACAGTGTACTGGCTCGACGGGAAAATCAACGCCACATATCCCATAGCAATGTTAGCGAGATATGATAGAAGCTTCAGTGCAGAAACAAAGGCATCGCCCCCGCGGACGTGTAGAAGGAGGAATGTTGAAGAAGTTCTCCGATAAGCTTTGCATTATGGGATGCCATCTGTTGCACACTGTTTTAGAAATATGCCCAACCACCCTTGTTACTTAGTTTGTGAGATTTCCGAATAAATAAAAATTGAAAGTTGAAGGTTGAAAGCATTTCTCCAAAGTCAATTTGCACTGGTCGTTGAAATATTGTGTACACAAAAGCGTGATTTGAACACATTACCAAAGAAAAATTCTAATCCTAGTTTTGCTAGTTTTTGACCAAAGATATCCAGTGATAATGGACTAAATTAAGCATCTGCTTGTAAATGATGTCAGGTTGAGAGAAGAATGTACTGCACATTGTACTTTGATACAAGTACACATTCATCGAAAGCACACAGAGCATAGGGGCAGTTATCAGAAATGATGTGTTAAAGAATACACAATGTTCGAGGGAAGAATTTCCTGCTCGTTATCAACTCCAGGTCTGGAGGCTGCCCTCCTGCCCCCCTCTGTACACCCTGGGTTTTAAGCACCGAGGGTAAATGATGGTGATGCAGCCATGGAAAAGGAATAATGTTAGTCTTTATTCCTGCAATAACCAGCACTTCAGTGCTGAAGCATTTTTTGATTTGGAGACATTTTCCTCGCTGCTGAGTTGGAGTTTATTTAAGAATATGAAAACCTGGCACAATATGAAATAGAGTAATATCCCACAACCGTAAGTTATTCTTCAAATTTAAGTTAGTGAGACAGGTGCTTGCCATGGTTGGGTGGCAACCACGCAACCTGAGAACTAAGTTCAAGTACAGAATGGCCGTTGAAATATTTGGGCTAAAATAAAGCTTACTTTAAATCATTTTCAAACGCTCCCAGCAGTAAACTGGAGGATGAGCTCAGGTCACTACATATCTTCAATAGTGCTTTTCTTTTATTACAAAAAGATTAACAGGATTTCAAGAGAAATGCGCATTGTACACGGTAGTGAAGCTCAACCCAAACAGATGTGCTATTAATTCTCTAGCTGGGTTGAACATGATAAGGGAAAACATAAAATTACCACTTTGAGGAAATAAATTCAGTCGTAAAAACAGAGGAATTTGCTAATGGTAGAAGTCGAGGTTGAAATGTTATCTTTGTGTCAGAGAGAGGACGGCTTTAAGGTGGATGGGGCGAGTTGAGGAACTTAAGTAATGTTCATGACTTGATGGTTTATATTTAAATGACACACTATAATCTCATGTCACCCCTGCACCTTGGTTTAATGGAGCTGTATTGTCAAAACCTTATGAACCTTGAAGAAAGTCTGTGCACTTAAAGACTTGGTTCTCTGCCTCAAATGAAAACTCATAATTTCCTTTACCTCAGTAAAAATGCCATCATGCTGCATTTATTTGGAATAAAATATGGCTTAGATGGGAATTTTCCAAAGATGACTAAATGAGAGTGAGATTATTATTATATTCTGTTTTAAAAATCTCAAAATACAAAGATTGCCATTCAAAGAGTTACTATTTGAAAGGATTTTAAAGGCTTAACCGGATAATGACAACAACACTTGATATTAGTTGCTTTTTTTCCCTTTACACTTTCTCCGCTAACTCCATGACGGTATAATGTTGTTTTATCTGGTTTTAAGCATTGAAATGTTTATGCGTTGGACCCTGGATAACGCCATCTGCTGCTAGTCTGTGTTTCCGTTGCTATCAGCACTCAGCAGCCTAGAACAGCGCGGCACAGTCACGCACACAGACACTGATTTCCCTTTCTGGCTCCTCTCCTGTGTTTCCGTGTGGATATTTCCATCTGCTGTATCATTTACGATAAGGTAAAATTCAAATCACATGATGTGCTAGACGGAAGAAATATGGAGATATCTAATGACGTTTGTTGGGACTACAAAACAATACAAAGTTTATAATTGTATCATTTTAATTATGAAATATAATTGTAAACATAATTAACAATGTTTGACAGACACCCTTAGAGAGCAAAACAACTGTCATTATGTTGTATTTTGGTCCGCCATCAAGTTACAAATGTAAGTTACATAAATTGCATTTTTTTGTCATTTTAATTAGTTGAAAAAAACAGTATAATTATTATTCTAAACTAATAATTCCTTTCTTTTACAACATATCGCACTGAGGGGAAAAATCATTTGCTTTTTAGGAAAGCGGTTTGACGGGCCTCATAATGCTTTTGATCCGTTTCCAGCCACGTAAAACAAAAGTGTCAGACACTTTCAGAGTATTTGTGCCTTGATGCTAGTTCTATGAGTACAGGGGGAACCGTCTTCTGGGATTTACGAGTAATACTGTCCCCTAAACCCAGGCATTCATTTGCCCCCCTATAAAATAGCACAATCATTCCCTCGAAGAACACAAACAGCCGTTTAGTGCATCTGATCGGGGGTAAGCGCGCGACATAATGTGCCACCTGGAACTGGGCAAGGCCAATCAATCTTTGTCCTCAGGGGGTAGGAGACAAAAAGCATCCAGCTGCATAACCAGAGACCTGAAACAACTTCTTACATTCTCAGGAACAAAGGAGGCCATTTGTTTGGAGAGTAGCCTTGCTGCGGTCAGCACGAAGCATCAAGCAACTGGTGTGCATCAACAGGGAGGTTACATCACACTCGTTCTTAGCTGAGGTCAGTGCGGGCAGTCTTCTATGACAACGCCTTCAGAGAGCAGCCGCTCCACAGGCTCACAGGGATCCTTCACCAAGGCCGCGAAAAACCGAATGGCAGTTTCACATTCAGGGGAGGAGGCGCTCATCACCGGACGACCGGCCTTTGGGGCTGTTGGGACAATGGGAGGTGTCCCAGGCGCTGCCTCTGCCGCTACGAAGGACTGAGTAGGAAGGAGTGAGCAATCGTGGCACCGATTTGCTTCATACATGACAGGTCGTTATAGGGCAGATGTCATGTGGTCTGGTCCCGCATCAGATTCATTTATAATGCCTTATAAGGCGATGTGTGAACGATTTAGTGAACAGATGACTTTAAACTAAATAACATACCAGCCAGGAACAAAACTTAGCAAAATGAATATTAGTCGTGTCAAATATTAAACCTTAATTATTGAGAATGTGTGTCCAAACTTTTGACTGGTACTGTTCTTTGCAAGACTCAAAGCTATATAACAGCAGTCCTTGACATGTGCACAAATATTCAGCTCCCCACTTGCACTGGGTTCATGAAAACAAAGGAGCAGAGATCCTGAGAGGTCTTTCGGGATCATTAAAATGCTCGTGCTTCATGATGTATATCTTTGCTTTTCTTATTTAGAGAGGGAAAGTAAAGCATTCAGACCTCAGGCCCCAGACCGTAGCCAGGGGTCTACCAAGACACCTTTCAGGGCCACACACACATTTTTTCAGCTGCATTTGATGCAAAGATGCAAAATGAAGAACTAGATTGTGTGATCCGCCCTGTTTCTTTTCCCATCATGGCACTCTGATTTGTTCAGTGCTGACACACAAAGTCCTAGTACTCTGAAAAGTTGGCCGTAGACTTCTCTGCGTTCTGATGTGTGGGTGTGTCTAACCCTGAATTCCCTTTATTTCCAAGCATACATACATAATTCTTCACTGGTGATATATGCAGGGAGTGCCTCCAAAAGACAACCTCACACAGACCAGAACTACGTGCTTACACACACACACACACACACTCTGACTAAAATAGAGGAGGAATGTGGCTACATAAATTCACTCCAAAGACAATTTAATATGTTTTGTTCCAGCAGTCTCTTTTGCTTGCAGGAACACTAAAGCTCATCATGACAGGCCATAAACCGTGCCAATGCATACCTATGTGTATATATATATATATATATATATGTTTTTCTGCAATATTCTGCAACTTCATAGATATATACAGTTCTAGCTGAGACTAGAGGTGCACAGAGAACAGTCTTCACAGTTCACAGAGTTTGCCTTGGATTTAATCAAAGCACACCGTCCAAAGGGACGGAGTCAAACACGGACATATTGGACAGGGAACAAAAAAGTGGTCTTCTGAAAATGTCTGAGGGAGGAAACGCAGCCTATTAGTGGATATTTCATTCTATCGTGAACATCAGCGTCAGATAATGCGTCAAATACAACATCTTTCCGTAATGGACGTGGTATGAATGAGCTTAAAATTTCATTCCTTTGCAGATATGTTACGTTTTCCATTACCCTCATATGAGACAGCTGTGGGTTAGAAATGCAATAATGGCAGCGTAGTGGGAAAAAGTTATTTTTTGTTTGTAAAAAAACGTGCCCTAATCCCAAAACGTTTTTTTGGCAAGCAGAAGAGACAAGAGACGAGATCTAAGCTACAACCAAACGCCTAATAAGACCTTTTAAGCTGACCCGAATGAGTCATACTGTCTATCTTACGAACATGTAACCCATTTTACTTAAATGGGACCATGATTTCCAAATGAACAACAACCCAACTTGCTGTGCTAAAGAACACCTAAAGCTAGCGATTGATACCATCAACACACATTTACAATGTTCACCGTGCTATTAGATCAATGCGATCAAGGGCCGTTTTCTCACTTTTTTTGCCCACTGCACTTACAAAGTGGAGCTTTTGCAATTCTTATATAACAATGGCTAGTTTAACGAACAATAACACATTATAGAAGTACGCAGCAGGCAGCATTCTAAGTACTTTGGGGGGATTTTTGGGTACGATTGGTTAAAATAGTCACAATGCAATAATGTTCCTGTGCTATCATTATAATAAATCTACAGCTGTTCAGAGCCCTTTCCATCTGGGGTCCCGGGCCTATGTTGCTTACCTTGAATTCCAGCAATCTTTTCCTCATGAGCCAGAATGTTGGCTCTGGTTTCTGATGCTACTATGGCAGGTTTGCTGTCAGGACCAAAGGAAGTGCAGTGTTGAGTGTGAAGTTGATTGTGTCATCACATGCACAGCGTTGGGCCCGTTCTGAGCAGGCATGTTTGGACCAGGCATTGCACAAGTATAAAATAATACTAAATAGTATAGAAACTATTGAAGAAGACATTGTGTGGAAAAATATTGTTTTGAAACTAAAACCAGCAACTCAGCGTTGGAGTTGAGGTTCTCCCTCATATCGAGACGTTTTATTGTTTGTTAGCTGACAACCCTGTTTGCAGAATGTTAGAGAAGCAATGATAGCACAGTATCACATCACTACGATACATAGTAGCATATATAATAGTATCATGTAACTAGTAACAACAAGAATAAATCATATGGAGATCATAAATAGAAACATAAAACGGAAATGGTTGTTAAGCAGAACCTAAGACAAACGTGTAATTTGATGTACAAAGTTACTTATGCTGCCCTTGTAATTGTGCATTTTACAGTGTCAGAGTCCTACTTTCTTATTCTGTTCTATTACAGCTGCACAGTTGATGTCAGTCGTAGTAACATTTTGTTGTGACTGTGGGCGTGAAGAGTATATGCACAACCTAAACATTGCGGACGGGTGTGTCGGTATGAACAGTAGTTGTGTGTGTCTGCAGCCAAATGTGTTGCACCCAGTTGATGTCATACTGTGTGCTGATCTGTGAAGTAGTCGTCGCAGCCATATGATATAAGTCTACATCTGTTCCACATACTGAGGAAAGAAAATCTGATGCTCCACCATCCAGAATGTGGACAAACAGATGGGAATAACTACTGATTCCATTTTTTTTTGGCAAAGGTAGCTGTAATTATCTGTAATTGAGAACATATCTCCATCATCATCTCATGACAATAATGTAGTTAGATTAATCTAATGAAAGACACTACTGATGGCCCTTTAAATCCCGGCCAAAAGAGATCTAATGATGCACATGACGGATGTTTTACAAAGATAAACCGCAATTAAGCAGAGAAGTTACACAACATATAACAAAAAAAAATGGGGGGGGGATCTGCCTTAATGAAACTGCATGGTCTTTGCAGCAGCCGGCTGTAATTACACAGTCATGTTGGGGACACTGTGCACAGCAGCGCTGGTGTCATGAGACAGAAGGGCCCCACTGCTTGACTGAAACAGTCTCAGCTTCCCATCCAGGGTCCCAGTCAGCAGCTAGGAAAGAAAAAGAAGAAAAAAAGCCAAGACATACGTTTAGCTTTTACACATGTGGTTCAAGCTCTCACAGGCCCCGCCCCTTACTGGACTCTGTTCAGTAGGCTTGCCAGGCTTGCCAGGTCCGGAAAGATTTTATGGCTTCACAGCCTTCTATTTGATGCTTTGCTGTGAGTAAGAGTGAACCGGAGCTCCAAATCCACTTTTGAGTTGCTTCGGTCGGTGTCTGCTGGGTGCTCAATATGTGGAAGGACCAGGCAGCGACGTCTGCCTCCGCCCAGCAAAGCCAAGGCGGTTGTGTCTATAAGTGTCCAATCTCTCTAGTGTCCAGCAGGGGGCGACTCCTCCAGTTGCAAAATGACTGTATGAGTATAAAAAAAGACTCTTCTTTTCACTTGATTTACTACCTTAATTATCCTTGGGAACATGGGATTATGGTCTTAATTGCCATTTTCAAGTATACAATACAGCAGGGTGTTCATGTAATAAATGATGGTCCCATTGAGTAAAAAGACCATAGTGCAGATAAAGGCTTGTGATTTGATGCCCAAACCAGAGAACTATACACGTCTCTAAACCACTCTTCCTTACTCCAAATATGGTAAATTCCCAAACACCAAAATGTTGACAGTCATAATCCAAGATGGCGACGGTTAAATCGCCAAACTAGCGGCTTCAAAATGGCAGTTGACAAACCTAAGGGTGACGTCGCGATGACTATGTCCACTTTTTATTCACTACGTCAAGGAGCAGCATGACACCCCGGGAGAGCTCGGGCAAAGATATTACTTAAAGCGAATGATACTAACAGCACCTACAGCGCAAACTACGACCAAAGACAGAGCTGACAGTGTTTACATGACGGGGGACTGTAGGGCGGTGCTACACGTTCAGACAATGAGGTCACACACGAACGCGTACCTCCACCAAAGGAGCATTTGATTTTTTTAAAAATGTATTTTTGCTGACATGCTTTACAAGTAGAGTACGTGCCATTTCAATTCACGTGTACGCTGCATCTAAATGACCTTGCCAGCGCTAAGCCTGAGTCACACGTGTGTAACGTCTTTGTCAGATCTCTGACCTCTTCAGCAGGAGATGGTGACGTGTTTGATGTCAGCGTGATGAATGCTTTGACAACTAATACCACAACAAAAAGCATCTATAACCGTGTGAGCGGCATCCATGAGCAGATCAGCGGGGCGCGACGACACGAACGACTGTAATGCACTCGAAGCACACGTGGACGGCACGGCTTCGTCAGCAAGGAGAAGCTTTGTAACAGCCCAGGCTGAAGGCCTATAATGTTAATCACAGCCACTTTGTCCTCTAATATATATGAAATAATTGTCAGAGGCCTTTTAACTAAGGGGCACCATAGCCCTGTCGCTACGACGCCGAATTAGGTGTAGAGGAGCAGACAGCGGTGTGCAGCCTTATGTACTGTGGGGGTCTGCACATGCTCGGCTAGTCACAACCTGATTGGCTGGCTCTGCTGCGGTCACGGGGTTCAGCTCGTGCATGTGTATATAGAGTTACAATATCGTAACCTTTAATATTTTCCTGGAACCGCAGTGGCAAACGTCACTTTTACGACTCTATTTAGAGGACCACGTTGCATAATAGCACTTGTTTCCTTAAAAAAGGAGTAGCATTACCAAGGTCAAGACACATACTGTGTTTCTCGTAGAAATTCCTGGTCTTCAATACCTGCCATGAATCACACATAAATATGAAGCCATGAGGCCTGGACTGTAAAATAACTGCTTAATCTTGGGGTTCCTGCCAGTGATTGTTATGGTGAGTCAACTGCTTAAAAATTAATAAGACACTGACATATCAATAAACTACCATTTACCCTCAACCTGAACAGCCATTTAAGCAGCACGTGTGCAAACATACACACGTGCTAACAAGCATCAAGAATCATTTCTTCACTATATTTATTTCTAGAAGGGAACATTATCTCATCTGTTTCTATCAGCCAGTAAAGAAAATGAAGAAAAAATAGGAAACCCTCCATTTGGGGCTCAGAATGAGGCTTGTGATATTCTCGTATTCTTCATATTCACATTCTTTATTTTGAGCTGCCCAAAGTGAGAGAGAATATGATATGATTGAAAACTCATGCTTCTAGGCAGTTGTTCACAAAGTTCTTTTTTCAATGTATTTTCAACCTGACTTCTGCTGAATGTGCATCAATGTCATGTCTGGTCTTTTAAAGATGGATGTTATTTTTAAAGTATGCTAACAGCGCCAATCTTGGAAAACAGCAATTTTCCAAACAGTGTTAAAAATAGCATTTGGCTCGTTTTTTCTGACCAACTAAAGCTCTTTTATGCAGGAGAAAGCGTGCAGGTGCAAATGCCTGAAATAAAACACACAAGAGATTAAACTGGGGTGGTTTAATCTTCTTTTTACCTGAATGTTGCAGTCACACTCCCATAGACACAAATGGGATTTATGTATGGAGCCTAAACAACATGAAGATTTCAGCAAAAAGGTAGTGTACAAACACATTACACCATACCCCTTCTCACCAGGGTTTTTAAGCATATACAAGTGTTTGAGACACTCCCATGGAACAAACACTTCGAGAGCTTTTAACTTTTTAACTAGCTTTTATATTGTCAAGAAGTCTTCTTTCTCCATGACCACCTGCTTAATGACCTTCACTAACAATATCCAAGCTGTCTGGGTCCTGCCCCCGGGCTTCTAAAATAGCTACTTAAAACATAAGAGGGTCAGAGATCAGATCCGCCAGCAACTACAGCTTCATTCATCAACTATCCTCTCCATTTAAACATGCAATGAAGTGGTGAAGCTAAATTACACATGTTCTAAAAAAGGTGAAAACAACATAAACAGATTTTTTTTTAAATGCGGTGAACATCTGTAAACTGACACATTCCATCTCTGCAACCTTCAACCTTTGTTCAGTGAGGTCTAAGCAAGCTAAGCTGATGAGGGCTGATGACTTTGGGGGACCTTAAAGCTCAGAAGTCAGTACCTCTTGCGAGGTGACTCACTGTTGACGTTCAGAAAGAGGTCACAAGTGAGTGCGTCTTTCCTCACCATCCTCTTCTACGAAACAGTTTATGTATTTTTTCTCTTAGATTTATTCACAATGCAGGCTGTCCTAATGCATCATTTGACTTTTGATCATTTAATCATAGATCGTGCATTTGAAACAGTACATTAACATCTTATTCAAAACAGATCAGCCACTGTGATCGTAAATCAGATTGGCAGTTTGCACGGTGTGTCACAAATGTTACATAATCCTAAATTATTGTCAGTTGTGGAGGCTCAATACCACATTGTAAAAAATACCATAAATCAATTGTTCAAAGCAAGAATGAAAATTGCGATTATGGAGAAATCTGTGTTAGATTCCCAACTCGATGTCAAATGTTGGTATTCTGGACAAAATAAATTGACCGTCTGCAGAAATTGATGACAAAAGCTGAGGCTTTGAAGATATGAGAGTAATGTGTTTTTCCATCCCGAAGGCCATCATTCACCACCACAGATTTGACAAATGCCAGCAAACCAGGATGTTCTGTACTGTATATGATGAGAGCGGACGAAGAACACACATGAGTGATGGAAAAAAGAAGTCAACAGTCTGATACGCTTACAACATGCACTGTCAGTGGAAGGAATGGAGTCTGTTGATAGAGGTGATCGTTTTGGTGGCGACTTATGCACAGAGTGCAGAGAATATCCGGTCATAGATAGACCCCCAGGTTGTGACCTGTTCCGTAATACACCCAACATGTGTTAGCTAAACGTTTTGTGTCAATGCCAACTATAAATGTGAGATAAATGTACCTCAATGCATTTAGGCTGCACAGACCAAACGCTGTTCATTTATTTCACAGAGTCTCATACAAAGAAAGTAAGACACTATTAACAAACACCAACTAACCACGGTTAACAGAGAAAGTCGACTAGATGCGATAGACTTGGCACTTAAAAATGATTTTGCAACTGGACCCAAACTCTTCATTTCCTCACTTCCTGTTCATTGCCTTCCAGCTGTGTTGATTTCGGTGAGAGACTGTCTCAGCTCAGTCTGTGTCCCACTCTAATGTGACATTCTCAAGCAGACAGCAGAGTTCACCTCTGTATTTGCTGTCTGGCAGCAACAGTATAAGGAGAGTGATTAGTTCTCTTGGGTCCGGCAAAAAGGTCTAAAGGATATGGATAGCATTTTTTGATGACAAATGGCCACAAATGAGAAGATAGATTAAACATGTCTAGTGGAAATGCCAGCTGCATGCTATGCCTGCAAAGAGCAAAGATGACACATGCTGACATGGACGCACGAGAAGCACTGAGCATGAAAGCCAGTGAGATGATTCACTCTTAGTTCATCTTTTTAGTTTGGGATATGGAACATGTTAACTTTTAGAAGACAGCTGCTTGTGTCAATAAGCGGCCAAAGTCCTGCATTTACTCCACCAGGGAAAATGAGGGATAAAGTTATGCAACTTTTGACTTAATCAAAAAACAATTATATAATTGTTCTTGTTTCATTCTGATGCTAATTTGGGAATAAAATACTAACAGAGTACTGGATTTAGTTTATAGTAATATCAACAAACATAAACTTGTGTGCATTTAGAAATTGTGCACTGGTGTCTCTGGGAGAGAGGAGAGTGCAGTTTCCTGAACCACAGGAAACCTTGTTCACCATAATTATTTAATATAGTATTACTTACAATATATATAGCAATATATATTATTATAACAATATATAGTTTGACATTTTTCATGTCAGATTACTGAAACATTTGTGATGCTTAAATACAACCACAGGTAACTAGTTGTGGTTCAAACAACATTTCCTATTATTTATATTAAATCAAATTAAATAGTTTTGTTAACATTCATGGCAGTCCAATAAAAAGAAAATATACCTCTAATACGCTGACCGTAGGCAAATGCTACCAAGAAATGCCCACTGCTTATGTGGAACAATGTAATTTGAGATATTGACAGCTGGAGATGAGACAATACAGGAGTCTGCGTATCCCAAATGGAGCACAGTTCCTTGAAATTCCTTTTTCTACTGTGACCCAGTAACCGTTTTTTCAGAAGTCACCGTTGATTTCCCTCTGGTTACAGCATTTTTCTTTGCCTGTACTTGTGATCCAGAAGCTTTAAAATTCTAAAATGATTTGATGAAGCTACAGATTCAATAATACTACTGCTTTGTGTCTAGCACGACACAAATTAGACACAGCTTTTTATGTTTTCCCCAACTAATCTAAGAATAAAGGAAAAAGAGAACAACCGTATGTGTTAAACCAGCCGAGACAAAATTACCCCTGTAGCAAGTGATGAAATAAATTGCAATGGCAGGATACGTGTGTCTAACACAGGAGAGCCTACAGAACTCTACAGAGGTATGCCATGTGGAATCCCACAAGAATTTACGAGACAACAAAGTGAGACAGTAAAAGTTGGGGTCTTTCATTACAGCCTAAAGTACAGGAATAAACCTGAGGGAACAAATCCTGAAGGTAGATCTGCCTGCTTGATGGTCTATTAAGTATTAGGATGGAAAACATAAGTGGAAAATGAGCTCTGCATTATCTGTCTGTGCCTGGCATCGGAGGGTTCTCACAGCAGTAAATATTTAAAAAATCTGGATCCGAAATGTGGGACAGTTGAGGACCTTTTGCTAGTATTTTTTTCATTCATTGGTAACTTTGACTCTGACCACTTTTTATATTGACACTTTTTTTTTTCCAACAATGGAAAATGGTGTGTTCTAGCATCAGACTGACTGCATTACATTGTACATAAGCATCCTCACAAAGCGTATGTCTGAGAAATAGAAAAATTAATCTGCAGCAACATCAACACCAATTATTATATATTTCATAACAGGTCATTTAGCAGACGCTTTTCATCCAAAACAACTTACATTATAATTTAAACCCATGGCATTTCACATTTTGCCAGGAGAGCAATTAGGGGTTAGGTGTCTTGCTCAGGGACACTTCGACTTAAGACATGGGGCAGCCGGGACTCAAACCTCCAACCTTGCGGTTCCCAGCACACCCGCTCTAGCCCCTGCGCCACGACGACCACAATATTATTTTTCATTACTGTAATATTCCTATTTTATTAAATCAAGAGGGGAATAGTGAAAACTACAACATGTATTCTGCCTTTTTTTTGCTTTGCAGGATGACAAAAGTATGAACAAAATGGAATTACTATATAATCATAATAATGCATCTTGATCAATTATATTTATTAATTTGCGCCATGCATGGAAAAACAAATAATATAATTATGCATATGTAATACATATATTTGTGTGATGTGAATGATGTGAACTAATCCATCTGCATAACATGACACATGAACCAACCAAAATGAAAGAATTATCAACGCTAACAAGTTGACTTTGAGTTGGTATTGATTTGTCGGAATACTTTTCCCAAGGTGAAAACTGTGGTGATATGTGAAGAATGAACTAGTCATTAAAGAGCTATGCATGCAATCGTGACATTTACTGCGCAAACCATCTCCATGACAACTAAGCAAACTCCCTACACCAATGAACTTTGTGTGATACGGTTAAAAACCAGTAAGTCGACCGCGGTGGGGATTGTTTTGTCAAACCAATGAAATATGACAAAATCAAGTCAAAAGATGTGAATCTTTCAATTTCATGCAGTTTCATCTAAAATGGCCACGGCCTTCCTTCTTCTAAGAGTTCCTGAGAAAGGTGGGCCGCAGTGAATGTTGTTCTCAGTCACTGATCAAGAACAGCCCTTTCCCTTTCGGGTGAACAGACAAAAGAGCCGCTGTGCAGTGGTGAATGCCCATGCAGCTGTGTGCTAATTGCATTCAGAAAATTGCTTTGGAAACATTGGAGCAGACAGTTAACAGCAGTATCGAATATTGGTTAGTATGAGAAGGCACTCCTTTGTCATGCGCAGCTATTTATGGTAGAAAACTACCAAAGAAAACACAAAGACTAAATAAATAGTAAAAGTATATTGAAGTACTGCATTGTACAATTAGTGTTTATGTGTCATACATAACATAAATGTATGTTAAGATAGCATATTATGGCTATCATGCTCGTATTCTTAAAGTAGTGAAACTTATCACAGCTCTTTAATTTGCTGCAGAACCGAAGCCTTCCTATTTATAAACATATTTTGGAATTTCCCGACTGGTGAATTCTTGGCAGATTCTTTGGGGATGGTTAGTGACACATGAAGAAGATCTGATTGTATTTTCCGGGAAATAAAAGACATTACACTGAACAAAAGACGTTTTTTTTGATTATTTGTACACGTTTGAACATTGCAGTGTTACATCCCTCCATTACAAAGTCTTACAGCAACTGTAGTAAGAGTTCACAATTGTGTTCTAATTGATCATATATCTTTCAACCATTCTTGTTTTTGTTTTTTTAAATGTCTGCCTTGCCCTTATGTCCTGTCAAACTAAAAAGAATAAGCAGATATGCTGACGGGGAGCAAGCATGCTGTGAGTTATGAAGTGTGTCTTCAAACTCTGCAGATTACTGTTTAAACTTTCTACTTGAAAAATTGAATGTACCTTTGAGCATCATGTCAATCAAACAGATTGACATAAAGATATAAAACATGTGCCTCAAGCCAAAAAGTATGTATCTTTCATACCAGTGAGATAATTGAGATAATTACTAAACAGTTGTGCAAACATCAGGGGTGGAATCAATACTTTTGCCCGTCTGCGTGTCCCATGGGGTGTTTATAACAGATTAAGGTAATCAGTTCAACATCTGAAAACTAAACACAATTTCTGGTTTTACGTCAGCTGTCTGATATCTGAATATTTACTATGGTCAACAGTTTACTGGAATGTAGAGAACATGCCTTGTGTTAGATGATATAGTTGTTCTGGGAAGATGGGGCAACAAGAGAAAGGAAATAATAGAAGTAAACGTAAGTAAAGACAAGCTCTTACCTCTGGCATGGCAGGATTGAAAGTCACACTAAGCACTGTGTCTGAGTGTTTTTGAAGTCTGTGGAGGTAGCTGCTGCTGCGTATGTCATAAATGTATGCCTGACACAAATGAGAAAAAAACAGGTATCAACTGTACCAATGCAATGTTCACCCACCATAGAAATATATAAAGAAGTCATTTAATCGTGCCTCCTAGTGCAGCTCAATGTATGCTCACAATCATTGCAACATGCAAGTGTGTTCAGACTGAACAAGGTGCACAAATTAAACGTGATAAACCACAGAAAAAGTCAACACAAAGACACAAGCAGACATGAACAGATGTGGATTTACCTTGCATCATTTCCACTTTGGGTAAAGCTTTAGGGTTTCTGTTTAAGTTACCTGAGTTTTAACCACAGCACATACATACAAAGCCCCCTTCGTACACATGCAGTGATTAACAGGCAGATCTTCAAGTCAATAGATTTTTTTCCCCGTAACTACTTGAAAATCCAGTTTTACTTTCCAGTGAAGCGTGCCTCCTTCCTGCAATGCAACTGGCCATCTACTCTAGGCTTTAGTGAAGGATCAAGATGGCTTTGCTAGTTGTATCAATCTCAGCCAAGAGAATGTGTGCATAACGGCCCCGTCATTGCCCCACGTTCATCCATGTGTAGATGACCAAATCCCTCCGTAACCATTAAGAACTCAAAGACCTCTTTTAGGTTCAAGGTCAATCATCTGGATGCTTTTTGTATTCCACCCCGTGTGGGGAAATTGCCCAGTTTGCGTGTTGACCTTGTTATTGTGAAGTCCTGGCCCCCATTAGACGTACTGAAGGTGTGCTTCCGGATGGTGCGGCCGTTAAAGCCCTATCCAAGAAACGCCTTGCGGGATGGCTTTGTCAGTGCATCTTCCAAGACCATAAAAAGGCTCGGAAAGACCCTCCCACTGTCGGCCATGAATAAAAACAGCGAGACAGAGTTGGCAACTATGTTTGCTTGGTCGAGAGTAAAGGACATATGCATAACGTCAGTGGGTTAACGCCCTCTCCATGCACATGGTTCTTTCTCCTGGATGTGTAAAAGGCACATTTTTCTATGTTTTCTATGTTTGCTGGGGCAACCCAGAGAAAAAGGGTGAAACGGGTGTGGTTGGTGGAGGCGAGGGGGTGGGGTCAGTTGTGTTGCACTGGAATCCACGTTGAACATGATAGACTAAAAAGGTTCCTTTGCTCCTTGGTGACGAGGGAATGTGGCATGCTACCTTTGCTCAGGCAAATTTCCAGTGGGTGAATGTGTTAAAACAGTTATTTTTCTTGTTTTGAGGTACTTTTTCCTATCTTTTTGACTCGTGGGTCTTGTATTGAATTGAATTTACACTTGTCTTTGGTACACAATAAGACATTTGTAAATTGCTTGTATAGGAATCTTAGAATAAACTTCAAACTGAAACATTACATATAATGTAGATAGCTAATGTTTCCTAAGCTTGTTAGCGCAGTACAAACCAAATACAATCAGTGAGTTTTAAGATCCATTTGTGTGCGTAGAGATAAAAACAGATGCAGAGATGTTTGTTACCATATGACGACTCATCAGATTCCTGCAGCTGTTTTGTATTATCTTTCCCTAAAAAAAACCTTCAAAAGTGAGCTCTGTATAAACGGCCCATGGGTAGAGTGTCTCCTGTCCTAAGCGTGTGACGTGTGTGGCGCGGCGTATTAGATACTTGAAAGAAAGACGTTCTTTCAGGAATGCTTTAATATAACATGGATCCCCAGATGCTTCAGCTTATATCAACTGTAACTGAAGCTGAGAGCAGCGATAATACTGAGCGAATAAAAGGTTAATATTGACCACACTGAAATAATATTCCACTTGATTGTTTTTGGCCTTGTGTTTTGGGAAAATGTGTAACATGATCTAGGTAGTCTTTTTAAAGTATTCAGGGTTTGTTTTCCATTATTGCCTTTTGATATATTTGGACAAGTACAAATGTGTTTGGCTTATGGAAGTCTCAGGCCAGCTACAAATAAATATGGTGTAGCTAACTACCATATACTCAACCGATTTCCAAGAAAGGTTGGAAATGTCTGATCTCGACAGAGATGCTCTCAAATGTCTGTGCTGTGCTGAGTCCCCATAATTAATAATAACCAGCAGAATGCATATATTATTCCACTGCTTTCCATAAGCACTACCAAGAGAAAAGAGAGATGGATAAGGAAAAGGGAGGCAGACTTCTAAAAACGTCTTGAAGCAAGTATAAGCCACTGTCTGGAAAAGCAATTAAATAGTTCTGCTTCAACATGAATGTTGGATTTTTCTTGGAAAAAGGCTTGAGTCCAAAAACAAATCTCATGAGTCAAGCACAAACAGTTCTCACCTTAAATGGAGGTGAAGCTGAAAAAGAAATTCAGATATTTTCCTGTTTCTCCTCTGCTTTATTAGGCAGAGTTAGATATAAACAACCTAAAGTATATCCCATATCATCCACTTGGGTCAGAATACCTCTGGCTTAGCTACACCTTTGCATTATGGGAGTCTAAACATTATAACATATTTTGTTACTTCAATAGTTAGGGTCAGATAAACGTGCCAGACACTGATACACAGAAACACATAATCAATACATATCGGATCTTACTGATACTTTTAAATGCCACATTAACCTTCAACCTTTTGTGTTGTGTAAAAGCTACTGCTCTGAACTCATACACAACCAACCACTCTTTGGCTCTGATGTGCAGAAGCCTCAATTAGACCACATCAAAAAATGAAAAAGAAAACATAATTACTGATGGTCAACATTATCTTGTCAAATTGTACTGAACAAAAACTAAAAAAGTCTACATACACAGTTATCCTCAGAGCCTGAGGCGATGAGCCGGCCACACGGTGATACGGCTGAAGAGCACGGATGGCAGCGATTTACATGGTTCTCATAACGCCGTACACACCTGAGGATGAGATATTATAAAGTTGTCAAGGTCAATGCAACATGATGACTATTTGACTGCTAGTGACATAATACAATCTTTGTTGCTCCGTTGGTGGTACCATTGGAATTAAAAAGGTCATAATTTCTGTGTTGTTTCATCGTAATGTTCATATTAGAAGCACTTAATATATATATATATATATATATATATATATATATATATATATATATATATCTTGTATACAAAATATATAATTTCATCCATTGGAAATTATTTGACCATGAATTAAGTGTGCCAAGAAAAGCTGTGCAACAGAAAGTGACAAAAAAACTGTAGAATAAATAAAAAAACACTTCTAAAGGGAGTAATCTTTGACATGGGAAGGAATAGCATTTCACACACGAGTACAGTGATATGTTGTGATGTATTTGGGTGTCAGATAAAGATTGAAAGTCTATATAATATGGGGAACTCCCGCAAGAATTACCAAAGAGAAAAATGCCACCCTGTAGACTTTTAACCTTTAAAAAACAACCCTAACCCCTAGCCAGCAGAAGAAAAATAGTTCAGCATGGCTACAGCAAAATAAAGGAAAGAGAAGTTAGTAGATGATGAACGGCTCCCTCATGCCACTTCTGTGCTGTGTCTTTGGCTTTGCAACAGCATGTAATGTCTTTACAATGCCGCTAACAGCTCGCTCAGCGAGGGTCTCTGTGGGGGCTGGCATGTTGGCAGGGCCTTGACAGTGAGAGCACGTCTTTGACATCCCCATGCTAATGTCATTAAGGCGGGCTAAAAGTAGGTCATATTTAAAGGTGTTTATAAAGACATTCGATATACCCAGTACGATGAGAAGGCTAAAAAACAGTAAGCAAAAAAAAACTAACTTTCTGAAGCTTATAATCCTGGAGAGTTTGGAATGGCGAAGCAACGCATTCAACATGTTTAACAGCCACGCATGAAGAATATGGTTGAAATCTATTTTCCTTTTGATGCGAAGCAAGATTGATCTGTTTCTCAATCCCCTTCAGTAGTTCTGGATAACATTATCACACTGATAAGAAACAGTTTAACAACTTTAATAATAAACACTGGTTTTCTAGGTCAGAACGGGGATTGTAACGTTGGTCCAGCTATTCTTTTTTAGCTGTTTAGACATGAGGAAATCCTAGATTTTGAATGTTTGAATGACAGCAACAGTATCATGTTATAATTTGAAAATATCATGAAAAATATCATGAAAAAATATCATGAAAAATATTTATTGAGTCATTTTTAGAACTGTAGTGTAGTGTCAATTGTACTTGTCCAATTGAAAGAAAAAGCTACTTTAAATAAAATAATTGCATTAATATGAGGAGCATCCACACAAGTTTTATTCATGCAACTCATTATTCCAGGGCCTGTTTTATTGCCCTGTTAAATCATGAGGATATTCTGGTGAACATTAATACCCAGAACTGACTTAACTACTTCCAATAGCAGCAAAGAATAAATTACGCACCTGTTACTCTGTTTTGGGGTGAATACAGACGCGTTTACACAATCAGAGAGACGTTAAAGGGGACAAAAAATGGAGATAAAATTCAACCTGATTCTCCATTCATATGTTTCACTCTAAAGGATTGGCATCTGCTGAGGGATGCTTGATGACAGTTCTAAGAACCCGAGGTTGACGCGGATCCCAGGTAAAAATCAAATCAAATCAAATCAAATATTTATCAAATAGACATCTGGTTTTGATTGAGTTAAACTAATAAAATCCATCTCAGACATAAAATAATGAAACACTCAAAAATACCTTCTACCAGGCCAAAAAGAACATTTTGAGATCCAAGAGAGACTACTTGAATTATCAGCCCAATATGGAGCAAAACAATTCTCAGTTATGTACTTGTGGAAACTGAACAATTGCAGATTGAATCATCAACTGAGGAATGTTTGCTTAAAAAATGTTTTATGTAATTCAAATATAAAGTAATGTTTCCCTCCCAGTAATAGCAAAGAACAAAAGACAACATTGGTTCTCTTCATAATTTAAGAACATGTAAACGGTAAATGTTATCATTTCACGTTTCTGTTAGAAACTCGAAAAAGTAAATATCATATTATCACAATTTTTATCTGATTAAGGTTTCATTCAGGTACTCCAAAATCATTCTCTATTATTTCATGATGTAAAAGTAATTTTACAATTCCATGCCACTCAATGAGGCTAACACTATTAGACAAAATTCCAAAATGTTAATAAAGAAACAGAACAATGTTGAATGTGTATTGTACAGGAATCAATACTTTCTTGTTTTGGTTTAGTTGCTGTATACAATTATGGTGGCACCGTAGTTGTCTTCACAGGTTTTGAACTATTACTATTATTTTCCATCTATTATCACAAAACTGCAGAAACTGCAGAAACAGAATAAACCTGAATATCCAGGATACTGCCACTCATATTGAAATATAAATCCAACCGAATGGACTAACCAACCTCATTGTTCGTAGGTCCCACATCTTCACACCATCCGTGACTGCACTGGTGAGGAAGAGGTTGTATGAATCTGGCGCCTGTGTACTGAACATGGAGCCCTGTGGTACACAAAAGATAAATAAATGAAGACTTGTCAGCACATGCCTGAGTGAAAAAAGGTTGAAAATCTTTTTGCTGTACAGTATATCTAAAATTGGCAAATAGATTTTAAGCTATTAATGCAGTTTGCATTATTACACCCTGAAAGTAGATATTTCAGATTCAGAATCAGAATCAGAAACATTTGCAAGTATGTTGGACATACAAGGACATTTTCATGATGGGTGCTACATACACGGCATTGAACAAAAGATACAAATTTACAATAAAAAATCTAAAATACAATTAAAAAAGATTAAGTGAACAGGCAAAAATGCCAGGCAGCTGGGGATCCGGGCTCTGAGCCCGACTGCCTACGGGGAGAAACTGTTTGTGTGGCGGGAGGTCTTGGCTCTGATGGACCTCAGCCTCCTGCTAGATGGAAGGGACACAAACAGTTTTTGGCCAGGGTGAGAGGGGTCGGCTACATTCTTTCTTGATCACTTTAGCGTCCCGGAGGGACGGCAAATCGCAGCCGATCATCCTCTCTGCAGAGCGGATGACACGCTGCAGCCTGCCCTTGTAGTCCCAAACGGTGATGGAGGAGCAGAGGATGGACTCAATGATGCCGGTGTAGAAGTGCACCATCATTGTTTTTGGCAGGTTGAATTTCTTATTTCTTATAAGCCCATTAAGCTGGAAGGAAAACTGAAATAGTTTATTGTTAATTTTTAGCAATATGCCTGATCTCAAGACATATGTTGATTCATAGGTTCTTTGTATGTTACTGACTCACTGGTGGTGTGAGGGGGAAAGAGGAGAGAGAAAAAATGAGAGAAAAAGAAGGTTTATGTTTTGACTTCCATTGAGAGTGTGAGAACAGGAGTCTGAAAGGGCATTTCCAGTTCCATTTTCCGAGAAGTCCTCTGGTCTGATGAGTTCCAGCTGAATTTTGCAAAATAGGCGATGGAAACTTGAAGTGGGAAAAGCTGCTTCACATGCTGCAGTTCCTGATGTTTGGTCCACCTCCCGACAAGAAAGCGAGAGCGGCTGGAAGGCCGATATTGCGTGTGCAGTCTCCGGGCAGGGGCAGTCCCTCTGATCCGCAGGTATTAATCCTGCTGCACCCGAAGGCCCTGGGGCGCCCGTGCAGAGGACCCCACATTGACGCAATAGCCAAGCTGAAACAACAGACTTTCCACAGCGTATGGCACACAATAGCTGGCGTGATAATGAGCAGTAACCTTGTGGTCGAAGGGGTATGGTCAGCTGTGAGTAACAGTGCATCACAGCTGAATGAGTTGATGCATTCAATCCATGCCACTAGCTGCAGTGTGTCCAGCTAATCCATGCTAGCTTTGAGTGTCAAGTATGCACAGGTCAATACCCCCGGGTCAGTGGGTACAAGTCTCTCTTGCTCTCTCGCAAATAAATACTTTTCAGTATTCCAATAAGTTATTTAATAATTAGTATTTTTCCATAATTATATCATTGAAATACATGTTGTTGTTGTTGTTGTAATTACAAAGTGGGCAAATAGGAGTGAAAACAGGACAATTTGATAGCTGAAATGTTAATTATAACTGATAATTAGAGTTTCATTGTGAGAATGCAGTATTTAATTCTTCAGAGCACTATAATGGATGTAGATACAAGCCCAAGTTGTCTACTTATTAGACACTAGCAAATTGGGCCCATATTGGTCCAAGACAGTGATCTGGGTGTAACGCCACGTGAACCCAAACTGCATCATGGAACAGCATTAATCCAAACTCCACAGCAAGCTCTGTGCAGTCCTAATCCTGCTGCTCCAGGGATTTTACTTTTAAACACTCAGCAAGATGAATGATAGTGATGATGTCCTGCCTGTCTGTCATGGAAACTTTGGGGTACTTTTTACTTCTTTTATTTCAAACAACTTCTTCATTTACACGACACTTTTATTCCCTCAAAGATGATGTATGCCTTACGTAACTCACCGGCACTCATAGAAGTTATATGCTTATGTAAGACCGGGACATCTGCCAAATAGTCAACCCTCCCTAAAATGAACGATGGGGCTCACACAAACGATGCCAAGTAAAACCCGCGTGGGTCAGGTTTACGTATCACCTAGACTTAGGAGTGATGAGATGTCTTTGGGTCTATCCATTCACAAAGGTTAAAGGTTGTCGTATGCTTTAACAACCAGTAGAAGAAAATAGGTTTCCGAAGACAATATCGGACACAAAAAACATTTAACACAGTTTTTCCTCTCTGAAGATTCTAAGAATAGTGATCTAATAGTATTACTGTACTCCATTCGGCCTCACATATTGTGTCATTTGACGGACGAGAGACAGACAGGCATATAGACATAAGTGAAAGATGAAGTGGTCCTACCTTGTTCTGTGTAATGCAGTGGACGGCTCTGCTGTGGGCATCCGGGAGCGTTGCGGCGACTATACCTTTGTTCATGTCAAATACTTGAAGAGATCGATCCGAACCACACACCAGAACAATGTCTGAGATAGCGGTTTAGAAAAGTTATGAGATTTGTTATTTATGAGCTATAGGCGAGAGGAAATGCATGATATGGAAGTATTTATGATGCTGTGGTTCAACATATAACTTAGATTAAAAAAACATATCTGATCAATAATTTACACGTTTCGGTCAAAAAAATGTAAGTTCTCTCATTTTGCCTTCAATTAAGTTGAATGGCCTATTAATGTAATGCTGTCTAACACATAGATACTAGCATATTTTTAAAAGAAGAGACAGTAGTCCATGGCATGGTCTCCAACTACACTCTCAGATTACCTAAAAAATAAATATTTCTATATCTATTTTTTTGTATTATATGCAATGAAATCGTTCATTTACGGAGAATATGTGTATTCCTGTTATCAATGTACTGTATATCCATTTTCTACTTCAAACTACAGCTGTGCAATGCCACTCGAGACAAGACTTAACTCATCCTGACACGCCTTACTTCAGTGGATTTATTAAACAAAATGCCTCGTAAACGCTATCACGGAGTGCAAATACAGACATTCCTTAAATATTAAAAACCTGAAGGATTTACCGCTAAAGTTGTCATTTGAAGCCCTGAGGCAAAACATGTTCACGTTACTCTCCACATTATCAGAGGGGTCCAAACTAAAACACCTCCTGCACCAAGACCAGTGATAACAACAGAAAGGATACAAGAGAAGAAATCGTTGATTGCAGACAAGGTAGTGATGTCTGTTGCTGATGTCGTCGTAAAGCTTCTTGTCAATTTGACGACGCTCCGTTGCTGATAACTAACAAGAAAAATAAGAAGATGCCTATTTTTCTAAACCAGTAATTGTTACTAGGATTAGGACCAAAATTCAAACATGATCACTCATCATTCTTCATGTCTGTCTGAGCTATACGACTATTAAAGAGTATTCAACACAAATGTTTGATTTATTTGTTTCTGTTTCCCTTCAGACAACCTATCACATGTATGATTACCTAAAGAGGACCAAGATGAAACAGCAACATACATTACAAAAACACATAGCATTTACATACATTTCCATGGTCTCCGGCATGAACCCTGACAGCTTAAAGAACACAGCCAAGCAATTTAGTGGTAATGACTGTTAGCAGGGTGAAGTGTGTGGTAGCAGCTAAATAAAGCCAGACCCTGTGAAGTCAGTAACTGTCACGGTATCGTTCACTTCCTGTCTTATTTTGTAGTTTTCTGCCACTCGTGTCCCCGGGTAACTTCACTTCCTGCCTGGTCCTGTCATCCCCTGTGATTGTCGAATTGTTTCCACCTGTGTCCAATCACCACTAAGAAAGCTATCTTAGGCAACAAAGCCTCACACGGTGGACATAAGTCTCAGGAAAGATCAGTCCTTTGATCCAAATTTTACCTTCTTCCTGCATTGCAGTGGTGTGGCAATCAATATACGTACGCCAGTTGTCATAACTACAATAAATGGGTGACTTGAGGAGAAAAGTGGCACTGAAAAAATGCCCTCACAACCTTGCAATAATTGTTAGATAGATTTGATTAAATGCCAATGTATCTAATTGTGTTGCACAATGTTAAATAGCTCCCCAAAAGAGACCAGCCACTTTCTATCAGTGTTTTTTTTATTGTATAACTAAATCAAATTCAAAACCATTCCATAGCATGCATACTATACCATTTATTCTAAGTGCTGAACAGTTTCTGCATTATGATCCCTTGTAATTACCTTTTTATGTTGTCTCGTGTGGTGTCCACATTGTACAGGTACAAGTACAGGGAGTGTCCAGATGCCAGAAGCAGAAATTTGTCGAGGTAATAAAACTGAGCACCTCTAATGGGTTTGAAGAACATACTGTCGCCCTGAATGAGACAGGAGAAAAAAATCAAACTATTCATCTAGTTTTCTGTTGTTCCTAATTTTCTTTTTTAATTATTTGGAACGTCATTGAAGTTAAAAAAAGACAAGGGCCTCAAAAACACAAATTAAATCCACGGCCGAATACTTGCAGCAATAAAAAGCTATAACACTATGCTGTCCGCAACCAGGGCTGTTTAATTGCTCAAAATGACACATGAAACACCCTGAATGTGGGGGAAAGAGAGAGAGAGAGAAACCCACATGAATCAACGTGATTTTGTGCTTTTGTACTTATTTCTTTCTACAGTTTACAAGTAAAACTGTGCTAAAACATTTGTTGACAAGTTCCTTCACAAGAATCCAACCAATCAAATGCGGCAGACCCAGCCAAGCTCAAAACAAACTCACTGAGTGGAGCAACGCAGATCTGCTAAGAATCAACTATGTCAAAAATACATTGAACATTACACTGAAATCCTGAAATCCTTTTTTTTGGACAAAAATGCATTTGTCTTGCACCTGTAGTAATTGTTTCATACTTCAATCAACTTGAGTTGTATACCTTTAGAATGAGAACGTTTGTGCTATATGAGGTCCCTTTGACTGGTCTTTATTTCACATTTTTGTGAGTTGTTGAACTTTAGGCCTCAAGTTAGGGTATGTAGAGCTCAAAATGACTGTTACAAAAAGTTGTATTTACAAATGCATGGAACATTTACCATGGTAATTGCTGGCTTCGGGCTACCATGGGTCCAGATTCGCAGAGACTGGTCCTCTGACGCACTCAACCACAACTGTCTGTTGAGGCTCCAGCTCACGCTGCTCACTGGCTTGTCATGCCCTGCTCATAAAGAGGGAGGTTGGAAATTATCTTTAAAACAGCGTGGAGCTGCAACATTTGCTTTTATGGTTCTGCTCAGAGAGTCAGGCACAGTGAAGAGAAGAGGAACACGGTGACCTACTGGTCACCTCAACTCCTGCCCTCTCATATCTGCTGCCCCTTTGTGGAGACTGTGTTCTAAATGCACGTAAGCCATCAAGGTTCAAAAGAAGTGCGTGAAAATGATGTCTATCCATTCTTTGACTGTGATTACTGTGTTTCCTAAGGTCACTGAGTGCATTTGACACAGTATCAAAAAAGATAAGTAAGGAATTATATCAGGTCAAACCTAGTTTGTCTCAAAAGCGATGCCTTTTTCATCTTACACTTTTTATCATCACCCAGGGAATGTAACCAAACTATGCGTTTTCTGGTAAAAGAGAGTGGTTTATCTGCTATTTTGACAGTGATGGCAGATAAAGTGAATATTTGGAAAATGTGAGCAGTCTTTCATCTTAAGCCGTGGATTCATTTCAAAGTATCTTAATCAAAAATATCCCAAATAATGCAGACCTAAATCCAAGCAGCAGATGAAGTTCTTAGTATTGTCATTCTCCGCATCTTTGGGGGTAAGATCTTAACCTTTGATCGCTGTGTCAATCCACAAAGGCCTATCATAAAAAATGTTATGAATAATGGGTCAGATGAATCATTCAAATGCGCCGCCTGCATTAACACTGGAGTGACTGATGGCAAATAATAAAAAACCCAGATGGTTATAAGGTACGGATACTCATGACCACTGCACAGCACCTGTGTAGACAGTTGGGTTGCCAGCCAGGGAGGTCTTGTACAATAACACTGAGCTGTCGCCAAGACCACACAGTATTTGTTTTCCGTCACCTGGAAGAGACAAGGGAACAGTCAACAGCCGATTTATCTTTTCCAGAAAACAAGAACTCTGTATTTAGTGGGAAAGCCATGTGTTTAGTTGGAACAGGAAACACTTATCCATAAACGTGTAGTATAATCCTTTAATGAAAACAATGAACTGGTCTTAATTTACTGACAATTGTACTTTAATGCCTAGAATCCAATTACTGAACAAAGTACTACAAATTAAGGCTTCAAAGGATCTTCACAATCTAGATCTATGTTATATGACACCACTCAATGCATTGATGTTGTAGTATCCTGCAGTCCTGACACGTGATCATGGGACAGTTCTTATCGTAAAATTGAGGGCTCGAAAGAAATTTCAGTAGTTTAAGCTTTGCACAGACATAAAGAAGTTCTATGACACATTAAAATACATCATTATGTTAAGTCTAAGATATTGTGGTCAGTATTGCAGCAGCTAAATGGTCTCACCTGAATACTGAAGGCAGTGGACTGGCTTATTGGTAATGCTTAGATGAACGCAGGGAATAGAAGGTGCTGCAATGTCTGCTGGATAATCTCTGAGGAGCAAACCTCTAAAAAATGATAAACGTTCAGTTTTAATAACAACATTTTCAATGCATTTTAAATGATGCGACTGCTTACTTATTTTTCTTAGCCTTTTGAGAGGAAGAATTCTTCTGGTTATTTGTTTTAGGTGAAAACATAATATTTCTGAAAAGAAAAAACGTATGTCTCATATGTCACATGATTTAATTCAACAAACCCTATTTCGAAAATAGTGCATTCAACTTCAATCACAACTTCAAACTTTAATTACAATCCTTCTCACAGTTGACTTTACAATAAAGTGGCCCTTAACCCTAATCCAAATTATGGATTTGGATAAACTGTAATTTGATTTTTCTATTAGGAAAAAAGTCACGGTCTACCTACCTCGGGGCACTGGTGTATCCAGATGACTTCACGTTTGAGTGGAAAACCAGAGGCTGCTCCTTTATTCCTCCTTTGTAAAAACAATAAGGTAGTGCATTGCACATAGACAAGTATGCAGATATATCTTTAGCACATATAGTGATCAAAAATACAATATTAGATTAGAGCCCCATTTACAAATGAGTGGATGTAACAATGTGAGTCAAAAGTTAAAGGGAAATATAGTTCATTAGTTTCCATAAGACAGAATTGCTCATTATACTGTGATGGCTTTTCATGGAATACACTAGGAAAAGAAGATAGAATTTTATGCTGTGAGCATTATGTCCATCTGCAGCAATCTGCGGGATGGTTCATTCTGCTCCCTGTTCACTGTCAGTGCCTTTACTACAATGAGCTCACTTTTTCCACGACCATTAAAACGTGTGACGCTTTCCAAAAACTGTTCTCCTGGCAAATAAGCAAAGCAAGGAAACATTGCAAAATCTCTGTTTGGCAATTAAAGACTTGAATTGGTATAAAAAAATATATATATATACAATTAGGTTCAAAGGATTGATTTGGATTCAATAATAGCTCATCACCTTGATTGATGAATTGATGTCAATGAATTCATATTATTATTCATTGACATTCATTCAGTTGAGCAACAAAACAAAGTAAATCTGGATAAGTTAACTGTATAATTAAGCTTTTATCATAAATATCTTTCCTTTGAATTATATTTTTTACAAAGCTGTCAGTGGTGCAGCAGTTTTAGAAACAGATTGTTGTTCACCAACTTGATTAAAGATTTACTTTTGATTGATTGGAACTGTAGTGCCATTTAGTTACACAAATATGCAGTTATGTCGCAGTTCAAATACCATATCCAAAAATGTCTAATCGCATCTTAATTATTTTTAATAAATAATACGATTTTTGAAAAGGAACCCTAATTATTATTAGTGTTCCTTTTCAAAAATCGTATTGTGGTCTTGAAGTAAGGTGAGTTTTTCTGTTGTTTATTACCTGTCCAGCATCAAAGAATAACGCTGTGGAAAATGTTCACCCTGTGCTGCCTCTGTAAAAGCAGAGGTCTTAATTCCTAACTTAGTTTAAAATGACTTCAAGCTTTCGTAAACCAGGTGTTCTCAATCTGGGTCAAATGTGTACTTTATAGTAGTTTCAATCGGTAAAAAGTACGTAACAAATGCTTTTTCTTCTGGTGGATAAAAGGGCTTATGGCGCTACAGTTGCTACCATTTTGCACCTTCCTCCACTATGTTATGTGTAAGGGGAAGTCCTGCAAGTAACTTTGGATCCAGAACAGATTACATGCAGGAAATTCTGGATAGAAATTGAATAATATGGCAACACAGTCACTTGTCATGGTACAACAGCCCTATTAACCCCCTGTTGATATATAATGGTCATTTAGTTTTATTGGGCAATGAAAGTTTCATACTTTACGCTGACACTAGACCTCATTTGAAGCACGGATTTCAGACAAATTTCCAAGTGCAGTCATAAACTTTCCATAAAATCACAGCAGCTTGCTGTGTGCTGTTTTTACAGCGCTCATTATGTGAGACTTAGCCTGAACTGTCTGAACCATGTCAGCAAAAACAAAATCATAAAAATAAAGTTCATCAGTCCAGTTTAAAAATTGAGACTTTTTAGTTACTGGTTCAAAGACTAAAGCAGCCACAAATGATTTAAAGTTACAATCATGCTTTGTCTCTGAGACCAAAAACCATTAGTGGTTATTACTACTAACATGACTTAAAATATACATCAGATGTTGGGTTTCTTTAATTTTAAGAAGCAACAATTGTTTATTTTACAGTTGTCTGCATTAAAAGGTCACAAGGTCAGACCAAGAGTTAATTTGAAAAATATAACACAAACTCTGGTTCTCAGGAGACGGGCAAACGCAGACCTCCCTCGGAGGACCAATAAAAAGGAAAAGAAATAATTCAAGCTTCTGAAAATGTTTTAACCATACACAGTAAATTTGCCAGTGTCAAAAAGGCAGTGTCAAACTATTTTAATTCTTCCGGAGTTCTTCCAACAATGGACAGAGTAAAATTGAACCAGAAAACTTCCAGTGTTGGTGAAAATAATCGGAGTTAACAGAGGTTTTACTCTGTCAGTGTTATTGACTCTCTAAGGCCCTGATTCAACACTGATTAGAGCAAGATGCCTTCCAGAGTATCACAAAGAATACTCTGGAGAGCCCCGCCCACCAACTTTCCCGGTCAAACTGAGAATGTGGATTCTGGCATCGCCATCTTCCTCGCATCGAAATACTGTGGTAAGTCTTTCTACTATAAACTATTCCCGTTGTTTTTTTTCATTCCAGTAGAATCTGTATAAGAATAAAGGGACGTATTCATTCACCACACTAGTCAATGTTGGGTTCGTGTCTTCAAATACCGAATTTCAAATGGCTAACGTGATATCGGGTCGGCGGTTAGCTTAAATGTAGCAGCCACATGTCTGACCACCAACACCAAACTGAACAAAAACGACACGAGGTAACGTTAATGTCAGCGAGGACGAGCTGTCCTGGTGTGTTATGTGTCATGCTTGCACATTTATTTCAGTAAAATGAAGGAAAAAATTCGTTGAAGCAGTCATATTTATTATTTCTATTTGAGCCGGAGCAAATCGCTTTAGCGTCACAATTTGGTCGAGCATAGCGGGACATGTCGCGGACATGCGGACGTGCTCATAGGACCCGCTAGTTCACCGGCAGACGGCGGAATGCACCGAGTCGACCCAGTTAACGTGAACCGAGCCGCGGCTCAGAGAGGCTCGGTTCCCGTTAGCTGCTGCTGTAGCCATAGATATATAAAGAGTAGACGCTGCATTGGCTGCTGAGGCGCAAACAAATATTTTTTATTATATTATATACCAGAATATTATTACTGTTATGCCTACTATGAATATTAAAATACGCCGAATCATGTTTTCGGTGTCATGCCTACAAAATGCCGTGAACATCCGCTTTTGTATTCAGCGAGTGACGCGCTGACACTTCGTTGCGCCAGCTGGCACTGAGTGGAGCGGGTGACCGGTCCAAGTTGGCGGCCCCGCGGCTCGTCAGCACCACTAGGCAGCAGCGGTCGATGTCTATTCTTTATGTCTATGGCTGTAGCTGCTGCTTAATTTATGCTTCCACGTTACGGCGGCGGCGGGTGTGGCTGTGTGTTTCTGCGGGTGCCGAATCCTTGGTGAGCCGAAGCTCATATTGAAGCGCAGGCTACGGAGAAGACGTGAATTTACAACACTGGTTCACCCACTGAGGGACCTGGATGAGCAAGTGCACTTTCGATACTTTCGAATGTCAGCAACTGCCGCAAATTACGTTCTGAGCGGACCAATCACAGCACTTGCGATCTACGTCAACTCGACTCGCAGTTAGATTTTTTCGGAGGTGCACGTCAGGCTACGGCGGAGGGGTCTACGTAGTTACGTAGTTACTTAATATGTATATTTTCCTTTTTTCTTTCAGATTGTTCTTTAATGTACTGTGGTGCTCTGGTGGTAAGTAATAAGTTGATGTACTTGACCGAAAATGTAGTTGTGTTTGTGATTTTTAAAGCTGAAATAGGGTATTTTCAGGTTGTCAGCTTGTATGGTGTTGTAGATCATAATGTTGATTTCAGTTTGCTGTCTTTGCAGATACCATCATGTTGATCAAAACATTCCTGTCATCCAGCACCAACCAAGATCTTTGCCACTGTGATAAGATGTGAGCTTTACATGTTTTAGGTTTACTTTTGATGCCAATATTTCATGTTTACTTGGAATAAATATGTATTACAGTATGGATACAATTGTCTGTGTGTTTTTCCCCCTGCATAGATATGCAACACTGGTAGGAGTTGGTTAAAAATCAACACTCTTTGGAGTGATTTCATAATCAACATAGTGTAAAGTAGGTTTAACACTGGAAAGGTTATTTCTTTTATAACTCTTTAGTGTTACATGTGAATAACACTATGGGTGTTACTTCTTACATAGTGTAAAACTTGATTGACACTTCTTAGAGTTAATATTATTACACTACACTGCACCTAGTGTAAAATTTTAACTCTTACCAGAGTAAAATTGACTCTGGAAATTTAACTCTGTGTTCAGTGTACATTTAACACTCTGTAGATAGGGACCATATGTTCACTGAGGTAGTGTTAAAATTGACTCTTTAAGTGTTGTATTAACACTGGCGATTTTACTGTGTAGCAGGTATATACGTCCCTGAGACATTACTTATTATTTATTTATTATTTCCTTACTGACCTGTAAAAAGTGGGTCACATAGTGAGAGGAGGGAAACATAGTAGAAGCAAAAAGGTATCGGAGGTACAGTAACTGCTGACTGACAGGAATCCCAAATATGGAGGCAAACTAAGGGTCTGACAGGCAGATACGTCATGAAGCACATAAAGAATACGCTGCCTATGTGGGACATTTGTGTAGCATACTGGGAGGAAATACGAAAAATGCAAAGAAAATAACGCTACATGTTGCTATGTGAAAAAAATACTAATCACACTATCAAACTTTATTGGACAGCTAGATGGGAAGTTGTGAACTACATTTACTGACCATAAGGCTCTCTATACAGCAGTCGCTGCAGAGCAATGAATAATGGAAAAACAGTCAGAAGCACTAAACACTCTCCGCTAATATGTACTGGACTAGTGAAGGCCTCTGCGTCCAATGTGGGTCACAGATTGTTTTTTCAATCTCACTGTACCCAAAACTAGCAAAGAATGCTTGATGACATTTTCCACATTAAAGGCATCGGAGCACATGAAGGCCTCCTTTTCCTCTAAAGTTGTTCCTCACAAAAAATAATATTCAAATGGTAGTGTGTAATCTGTGCTTTTATGTTGACAGTTAATACTGTTTTGATCCCATTGCACAGAGGACTGAGATACATTCAAAGTTAGTTCTGAACTTGCAATCGTGGCCATTCAAAGCCAATTGCTGCTTTAGTAGTCCCTTGATATCCTTCCTATAAAAACGACTTAAACAGGCAAGGCTCGGGCATTACACTTCAGAAAAGTGACATCATGCAAAAAGCAACGGCAGCAGATTATAATCATCTCAAAAAGCCAAGAGTCCTGGTTTATTTCATGCTTATGTAATGTGGGGGTGACGCATGTCAACATTTCTTATCTGTGATCACTGTTATTTTGAAAAAGTTGTAACAGACAATTGAGAAACGGTATATTTTGTATATAATGCTCCTGAAATTCTTTAGAACCGGGGTTTACAATGTTCTTCAGGGCAAGGACCCCTAAACTGATTTTGTTTTATATTAAACTGGGCCTAGTGCCATGTACAAACATGCCTTACTGTGCGTTCAATACTAAGCTATTTCACAAATAATAATAATACACACGTCATAGGTAGAGTGAGCAAAGGGGGCCAAGCTACTGCCATTTATAAACATACCTTGTCAAATTATACCAACCTATCTGTCAATTACATGATAATCAGAAATTTAAGTTGTGCAAAAGAACGTTTTTATTTTAAACCTAAATATGGAAAGTGATTGTGGGACTGCAAGATAACGTATTCTGCTTGTATTTATCCATTTGCTACAATATGTTGGATTCATGTTAATGTATATTTAAAGACATTTCAATTTGTGGAAAAAATTAAAATTGACCAATGAACCAAATCTGCCTGCAGTACCTCCGCCGAGGTTGAAGACCTCTGCTTTAGAGTATCGAGTTCCATACGTGGCAACGTGGTGGGTAACAGTCTGTGAATGTTTGTGGTCTGACACTGGATTCATGCAGCACCTCTGGACTCCCCTGAAGGTCCCCTACACAGTCTCCCACTGGCTGCTCCCTTCCCTCCAGCTGAGGGAGCCTGGCAAATACCGAGCGTCAACTTTCCAACATGCAAACCACAGTATATTGTACTGTTGGTACCTTTGAGCTTCCAGCTCCTAATGATACACCAAAGAACCACAAATAGACTCACTTCATTAAAGGACTCCCCTACTGCAAGAAGCCGCCGTACAATCCGCTTATTGTTGACAATGTGTCACAGAGAATGTCTTGTGCTCTTACTGTTGCATAATTTAAAGCACCTGCCCATGTGGCACATTGAAACTGAAGTAAAACAGACTAATTATGAATGCCACATTTATATTTCCCACAATGCAAAGCACTGAATGTTTCCATATTTACAGAGTGAAGAGGTTTTCGGTGGCTGCTTTAATAGCAAAAGACACTTTCTATAAACATACACTAGGTCCAATCTTAGAAGGCTGTGTGTGTCCAAGCAAAACAGATAGAGAGCCAGATATGGAATAAATTATTAAATAGGTCATACGTCTAAAACCAAGAGTCGTCAAACAGCAGCAGCTCCCTTTTTATTTTATGATCATAAGCATAGTTGAGAGAGGGGTGAGGATTCAAATGCTGACCTTTCTTTTTAGGATGTTTAGGCTCCTTCTTCTGTAACTCTGCATTCAGAGGAGATTCAGGCAGTGGAGGAGAACTGAAAACAAAAAGGGAGAAGAAGGTGGTGACGGGGTGAACTGGGCGAAAAGAGTTACTGGAAAAGAAGGAACGATGCATTTCCAACATTGTGGATTATTAAGTGTTTCTAATTCCCAGTGCCATATTGTTGACTCTTTAAAAAACAGATGGCAAGAATAGCTCAAATATGGCAAGTTAAGACAGAAGAGTCGGGGGGGAAACATTTTTGCAATGTTGTATATATCATTGCACTAGTCAGGTGACCAGTGTCTGAGAGAGAGAGCAACAAAAGCCAACAACTACTCTGTTTTTGCACATTTTAACAGGCTGATGTCTTATAGATTGCAAATTTGTTGAACCAGACAACACATAATGTTTATGAAAATGATCAGTGTTCATTGGTTCTGCTTGATTTAGCAAAATAATCATTTGTAGAGGTAGTACCTGCCTGAATTTCATTCCTTCCATTTGTTTTGCCTTTAAAAAGCAATGAAATTCTCAAAGCAATGACAGTGTGATCTTTTAAATTCATTTTTTAACAGACATTTTTATTAAACCATGTTGATTAAAAACATATCAACCTCTATTCATTCACTAAGCACAGTGGTTTGAGGCTGGAGCCAGATGATCACATGACCTACAGGAAGCAGTTGTTTTATGTCTGAAGCACTAGTTCCCCTAAATAAGCTTCTCATGAACTAGCACCACTGAATCAAAAAATTACCAAATGAATTACATTACAAGCAGCTGAAAAATATATACTATTATATTTATCAGGTTGTTCTTTGTCAAGAAAACCTTATTTACAGCCCCTGTGCACAGTATTCTAGACCACACAAGAAGCAAGAGTCCTTGAAACACTGAGTACCTTCTAACAGCTGATTTGTTACTTTGATCTCCTAATTGAATGGAGCAAGCAAAAAAAGGAAATGTATGTTCAATAGAGTAAAACAAAACCTCATTTACCTGGGCAAAACCAGAAAGCCTTCACCACAAGCCAACGTCCTCCTTAGGTCCCAGAGACACAACTCCAACAGGGTCACACGTGGAGTAAACAAAGAGCTCACTAAGAGCAGCATCTGTGTGACAGGGAATTTGAGATTGAATTAATATTGAAACACTTAATTCCATTATCATTTTAAGTGATACAATAACACTATACCTTCATGAATAGGAAATAGAGACAATGATCTCTACGCGAAGCGAACGCAAATCACGGTTGAATCTTTGAAAAATGTCCATTTCACAGTATCCAAGAGTGGATGGTGAAACAGTTTCAAACAGACTCTAACAGTCTGGAATCAGTAGTGGAATTTGACAATTTGTTTTACTCGTATTATTATGATCTATCAACATTCAGCAGAAATGGCAGAAGCAGCCGGGCCGGCACACAAGTGGTCTGCTCTGATTATGCTTAATTACAATCCTCTTGCAGTCCATATAAGTCCAGTTACAATAACTATTCACCAGTGGGTTTTAATGTGGTTTATTAAGGTTGTATTGGCTTTACTCACAGAGTTATCCCAGCCTGGAGAGATGGACCAGGAGCCAGCCATTGTGACGCTCAGATTGGGGTAGTCTGGAGGAACAAACATCAGTCATGAGTCTGTAAAGTAACATTCTGAAATCCATCAGTGAAGTTTAGAAATACAAAGAAAGAAATACAATCACATAATTTCTGCTAAAGATGGTGCATTGCTTGTGCATAGATGTTTCTACAGTGGTAATAGGAGAAGTCACACCACCACCAGCCTACCTTCGAAGTATAGTGCTGTTAGAAGTTCTGAAGTAGCCAGATCAACCACATACAGACCATCGGTGCTTCCAATACACAGCCAGCTGTTCTCCCTGAATGAGCCCACACAGAAAAGTATGGGACAACACTGTTACCGGGTTCCCAGTAAAAGCATTTATTTCACATCATGTGGGAAAAGACAATGAAACCACATGCTCAACAAAAATACACTGATGTGATGGAGTTGCAGGGAATGCACACCATAGGACTCAAGGTTTTTATTCAAGTTTCCTTTCACTTCATGTAGTCTAAACTAAGTATACCCCAGCAAGATGGAAACTACTGCCACATCAAGCAGAAAAGAGAGTGGAAACTTAGCTTGAAGGATAATTTTCATCAACTTCCTGAGCTACATGCTGAGGCTATAATAATGTCTGCAAAAAGGTACATTTAAGTGCACCATTATTTTCACGCTGAGCCTGTGCCTCTGTACAGGATGGAGACAACAAATGCCATCGTATAATGATGTTTATGTGATAATTGCACCATTTAAATAAAACATTTGTCTTGCGCGTTCAGTGCTGTTCGGCATAATGGTCTTTTCAGATCCTGCCACTGCGAGGCGCCAAAGACTGAAATCTTAATATCGTTCACTGTGGCTTTAACAACGTAACATCAGCACCGGTGCTGTCAGCATGGACACTGTAATACTAGATTTCAACAGTAAAAACAGTAAGTTACTCCTTCAGCTGCATATTTACCACATATAACAACCAAGCAATGTTGTTGTGTTATATGTCAAGCAATAGAAGCCAAACAGGGTTTCAGACCTTCAGAGTTCATGCAGTAGCCGAACGAGAAAAGTAAAGATTATGTGGATACCGCTCTGAGACCATATGCTTTCCTAATGGCAATAAGGAACCAACGTCCATTTCATTCCAGTGGTCCATCAAATAAATAGAGTTGTGTCAGTGCTTTTAAAGTGCCTGTTTCCTGTCATAACATCAAATGTTTGAACAGCTTGAAACAGATTATGCCACAAAACTGCAAAGTTTCCTTTGACGTCTTCTGTCACTGCATGTAGATGCAAGTGCGGCAAGTAGATGTGGTATTCCATTCAGCACTTTTTTTCCAGGCCTTTTCTGACAATATGACATCTACGAAGTGTTTCTGGCAGAAATATACGTATGACTTTATTTGCATGGCTATTGTAGTGTTTTCCCGGATCACATAGACTTTTACCTCGCGGAAATAAGAACAATTGAAGGCCTTGAGAATGGCGCCTTGCTGCTTCAACATTGAGATTCCTTGTCACAAAATTAAAATAGTTAAAAAGTAAAATAGTTCTTCCTTGTGGTAAAATAATAACGTCCAGTCATCATTGCGAGCACTGGAGCGTGAGAGCAGTCTCTATGCTGACACTATGAAATCCACCTTGGACAAAGGGATTGCCCCTCTCTCTATGCATCTGACCTTCCTGTAAACAAAGGTTGCCATGTTGTAACCGTGGGTCATTACGCACAGACGTTCTCCTCCAAACACGGTTGCTCTTTCTGCCAGTGAACATTTAGAGCGGGCCATGTGTGGATTATCCTGGTAACCATGACCCAGAGATTATGTGCCCACTACAAACTACAAACACACGCTTTCTCTGTGATGTGGACATCATGCCCTTACTTTGTATGCCCTCTACTGGTGTCAGTCAGTGAGTTACAGAAAGCCATTCTGAGAACAGCTTTTGAGGTCTTCACTTTATCTGGAGCCGATTGTTCTGCCACCCCTGCAAGAAATATATCAGAATTGAGGTGTAATAAGTAATTTATTTTAGTTGATTTGATTTTGGTCATAGAGTAGAAAAGATGCATAGGACTTATCTAAAACAATTTGATTAATGTTATCCACAAAGTCGGCACTAAATATAATCTGTCATTGATTTTTTGATACATCAGTAATATGACCTGTTTGATCGCTCACAGTCCCTTGTTGCATTTGATGCCTTTTTTCCATCATTTCGAGGTCCATTTTTGTCACCAGGTGACACTTGTGGTCATCCGGGAGGGAGAAGCACCACAGCTAAACCAAACAAAGACAGGTGTTGTTCAGCTTTATGAATTGAATTCTTATGAGATATGTGATTATGAGCTGCTGTCAGTCACTGACCTGACCATCAGTTGAACCAGTGACAATGTGCTTGTTCTCCTCTAATAGGAGCACACTGAGCAGTGGAGAGGCTAAAGAAATGAAACATTGGATTTAGGAACATTTTAATAATTTTGCAAGCACTGACTCCTTTACAGCTGCCACTATACAAAACATGTGATTTAAATTTAGATACTTGCAGAAAATTCATATACTAACGAATAATTATTTTCAATACATTCCATGGGTAATAGTCATGATCATTGTAATATCTTACCTGAAAGCACAAAAGACTGGTAGCAAACAGTTTCCGTTTTTAAATCCCACACCTGAAAAGAGAAACAGAAAAGTAGTTTCTTGTTAACGAAACTCAATTGTAGCGTGTTTAATATTTGATATGAATTGAAAGCGGGATATTTTCTTTCTATCAGTACTTTAAAAGTGCGGTCCTCTGATGTGGTGACAAGAATGTCTTTATTCCAGGGACAGAACTCTGCCGATGTCAATGGGGCGGAGTGGCAAGTCAAAGTGGATACCACCTCCTGTCTCTGATGTGGAAAACAACAATAAAACTTGGATGGGATAACTGGAGGACATAAGATGGCTAGCAAACCATCTCACAGAAACTACACCACACTTCTTATGATAGAGACGTATAGGGCGGCCCTCTCTTAGTTGACTCAGAGACCTATGAGCAAATCTCTTGCCAACCCATGACCACACAGTGGGAAATGGTGAAAATGTGCATGATCTTGTACCTTTGAAGTGAGAATATATACAGTTGCTCCTGAGCATGCTGCCACTCGCTCATCAGAGAAACAGAATGAAAGATGGACCACTTCACCCAGTAAAGTCCCGACAACTGTTCCAACTGCAACTCTGCCTGCAAGTAAATCAATCAGCTTGTTTAGAATCAAAGCAAAGGAAGTTCTTGAACATAATAGATTAAGGTGACCTACAAACTGTCAAATTAATGATCATATTTACAATACAACAAGAATGCTCCATAACTAAGCAGGTTGTAGGAGAAATCTATCTTATATGTTTATATTTTCAATATATAGTTGAGTATATATATGGACTAAAGCAATTGGACCACTAGATGGTAGCATTATGCCCACTACTAGTCTGGGAGGCAACACCAGTCGGGGGATGTTACTCAGGTGTGAACAGGAAGATGGGTGACCGTGGATGGAGGGTCTATTTTTACGGACATTGGAATGGAAAACTTAAGTCATCTAATTTTGTTTCACGGTGATAATCTGCATTCTTTCACATTGCCGTTGATCTCATCCCAGTAATCTATTTCTGTCTATTTCTGTTCATTGAAGAATTGTTCAATGACGTTTATAATGAAAGTATTGAGTTCAAAACATAATAAACAGCACGGTATTAAACTAATGTTGAAGACAGCTGACGACACTCTGATGAGACGAGCAACCTCACAGCGCAATGCGTTGCAGATACACACAGATATTTATTTTCTCACCCGCCTGTGTTCTCTTCTTGCACGATTCAATATCCCAGACGATGACGTAGTCAGCAGAGGCAGAGCAGAGAAGAACTGGACTGCTTAGATTTCCAAAGGTCATTGCACTGACCTCGCCATGGTGGCCAGTTAGCAACAGCGGCTGTGGACAAAGATTTAAATTAGCGTTAGGGAAATAGACAACACATTTTAACAAATTATTTCTGTGGACCCTGGATGATGGATGAAATTAGATTGTTTTCAATATAAAAACTCACAACAATCCACCGTAAAATGACGTGACTATCTAGTCATTCTAATTTAGATTCTGAAATGTTGTTTCAAACTACATAATAACCATTATTAGGAGTGGATTTGGGAAAGAGAAGAACCCAAACCGTGTTAACGAACCTTCTGCACTGCGTCCACGTTACCGTAAACCAGCATGTCCTTGCCATGCAGCGGTATGCCACAATAAGAGGGACAACACGCAAGTTGTCGGTGTGACAGAAGTCCATCACAAGTTAAACTGAGCTTTTCAATCACCATCTTCGCCCCTGTCTTTGCCCCCACCAGAAAAAGAATATAAACACGAATTACTTTCCCGGTGTATGTGGCCGAAAATCCATCCTTAACCATATGCAGTAACGTAACTTCAGGTGGTGTAGTTGTACGAATAGTTACATTAAAGGTAACTTATGTAAAACTAAATTAACGTTCTTCGACACTTCAGCGTTCAGGTGGCCCAACGTTGCCTGTTGCTAGGACACCGACACTCACTTCCGTTACCAAAGATTGTCTTTAAGAAAAAGACGTTTCACACACGAAAAACAAAATAAACTAACCTTGCTAGGGTAAATATACGCTGCCTCTTGTTTTTTTAATAAAATTGGGATCGTCCACGCTTCTATTATGTGAGAATCACATGTGAGAGTTTTCTGAGCGTAAGAGGGACATTTATTCGTTTTATTTCGCCCGTAATTTAGTGGACAACATCAGTACTTTGAACAGTAGTCGGAGTGGGACCTCGGTCCCATTGTATTCATGGTATCTACTATCTTGTGCCCCAGAGTTTAACCGCACGATGGCGACCTCAGCACACTAAACGTCACATTATTTTCGAGACCAGCCACCCTACATGATCACAGGCGATTAACGCACAGTGCATGCCGGTTAGATTCGGGTCCTACTTGTTCTGACGTCACGCATACGTGCTCAGCGATATTATCACGCAACCGTCGTTTTATTGAGGCAAGTATAACCCAGGATATGAAAGCAGACACGGCACACACGCGGATGACAGTGTGTATTTGTAAATCCCCAGTAAATTGCCCAACAATGTATCAACGTTACTGCTGTTAAAAAAAGAAGACACGTGATGTCTAGTGTAGCTTTAATCCTCCCTGTTGATTGGCTAAAGGGTAAATGGTAAAAAGCAGAATATAGAGGGGAGTGCTGGGAAGTGTAGTTCTGCCCGCGGCCAGCGGATATGACGGCTGCGGTGTGTAGCGCGTAGCTGGGTGTCTATTGCTCCGCTCTGCCGTGGTCGGATGAATCAGTCGACGTTGACACTCCTTGGGATATGACTGTGCTTTTGTAGTACAAAGCTAACTTTAGCCAGACCGCTAGCTAGTTGTCAGATTTTTAGGATTAACTTCGCCAAAAAGAAAGTATATTGTTGTCCCAACGCGTTGTCTGGACAAAGTCGTGGGTTTTTTCCCCGTTAGCCTTAATTTTTTAATTATGGAATTCGTTCAATGTTTTCTGGTAAAGGAAGCTAACTTAACTTGCTAGATGGCTAGCTAGCGTATCATCAACTTGTGTCACAAGTTAGTCTCCGTCATCCGCGAAGGCGCCGGGGAGCCGCTAGACGACGATACACCCGCCGAGTAGCGTAACAAAACGTGTTGTGCGAAACCGGAACAAAGTAACCCGAGTAACATTTGCTAGCACGCCGAAGCTAGCCAGTTGGGATTTGTATGATGAAAAGGGCGCAGTCGGACACATTGGGGTTCGCTCCTCAAAAAGACATCGTATACAACAAACTTCTCCCGTACGCGGACCGGCTGGATGACGAATCCAATGATCTTTTGAGTAAAATAAAAGGAAACCTGTGCCGAGCTGTTCAGCTCCGAGAGATATGGCCCGGCGTGCTGTTCTGGACGAGGAAACTTTCCACGTAAGTAACGGTAAACCTTAACCATCAGATAATCATCTGGTGTCCTTCCTTAACGATGGTGTTGATGTTTTCACCCGGGATACTTTGACGTAACGTTTGTTGTGCAACGTTTCCTCGTGCACCTGACGTAGAAAACACCGCGTTCTTTAGTCAAGTGTAACGTTACGTCCTCCGATCGATGTCAAGCTCGGGAAGTTGCAAGTAAAAGGCCTGCGTTGTTTGTTTTTTGGTTGTTGGTACAGTTTAATGGGTGATCTGACGTCAGCGATCAGCTGTTCATGCCTCGAACCAATGCACATTGATTAGAGTCGGTTTGGGTTTCATAACCGGGGCTTTAGTGTGTCAAATACACAAACCTGGCCCCTTTACCCCAACAGTGTTGCTGCTGTGCTCATGTGGCTTTGACCCAGACTTCTGGAATCGGCGTGTCAGGTGACACCTCAGCTGATCAAAATAGAAATCACACAGTCAAATGTTGTTGACTTTCCTGAGAAGGTTCCTGTGGAGTTGCTTCACGGAAATATTGTTCAACGGCCAGCTTTAGATTTGCACAGAGATCAACTTTATCAGTTAACGTTATCGGCTTGATAAGTTATACGTATTGGGTCTAACTCTACCAAAGACCATAAACCATGTGTAACCCCCTTTCATTCCGCATTCATCAACACGGTTCGTAATGAGTCACAAAGCACCATCAGAAAACATAGTAGATAAACCCGTAGGTAACTTGATCGTGCTGTTGTCATTTGGTTGTTCTCGGGTGCTGGGCTGTCCTTAATCCGGTTCAGTTCCCAGTGCTGGCTCTTTGCTCGGCTCTTGAGTGAGTCACTTCCGGCTCAGAGTGATGGAAAGTTTACTGTGGGGTTGACCCAGATTCTGTTCACTGCTATTAAACCAAAAACAAGCTCATTCCAAAGGTCTGAATTAAGATGGTTTTCCTTCGCCTGGTTTTGTTGATTGGAAATTAACCGTTTGCTTTTAAAATTTGAGTTTGTTATGCATTTTATTTTAGTTTGTCTCCCGAAATATCATAAGCACCGTCATACTATAATGTCCAGGCTGCTCACAGGGGTGTGAAACTGGAGCAATAATCTCTAAATCTGCACTTCTGTTTTAGGTACATGAGACTGTATGGGCGGAAGTTCAGCAAAGAAGACCATGTGCTTTTCATCAAATTGCTCTATGAACTAGTGACCATCCCCAAACTAGAGATCAGCATGATGCAGGGCCTTGCACGGCTTCTTATCAACCTCCTCAAGTAAGAATGACCCCAATTTCTTCTTTCAGCAATCTGTACACATGTTAAACACTGACTTATTTAAAAAGAGACTGTAAAAGGTAAACTAAAGTGTTAAAAAATGCTACAACCTGACAAAATAATAGCCTTCTTCTTCACAGGTCGAGGCTGCATGCTGTGCTAGGATCTGTGTGTTCATTCTCTATCTGATCAATCTAACAGGAAGAAGGAACTTCTGTCAAGGGAGGACCTTGAACTGAGCTGGAGACCGCTCTATGAGCTCCATGACCGGATTCTTTTCTCCAAGACGGAGCATCTGGGCCTCAACTGGTTTCCCAAGTAGGCCTCTGTTCTCTACGGTTGCTGTTCTGCGCTTTTTAACGCATGCTTCACAATACAACTTGGAAGTGCAATGGATCTAATTGGGAGGGAAATAATCACTACATTAAAAAAAAGTTTTTTTATTTGTTTTTCATTTGCACCCTCTGTTTCCATCCAGGCCCAGTAGAAACTCAAAGTTGTTTTTTTTGTCCCTGGCGAACTACATTTCTCAGTTTTGGATCATAGTTCAGTCATCTTTGAAGAAAATAGAACAATCATTTTTGCATGTTGGAACTTTTCTAGACAGAAAATGGAACACAACAAGTGACTGAATTTCTCTTACTAGAACAGTCTGTTATTATTTAGTGACTGAAATCATAAAAAAATAAAATGTCATAGTAGGTAAAATGTATTTACTATCGGAGCTGGACAGGGATTGCTACCCTGTTTACACATTTAACCATTGGGTTCACGACCATTTCTTTTAGGGTAAGGCACAAATGCTTATTCAATTTAACTTTGATTAGCTAACTTTCCAGAGGTCCTGCTCAAAGTTAACCGAATATTTTTGTATAATAAATGTACTACCAATGACTGGAACTATTTAATGAAAAGGCTTCTATAATATTTTAGGAGTCCAAGTAATGTTCAATGACTTTGCTTTGACAACATAACTTTTTCATGAAACATACGCAGAGTATTTTAGTCATCATAGATGAATATATGTGTATATCAAGGCAAAAAGTTTGGCTCTTGTTATAGCTTTGATTACTCTTACATTATTTTTATTTTTTTGTAGTTTGAATTTCCTTAATTGTGTTTGCGTAATTTGACCAGTTGTTGGAGAACCAGAGGAACACGTTGTGCTCCCCCATTCCCTTTTTGATAAGTGAACTCTAACAAGGAACCTTTAGACCAGGCGCAGTTTTTGAGAGAAGCATAACTACTGCTGATCCCAGTGCAGCTTCTGTTGAAATTCTCTCCTGAGGCGGCAAGCAGTGCGAGGTGCTCTATTATGGTGCTATGGGAACATTGTACATTTATCACATGAATGGCATGCAAGCACATCACTTCTGTGTTACAGCTGATGAACGAAAGCTACTTTGGCCGATCACAGTTCACCTCTTTAAAAACTGTACTAATGCATACAGAAGTTGATGTTCTGATTACATAATTCATTTTATAAGGTGAAGCCTACTATGTTGATATCTTTTTGAGTGATTGGCACTTCTCGTGTGCTGAATGTGTTCTTTATGCCTTTGTCTCCTTTCACATTCAGTTCTCCACGGGCTCGTTCATCCTCTAAACTCATAATGATAAAATTGGTTCAGAGGTGGTAAGGACAATACTTCTTTGTGTTTTAACTTCAATTCATCATTTGGGGCACTTGTTTCTTTTTTAAATATATATATTTTTTATACATTGCATGTGAAAACAAAACCTGGACATTTTAGGCAATGTTAACATTTCACTCATATTGGAGACGGTCGCACTGCAGCTAACTGATTTGTTCCACTGTGATATTCCCCATATGAAACCAAGTGAATGGTATTAGACGGTGCAGTTTCTTTCTACAGTTGGCCGTGTGTGGCAGCAATATAGTAGCAAGGTAATGACCAGATTAGGAAATAGGAGAATCATTTTAAATACCCAGAATTACTCCATCAGGCTAAGCAACAGCATTAGATTTGGTATTTGTGATACTTATAATAATAATCTATAATTTGGCCCCGTTGGCTCTGTTACTTATCCCTACTTAGTCGCACCTGCTCGACTACACAGCTTTTTGATGAGTCATGGAGGAGCGCAGGATCTTGTCATGTCCCTTCCCATCCCCCTTCCCTCTCACCCCTCCTGGATTGCGGGGGAGTGAACAACATGAGGGTTCACTTCAACTCTGATACAAAGGTCATAAAGTGACGTTTCTTTATACCGGAGTGGCTGAGCGCTTTGTAATGGGACGCTCAACGTGACAAGTGGTCTAAGTTGTTGGATTGGCAGTGAGTGTTTGACCCTGGCCTGCGTTTACAGCTCCAAACGGTGGGCTCGAGACTTGCATTTAGATAGTTGCAGTTTCACCGGCAAATCGGCTGTTGCTAAGCAAGAAATTTACCTCAGAAACAAACAGACTAGTTGTTGAGTGGGAATCGGCAGGGCTTTTCCAACGAGGCCCGAGCTCGCATGCGAGCGGATCGGTGGGATTGTGGAAGTGGAGCTCAAAAGCTGTGGTTACATCGGTAATGAGCTTCGAACAGTTATGTGACCACAGTCCTGAGTTTGCAGTCTGAAATGCGAAGATAATCATGTCAGGAGTTTGTTATGTGTGAGACAATGTATTCATTGTCAATAATCCTAAAGCACCTCTGTTACCAAAGTGTCAACGCATTGAATTCAGGGTGTCGTGTTATGACTGAACACGTAATAAATAAGTGTGTATTCATCGGTGGATTGGCATGAGGCCAGCACGAGAGGTCAACCACTAGAGCCAAAAAGGAGTGTTTATTGACGATCCATGAATTATTTTTAATTACCAATTCCTGAATACTCGACAGATCCTAATATTTTCTTGTTCACCCTACACCAGTCAGGCGCCTTAAGAACTTTCTGTCTGCATGCAGTCAACGTCAAGTTGCATTGGTGACTGTTTAACATCAGTTTTGCGGGAGCGGTTTTGAAATGCTATGACCTTTCTCTTTCATTCTGCTTTTTGCAGCTCTGTGGAAAGTGTCCTGAAAACACTCGTGAAAAGCTGCAGACCGTAAGTACAATTCATGTATACAGTTTTGACTTCCCTTCTCTTAGATTTAGATTGGAAGGATATTAATATCCTTTTTTTATCAGTCCGAGAACTGTTTCCATAAGTATTGCTTTTAGTAAGAAATGTAATAATTTAAGAGTGCTATATTGAAAACGTAGCGATGAGCAGATTGGTGAAATATATTTTTTATTTTTGTTGCCGTAGTGAATTGAAGCGTGCCTGATTGTTTTCACCCTAGTTGTGCGCATGCACATTTCTAAGCTCTCGGTCGCGTCCCTCCGTTTACACTCTGGCAGATGATCCTATTATCTCATCTAATTCCGTCTTGTGTGAGAGTGTTTCTTCTCTGTGAGAAGGGAGAGTGATTTGTGGTCAGCTGCCGAGACACTGGATCAGCTGTGTGTGAGGCCAAGTAGCCTCGATTGGAAGTGTCAATTTTTGATGAATGTGGGATTGCTGGGTGACCTGAAATAACCTGCAGGCTTTATACAAGCGCATAATGAACCATGGAAATCCTCACATGGGACTACTGTCTCCAGTAGAACCACGGGATTAATCTCGCCAGCTAAAAACGTCCTCAGTGTCACACTTAACACTCCGAATTTGATTTATATATCTGAATGGTTTTAATGAGTAAAAACAGCCTTATGCCGTTGCTTTGAAGCGTTCACAAAAGTAGTATTAGTATTATTTTGACCGTACATGAATGTAGTCTCAGTGCCGTTTGTAAGGGACTTAAGAGGCTTGTGCATCTTTGTAGCACTCGATAAGCCAGTCTGTTGGTTAGGGTGCTCCAAGTGTCCTTATTAGTACCTACTTGTATTCATTACATTCTTGCCACCACCTGTCATTTGCTTGATTTAGAAGGGACAAAAAATCTGTTTCTCTGTTTGTACAGGTACTTTTCAGAGAGTGCTACTCAGGAGATGCTGGATGAATGGAGACCACTCCTCTGCCCCTTCGATGTCACCATGCAAAGAGCAATCAGCTACTTTGAGCTCTTTCTAACCACAAATCTGCCTCCTGAGCTGCACGACAAGGGGTTCAAGTAAGAAACTCATTGCCTCCTACGTAGGGTTGAGTTCCAAGATTGCTCCAGTCGGGAGACGGTTTAGCTAGTTACCCTTGAGATCCTGTACAGAATAGCTCGGCTTCGGAGGCAACAACAAATTAGCAGATGACGAGCAACTTTGAGTCAGCCACTGACGAAGGAATAGGATCCTTGCTCAGCGGAGAGGACTGCCAGCTGGCGACATTAAAACCGTGCGTCTGTCAATATGTAAGGACTTAGCGATGTGGTGATTTTTATTTAGTGCTGGCAGAACGTACCCAGCAACAGTGTTGCAGACTGCGATGCATCCCTTTTATGGCCACTGCATATCCTTCTAAAATGTACACTTACACCAGAGGACAAAGCAGAGGATCACACTCATGACAATTGTTTTTAGTATCGTGCATGCCTTCACAAATGTAGCTGTGCCTGATGGCAAAAAGAGTTTGAAGTTGCGTTCCAAATATTTACATCTGTACGAATTCCACCTTTTACTTGTATTTTCTTCTTCCATAAAACTGCATGACTGATTGCCTCCTAAGTTGCCGTATCACCCGTTGGTCACAAGCAATGTAGCATTTAAGTCTTTTTTTTTTTTTATATTTCCTTTTATTTGTCACAGCACTATACTGGGAACACTGGACTGATTTATTCTGTGGTATTTCTGGCTTAAAATATGTTTTGTTGCCCTTGTTAAAGTTCCTGTTTGTGCACAACTGAGGGGGAAGCACTGGAAACATTTTACCTGCTTAAATGAAGTGCTACCCAATTAGTTTTTCCCAGGTTGGTCTATTAAACGAGCCAGTGAGGAGGATAAAACCGAGAGCTACATTAGTCTCAACCTCTTTTTATGCTGAATTCCACATATACCTGATGGAGACTCCTTCTGCCTTTTTGTACCCATTTGTTCCTCTGACAGGTTGTGGTTTGACGAGTTGATCACCTTATGGTTGTCTGTGCAAAATCTTCCAAGCTGGGAAATGGTGAGTTGTTTTTAAAAGACAAATGTACAAACGTCAGCACATCGGTCGACCCAGTGTGACATGTTGTCTTCCATCTTTGCAGCATCTGGTCAATCTGTTTGCTCGCTTGGCCAATGACAACATTGGCTACATTGATTGGGACCCTTACATCCCCAAGGTTTGTAGCTATTCATTTATTTATTTCCACCGCCTACTACGCAGTTGAGTACTCGTCTGTTTTTTAGATTTGTGGCCCGACCTTTGTAATCTGACTAATGCTGTGTATTTCATGGCATTACTGCTGGTCGGATAAGCAAGCTATCGAGTTTCTTTGTGACCCTTGCTCTTGGTCACAGACGACAGAAGTGACTTGCAGCCGGCGTCTGTTCATCTCAGGGACTGTTTTGATCCCTGCTTTCTGCCTTGTTGCTTGTGTTACCCGTGAACATAAAAAAAACACATCAAAATAATGAGAGAATATTTGTTTTTGTACACATTTCAGATTTTCACAAGGATTTTGAGGAGTTTGAATCTTCCTGTCGGGACCAGTCAGATGATGGTGCCACGCTACGTCACTAACGCCTACGACATAAGCCATGTGGTGCTTTGGGTCTCGTCCCTTTTGGTCGGTTCCTTGTTATTAAAATGACGTGTTTGGTAAACATTCGCGATCACTGACGGTGTAAAAGTTATTGTCACATTGACCCTTAATGTGTCAATTTCAGGGAGGACCCAGCAAACAAGCTCAAGCACAGCTCAGTGGCCTTTTCAACAGCATAACATCCTTCTTCCACCCATCAAACCATGGCCGCTGGCTGGTGAGTCTCTTCCTTCAACCAGGAGAAGAAAGGATAAATGTATCGTGGATCACTATAAGGTTTTACATTATTTAGTGACCCAATGACAACGCTAAGATCAGGCATTTAATGGTCTTGGGTAAATTCAAAATATCTCATCAGTAGAGGGAAGGAGATAAATATTTATGACTAAATCGCTAAAGTTGCTGCTGATTGGTGCGTGGAAATTTAGCAATATATAAATAGACAATGTTTTTCCAAGTTTTCCACACACTTCAGTAACTCTTAAGTAGCAAAAAGAGAAAACAAAAAATACAGAGAGAATTATGAATTACGACTTAAACCTACAGGACATACGAGTTTAGATGCATCACTCAGCCATCTTGTTCCAACATTCCTTCTGTGGCAATCGGCGGCACCACAAGTCATTTCTTCTTTGAAGCTTAAATCTCTGTATCCACATCAAAAATAACAAGAGGCTGTGTGAGTGAGATGGCAGCCATGCTGGTAAAGGTCACAGCAGGGCCCAATGCCTCTCTGTTTGAGGATCCCGCTCTACTAGATCTGGAGCAAGAAAAGCAGCGACGTCTCCTCATACACAAACCCTGATTTTTGGCTAGGAGGTATGCGAGGAGGGTGGTGGTGTATTCTAGGATGTTGCTTGGGAACACGTGACCGATTCACTCAACCGTATCTGTCTCTCCGTCCTCCCGTCCAGATGAAACTCATGAAGCTGCTCCAGCGTCTCCCGTTCAGCGTGGTGCGGCGGCTGCACCGAGAGCGCTACAGGAAGCCCACGTGGCTGCCCCCGATACCGGACAGTCACAAGCTCACAGAGGAGGACATCACGGCCTTTGTGGAGAGCATGATGCAGCCGGTGCTGCTGGCCATGTTCAGCAAGACGGGCAGTCTCGATGCGGCCCAGGCCTTGCAAAACCTGGCTCTAATGAGGCCCGAGTTGGTCATCCCCCCCGTGCTGGAGAAGTAAGTCTGTGCTGACCGAGAGAATCTCAGGGATACACATTGGATCTAGGTTTGGCTCCCGGAGACCCTCGAGTACTGCCGGCTTTACTCTTCAGACTCTAAATGTACACCGAGGTTCTAATTGTTTCCCTTCCCTACCGTAGAACTTACCCTGCCATGGAGACTCTGACGGAGCCCCATCAGCTGACAGCCACTCTGAGCTGCATGATTGGTGTGGCACGGAGCCTGGTGTCAGGTGGGCAGCGCTTTCCTGAGGGGCCCACTCACATGCTGCCCCTCCTCATGAGGGCATTGCCGGGCGTTGACCCAAATGACTTCAGCAAGTGCATGGTGCGCTCCAGTGTTATTCATTTCTATTTACTTTACAGCACTCTTAATGTAATTCTGTTTTGTTTTTATTTGTGAAATGTGTCAAATTTAGTTGCAACAATATCTTTCCCAACAGATCACCTTCCAATTTATTGCCACGTTTGTGACTCTTGTGCCTTTGGTGGACTGCTCGTCTGCCCTACATGAAAGAACCGACTTGACGGAGGTGAATCACTATTATTGTACCTGGCCTTGTTGATTGATACATGCAAGGTGTCTAACTAGCGATCTATTTTGTATGACTTTCAGGTGGAAAGAGAGATGTGCTCAGCTTCAGCGGAGTTTGAGGACTTTGTGCTTCAGTTCATGGACAGGTACTAGGTGGAGTTTTTATGAAGAGCTTTAAAAAGACGCCTCGTTCTTTAGCAGCAGTTGCAAGCAGTTTCTTTATCAAATCATGTTATGGCCAACTTATTAACATCTATCGGCGGCTGACGGGGGGTGTAAATAGTAGCGGTGATGCCCAAAACGAGTCGATATGAAGAAAACAACGAGCCTCATCTGTCAGAAGCAGGAAACCGTGCACCTTACTGGAGTCAGCCTTGGTTGCTTTGGTATTAAATTAAATGCGTCCGTTAGCATTAGCATTAGTTTTGGTCATCTCCTGTAGACCGTGCATGCATGACATGACGTCATTTTTTTTTTATCGATGCCATGCGATCGACTGGTACTGCCTTTGAGATCGACGTATTGAGCACCCCTGATGGAGCATTATAACAAATAGTATTTTGTCTGAGTATTTGAACGGGATCCTATCTGACCATTTGAACTTGCATGTGGGTTTTTTGTCCTCTCCACAGATGCTTTGCCTTGATCGACAGCAGCACCCTGGAACAAACCCGCGAGGAAACGGAAACGGAGAAAATGACTCATTTGGAAAGTCTGGTAGAACTTGGCCTGTCATCCACCTTCAGCACCATCCTCACACAGTGCTCCTTGGACATCTTTAAGGTGAAGCTTTTTCAGATTCCTAGTTTATCGTTATGTTCTCTCATTTCCATGAACTTTCTAACCCGGTTATCGCATTGTTTCAACAGGTGGCTTTGGAAAAGGTGTTCAACTTCGCAACCACCAACATCTTTGAGACCCGTGTATCGGGGAGAATGGTGGCTGACATGTGCAGAGCTGCTTCCAAGGTGAGTCCACTCAGACGTCTCCATCAACTGCTTTTAGAATTTTTGCTTTACAATGTTAATCCTCGTTGTGCGGGTTTTTTTTTTTTTTTTTTTCAGTGTCACCCCGCAGAGTCGCTCAAGGTGTTTGTGCCCCACTGCTGCAATATCATAAATCAACTCGCTGTCAGTAAGTTCTCACCAAACCGGTTTAAGCCGACCAACGAGAGGAGGTTTTCAAAGGCATGACACGAGATTTGGTTACAGGAATCTTTGTCATTTGCCTGACAAACACACTTTTTGTTCCAACAGATGAGGAAGTGTTGAATGAGGAGGAGCTTGACAAGGAGTTCTTGTGGAATCTCCAGCTGCTGTCTGAGGTGATTTAGACCACTCACGATTACTAACTTAACCCTTTATATTCCTGTGTTTACTGATGTAGTTAACTTTTTCTTCCTCGCTGTTTGCTCCGCAGGTGACCCGGGTGGATGGGGACAAGGTCCTACCGTATCGCTCTGACCTGGTCCAGATTTTGCAGCTGACGCTGCACCTCAAGTGCAAGCAGGGCTACACTCTAGCTTGCAACCTGCTCCACCACATCCTTCGCTCCTCGGCCCTCATCTACCCCACAGAGTACTGCAGTGTGCCAGGAGGGTTCCACCAACCAATCAGTGACTACTTACCCATCAAGGTACTACTTTTGTTTGGTTGTATATTTTAAAGGGGTTTTAAGTGTGTGTTTTAGAAACAATAAAACACTTGACGTTACAGCCATTTGTGTCTCTGCCATACAACGCCTCTGTTGCACTAATTGTGAGCCTGGTTTGATTAATTGTCTGAGCCCGGCTCCTTCTTTGATCCCATTTAATAGCGCAAATAGTTGATCGCAACAAGAGATGAAGACGGGTCTTTGTGGTTAACAGCAGTAGTGCATGCCGGGGGGGGCGCGGCCTTTCAGCGTTCTTGAATTAATGGCTCAGGTGTATGTAAAAAAAAAAAGAATTGGGTTTTCCGAATCAAGCAATGATTAAAAAATAGCTGTCCTTTACACTCAGCTAGTAACTACACAAATAATCACTATTTCATTCAGTACATTAAAGTTGCATTCATTCCAAATTAGCCATGTAGCTAACTAGCTATGTGTATAGCTTCATGTGCTGGGGACCCCTTTGCTTTTTCTCTTTTTACCAGAGAGGGGGATATTAGGTTGGTTTCTCCACCCGGCTAGTTTGCTTGTTGAGATGAGATTTTTAGAGTTGCATTGGCAGATATTGTGGTCTTTCTTTTGGTAAAGTACCATATATGAACCTAATCTGAAAACACAAAATTCCCTTTACTTTTTGATTTAAATATTCGTCCTGGACATCAGAATAAAATACTTGATTGATTTTGATCAGGTTGTACTGGTGTAGCTTTTACCAAACTAGGTAAAAACAAAAGCTTCACTCATTGTCTTTTATCCCGTACAGGATTGGGGGCGTCCTGGCGACTTGTGGAATTTGGATATCCGATGGCATGTGCCCAGTCTGGAAGAGACGTCTTTTGCTTTTTATCTACTGGACCTGATACTCCAGCCTGAACTTCAGCGTCTTCAGAGATTTGCGCAGGGGACGCAGGACATGAGCAGGTATGTTTGCTCCTGCTACGGACATAAATGACATTCTAGTTTCTGCTGAAGTCACTAGATGTGTTTATTTTTTCAGAGATGATGTCCTACAGAGCCTGACCATTATTCAACACTGCCTCCTTGGAGCTGGCAGTCTGATGCCGCCACTGAAGGGAGAGCCCATACCTGAACTGTGAGTCCTTCTTATATACTAAACTCCTTGTTTTCTTGCTCAGGACAGACAAAGAAACTGTTGTTTAGTGTCCTCTTGAAAATCGTTGGCTGTTTTGCAGAGTCCTTCTTGAGATAGTGACCAAAGAGTTTGTCGATTTCATGTAGAAGCACCTATGAGTTGACTCACAGCACATTCCAATACATGAATTGAAGGCTTATTGGATTTGGTATATTTAAAACCAAAACAAAATGCCCATCGATGTATGGATTACTTTTAAAAGGACTGTATGATGGACTTATAAATGATGTTTTGAGATTTCAATTCCACATCATTTGATCTCTGTGAACCTGTGTCTTGATGCCTGTGTCTTTGTCACTCAGGGTCCACAGTATGGTGAATCTAGATGAGACCAATCTCTACACCGGAGCAGAGTATGGTATGCAAGTCACTTTTAAAAAAACCTGTTGGACGATGCAAGTCTTGCTCGCACTGTTGGCAAACAACTCTTAATATTCTCCTTACTTGCAGATAAGTCCAGAGAGAACTACAGAGACGCTGTCTGTAAGGTGATGAGACAGCTGCTGCGTAAGTATTCTCTCTCCGTCTTGCTATCTGTCTTCGTGGGACACCGTCCTGGCCAAGCTATTGTCACATTCCTCTCAACAGACAGGTTTACAATGAACTAAAGGTCTCTTTCCTGCCGTCTGACATCCTTTACCTTTTCTCACAGATCACATCCTGGAGCATTCTGAAGATGACACCAAGTCTCTTTTCTCCATCATCAAGGTAGGCCAGCAGTAACACGATAGGCTGTGTAGTTTTATTTGTTTGTAGAGTAAATTAGCCCCGTTGTACTTGGCCACCCACAACCAGCATTACCTGATATATGTGGCTCATGTCTGCAAAAATGCTGTATCTACCTGTATCACAAATTCATAATATGAAATGGTATGATACGTACACCTAATCTAATAGTGGAGCGGTGCTTCTAAATTAGCTCATCGTTTGTGCGGACATTGTTTAGGCATGAGTTTTCCAGATTTGTATTTTTTTTTAATCACATTTTCCTCATTCAATCGCACAAGATTCCTACACAGGTTTTTGGCAGCAGCTAATGTATTGATCCTATCGGCCAACACAAATCAATATTTTTGTCTTGACATCTTTCAGATTATCAGCGACCTGATGCACTTCAAAGGTTCTCACAAACCAGAGTTTGACTCCCGCTGGAAGAGCTTCAACCTTGTGAAGAAATCGATGGAAAACAGAGTGAGAAATAAAACAATTTATTGTGCTTTTGTTAATTTTTTTGTACCGCTGTTATACTAGAAAGGGCTTAATACTCATACGCTTTTTTAGACTGAATAGCTTTGTGGTTGTTTGTTTGCAGCTTCATGGCAGGAAGCAGCACATCCGAGCCCTGCTAATCGACAGAGTCATGCTCCAGCACGAGGTAAATTCCGAATTGAGAAATTAACATACACCATCTTTTTATTCTTTTAGCATTTTAACTCTGAAACTTGCTTAATTAATTAGCTGCGAAAGCTGACAGTGGAAGGATGCCAGTACAGAAGCATCCACCAGGAGCTCATGAAAGATCTTCTCAGGCTTTCCACAAGCACTTACAGTCAAGTGAGTTCCACAGGACACTCCACAATGTATTATCTACATCATATCCAAGCATTTATTAATGCCCAGGGTTCTTTTGTTTTTAACTGATTAATCAAAATACCATTGATATAAGTGTTATTTATACATAATACAATGACTTCATACTACCTTCCAGGTGCGCAGCAAAGCTCAAAGTGTGTTGTACACTGCACTGGGAACCTACAACTTCTGCTGCAGAGATCTGATCCCCCATGTACTGGAGTTTCTCAACCCAGAAAACGGCAGCGTCACACAGCAGCAGTTCAAAGTACGACAGTCCTCATCTGAGAAAAGTATTTAAATGTTTATATATTTTCGTTAACATTCTCTGCACGTTTCCAGGGTGCCTTGTACTGTCTCCTGGGTAATCACAGTGGCGTGTGCCTGGCCAATCTGCACGACTGGGACTGCATTGCCGTCACGTGGCCCGCCATCGTGCGTTCCGGCCTCAGCTCCGCCATGTCTCTGGAGAAGCCCTCCATTGTGCGGCTCTTTGATGACCTTGCGGACAAAATTCATCGCCAATACGAGACCATCGGTGTCGACTTCTCTGTAAGAAAAACACAAAGATAACTTTGTTTGTAACGTAAATTTCTGCCTCCAGATGATCGTTAAAGATCAATAAGCCAAAACGGTGTGGTGGCGATGCGGAAAATATCAGAATTTCTTCTAATTACTGTGAGATGGTTTTATTATTTATTTCTATCCCCACCAGCCTACTTGTAGTTAAGATGCAAAGAAATAGATCCTAAAAAAGGACTTTATGGCTCCTGTCAGCTATCTTTTCTTTCTCTATACAAATCTAGTCAAAACCAGTTTCATACGAATCATATCTCAAAAGATTGATACATCCCACTGCCTTATTTCTCTCACGTCAAAGCTTTCAAAGCTCTCCTGATTTTATTTCACAGTAATTCAACTATTTTACGTGAACATTTCATTGGTTTTTACCAAACCGTGTCTGCTCTCTAAGTTTAACAGATTGCTCCCTTCTATTGGAGCTTGCTACAAGTTTAATTATCTTTGAACAAAGTATGAAAATACTTTCTTTTTTCTTCTATACATTCTTTTTTTTATCATGTTAGATCCCCGGTGAGTGCTGTGCTGTGGCCAATCAACTCATGATTACTGGAAATCCCGTTCCAAAGGAGCCTGTACCTTCAGAGGAAGAAGCCGCGGACGGTTTGAAGAGGCAGGAGAGCAAGAACTTTGAGTCCGTTGAGTAAGTTCACGTCATCACATCTGTCTCTACTTTGTCGCACATTTACTATTCTCTGCTGCACTCTGTATCGCACATTCCCACCAGAGCGTGCGTGTCAGAAAAAGTGTTCCTAAACCTCAGGGTCAATATTAAACATCATTACTGCTGTTTTTTTACATTTTCGTAGGAAATATAAACAGCTCATTGGTGATCTGCTGGACTTCCTCAATAACAGAAACATGTAGGTTTATTTAATATTAACTTAAACAAATCCCATTTGTATCTTTTTTTAAATTTAGTCTCTAAGCCTGTAGTATTTTTAATTCCAGGCCTTGGAAGTTCGAACACATTGCAATTGGCTTCCTGTCATTGCTGCTGAGAGACGACCACCAACTCCCCCCACCTGCTGTGACGTTCTTCGTCAAAAGCCTCAACCACGACTCTCTCTATGTCCGGAAGGTGTGGCCTCCACAAATGATAGGACGTCAGAGTGCTGTGTTTCTATTGCATCCTGATGGCATATTGTTTGAAATGTCTTATGTCCTCCACTAGGTGGCGATATCCGCTGTGGCAGGGATAATGAAACAGATCAAGAAGCCGCATAAGAAAGTCCCCGTCAGCTCCTCTGAGCTTTGTAAGCGTCTTTAAGCTTTTGTCTAGTCTTTGTGTATAAACATCCTAGTTTTTATGCTTCTAAATCTAGTTTCTTTAACTTCTCTTTGGTAGGTGGAGGGAAGGCGCTGAGTGGTCTTGTTGCAGGGGACCGCCTGGACAACCAGTGGCTCCAGTATAATGGCAAAACCCTGCCACGCACGCAGCAGGAATGGGACAGCTGTGTGTTTGTAGAAAAGACCCACTGGGGATACTACTGTTGGCCAAGGTTCACATTTCATGGCTTTTTCTTTTCTTTTCTTTTTAGAGCAGACTGTCTTTTAATACATATATTTGTATCGTTATCAAACAATCATCTTGAAACTTGTTTTTCTTTGCCGTCACTTCATTTTTGTTCTTAAGAAAACTGATGATGTATGCACCGATGATGGAGCAACCCAAACAGAACCTGACCAGAGAGGAAATGACGGAGGTTTGTGCACGATCACGCCCACCCAGACCCCCCCTCCCTTTAAGTAAAATGATTTGGAAGAATTTGAACCGCATTCGTTAACATTTATTTTTTTATTCTGCTTCTTAACAGCGGGAACAGATCATCTTTGACCACTTCTCAGACCCCGTATTCATCAACCAGTTCATCGAGTTCCTCTCTCTTGAGGACCGTAAGGGCAAAGACAAGTTTAGCCCTCGCCGCTTCTGTTTGTTCAAGGTGAGACTCCCTGAGAACAGTGAGGGAACCATCTAAAGTCAGCTCGTGAAGAAATTAATTGCTTCCCTTTTCCTGCTCTCTCCAGGGATTGTTCCGCAATTTCGGCGATGCCTTTCTTCCCGTGCTGCAGCCACACATGGAGCGCCTGGTGGCTGACACCCATGAGAGCAAGCAGCGCTGTGTCGCAGAGATCATCTCTGGACTGATCAGAGGCTGCAAGCACTGGAGCTACTCGAAGGTACGGCATTGAAGCTCTAGACTAAATAGTCCACTTTGGAAAGGGCATCAGGGCTTGTACAAACTTCCATGTGAGTACTAATGGGATCATGCCCTGTCTTCACATTTGTGTTTGTACAGACCACAGATCTTAAGATAACAACACTTGTGCTGGGTTTTTTTCAGGTTGAGAGCCTCTGGGAGTTGCTGTGTCCGCTGCTCCGTACTGCCCTGTCCAACATCACGATAGAAACGTATGCAGACTGGGGCACCTGCATTGCAACAGCCTGCGTAAGCTTTTTGGTTGTTTACTTCCATCATGTCTTTATCCTTTCTCTCATTAAACATTATATTACCGGTCAATTGACGCTTTTATCCAAAGCGACTTACATTACGCTTTAAATGGCTTTACATTTTGCCCGGGGAGCAATTAGGGGTTAGATGTCTTCGACTTGAGACATGGGGCAGCTGGGACTCGAACCACCAACCTTGCGGTTCCCAGTGCGCCCGCTCTACCCCCTGCACCACGACGACACGTGTCGCTCATCCTTGACTCGTATTGTTTCTGTCTCGTATAGGAGAGTAGAGATCCACGCAAGCTCTACTGGCTCTTTGAGTTGCTAATGGAGTCTCCGGTCAACGGCGAGGGGGGCTCCTTTGTCGATGCCTGGTGAGTAGAAAGGTTGCCGCCTGAAGCCGATGTTTATATGATTAACAAACGGTGACGATCATTTTTTTCCGTCCCAGTCGTCTGTATGTGCTGCAGGGAGGTCTAGCTCAGCAGGAGTGGCGTGTTCCAGAGCTCCTTCACAGGTTGCTGCAATACCTGGAGCCCAAACTGACACAGGTCTACAAGAATGTACGGGAACGCATTGGCAGGTGAGGTCCTTTTTTACAACGGTAAATGGTTGCTTTCTTTTCTTTTTTCCCCCTCACCTTTTCCTCTCTGATTTGGTATCCTACCAGTGTGCTCACATACATCTTCATGATCGATGTCAACCTGCCGTACACCCAGCCAACTACATCGCCCCGCATCTCGGAGTTCACAGAGCGGATCCTGTTGCAGCTGAAGCCTCTTACGGAGGTCGATGAGGAGATCCAGAACCACGTGCTTGAGGAGAATGAGGTGGGCGAGCAAGATGAGAGAACACAAGCCATCAAGCTTCTCAAAACAGGTGGGTCACAGGCATTGTTACTATGAATGATGTCCTAATGCATTCTGGTTATTGTGGGAATATTTTAACCGAATCAGGAGATGCCCTTTAAGCAGAAAATAAATATGTTTTTGACAAATGCCGGCAAATGAAAGGAGAAGATGATCAGGTATTCAAATGGCTGTCTTCAAATGTCTGCAGTGCTGAAGTGGCTTATTGCAAGTGCTGGTCGCTCCTTCTCCACCGCTGTCCCAGAACATCTACGGTTGCTTCCACTACTTTTCAAGGTGAAACACCAGTCACTGTTAACTTTGGATTGTGACACTCCTTGTGTACACAGTACCTGTATTTAAAATGAGACCTGCCTATCTCTGTCCTCTGTTCCAGATTGCTCCGGTTGAGAATGATGACAGTTACGATGAACTGAAGAGGGATGCAAAGACCTGTCTGTCTCTGATGTCTCAGGGACTCCTTTACACAGAGCAGATCCCCTTGGTACTCATTGCTCTGCAGGAGGTGAGTCATCAGGCAGCTGTGGCTGTTTTTCCACCTGCATCACACATGACTGGGCTTTTTACAGACCCCCCCCCCCCCCTTTTCCTGAGCTACCTATTGTTAATAAGCAAAAAGATGAAAGGCTCAAAGGGAGTTGATGAGATTTTTGATTCAGTGCTGTTATATTTTCATTCTTAAATAAATACGTCACTGAATATATTGTCAGTACAGTAGTGTACAGCTACATACTGGAGAATAAATGAGAACTTGACAAAGGCTAACTGACTGTATTCTACTGGATTTTTCTTGCAATTTCTGATTTGGCAACCGCTACATAGTAGTATGCAAAGGAAACTAATGATTAGAAGCTAAACCGTTTGAAGCTGTAAACTGGTATGATACACATGCATATATCAACTTCAACAAATTGCTGATTGAATTGTATAACAAATTTGATACTTTAAAAGGAGTAGCTTTCCCAGAAAAAAAGGAGCTCCATTATAGCAGGAAACTAAATGGAGGACATATGCAGGACATGGTCCGTTCCTCTTTTTTATGTTTTTTAAAGGGTCAGGGTTATTGATGTGAAATGGGTCTATTGTGTATTGCAGATTGCTGGCAGCAGCTCATGGCATGCTCGCTACACGGTGCTCACTTACCTCCAGATTATGGTTTTTTACAACCTGTTCACCTTCATGAGTGCCCAGAAAGCTGTGAATGACGTCCGTGCTCTGGTGATACGACTGCTTGAGGATGAACAGCTGGAGGTAAACGACAACCCTTTCACTTTCACAACCGCTCAATACTAAAATCATCAGAAATGTACAGCTCAAACATGCATAAGTCACTGCAAGATCATTGGAAGGAGGACGAACTGACCAGCCTTGACCAAACTGACCAGTACATGCTTGTGTATGCTAGCATGTCTTCAGCTTCACTGTTGTGATTTTGCACTCTCCCCCAAACCCCATCCCCCCTGTCTAGTTCTCTAGCTGTTGCTATGGAAACCAGAGGCTGCAGTAATCTGTTGCTATGGAGATAACGTTCAGATTGAGGGAGAGGGATGGTGTGGAGACAAAGAAGTGGGGGATGGATGGAAGTAGCCATTTTTATTTGGCCTCACAAACTATGTTTACAAAATTTGAAGCTCACTCTTGACCACATTTTATGCATGAAATTACCTCTTTGTTAAGCAACAAAACACCAGGTCCAGGCTTCCTTTTTAACGAGAAAATACTTCTTTTTTTTTTATTGTTTCTACAAAACAGAAATCCTACTTGAAAGGGTACTTAAGAAGAAGGCTCTGATCTGTTTTCCCTTACGGTCGTACATCTTCTAAAAGGCTGTTCCTGTGGACCAGGCTCTTCAAAAACAATCAGCATGATACCGATTTAAAGGTTTAGCTTTTCTGCCGAGAATCTCCGTGAGAATAGGGACATAACATGTGCAAAATACTGTTTAAATGTACGTAATTGAGAAGCATACACACACCCAGTCCCCAGCTGGCTGCTATTTCCGTCCAGCTGGCCAGTGCATACACTAGTAGACCACAATCCCTTATGATGTTGTTGCTATGGTACGCCTTATACAGTGCAAGAAGAGGCTGCCTGTCAGTAAGTGTGTCAGTTTGGCCAGTAGAATATACCAGATAATGGGCCGGTTTCGGAGACAGGGCTTAAATCAAGACTGAAGTAGGCCTAAATCAGACTAGTTAATCCTGGCTATTTAAGTGGCTTGCATGAACATGGCATAAATTTGGCTTAGTTAGTCTGAGACTATGGAGTCCTGGAGTAAGCTTAATGAGAACACCTGGTTCAAGCCTCATTAGACTAAGTGGAAGCACAGGCTGTTGGTCCAATTGTGCTCATGAAAACCTGAAATGGAGTATGAAACACCATTGTTGCAGTGAATTTTGAGACAACACAATGTCAGAGGCAAAGAGAATTCGCTCCAAAAATTATAGTGAGCATGAAAAAGCACTACTAAAACTAATTGTATCGAACCATCCAGTCATTGAAAGCAAAATCCATACTGCTGCTATTGAACATAAGAAAAGAAGTGCTTGGACTGCAATTGGCAAAGAATTCAATGCAAATGAAGATGTCACCACAAGAACTGTACAACAACTGTAGGTGAGTTAATCTTCATTATTAGGCACAAAAATATGTGTTTGTTTCCTGTTGCCTATACCCTGCTTATTTATGGCCTACCCAAATACAATACTCCTGCTGCTTGTAGCATTCACATTGAATGAATATCCTGTTTAAAAGGATAGTAACCTATTTTAAAGGGGCATATGCATGTTAAACATGGTGGTAGAGTAAGATATGTTGCACAAAGGAAAATCCATACCTATATGTGAGGGGGAAAGAAATATACAATCATTTCTCCACCATGACCTAAATTATCAGGAGACAAACTTATTTTTATTATGCCTTATCAGTACCAGTATTTCAGATTTCCCATATTACTATTTTTGTGACATCAAAAAAGAAAACTAATGAATGATATCTGCCTTCATAGGTTCTATGGAAGAACATTAAACTGGGATTAAAAAAAGAGAATGCAGCAAGCAGAAGAGAGCGATTTATTACAGGTGGTGGACCACCAATAAAGGACACATGTGATGAATTGGGTGACTTGCTGTCTGGTATAATAGAGCACCAGCAACCTCTGGATGGTATACCAGACAATGACCATTTGGACAGTGAACATGGAGAACTGAGCACAAATGGTAAATATACCTTAGGAAGTAAATTGGTTACAGGACCATATTAGTTGATTTGAGTTTGGAACAGTGGTCTTTTTTTCCAGAGGAAACCAATCAAGAGCCAGTTCACAACGAGCCTGAACCCTCCACATCTGCTATGGCACCCCTGGGAGATGAAGCTGCTACCATCCAACAGAGACCAAAAAAGATAACTATGCATGAAAAGTTAGCCAGAGAATTTCATGAGCGTAAAATTGAATATTTAAAAGAAGAACATGAAATGAAAATGAGAATTCTAGAGGTTGAACTGGATATGAAATTGGGAGAGAGGGCTATGCTCCAAAAAAGAATTCTGCATACTAGTAGCCATGGTGAATATGAGGAATTGTGAAAAATAAATGTATTGTCATTTGGCGTGTGAGTGAGTATTAATCATCACAAACTACATTTTACCCGACTTGGTTCACTAGTTTAATTTTGCTACATTATTGTAATTTTGTACAGAAACAGTATGCAAGCACCACCATACCATAATGGATACATTCCATATTTAAATGCTGAAGTGCTGCACTGTGAAAGCAGCTCTGTGTGCAAGTCCTCGCTGGTCATTGGCTGCCTCTGCCACCATGGGCACATCTGCATCATTCTGATCTTCCATTGGCAGGTCAGGACAGCCATGCTGCTTCAGGTAGTTGTGCAGCACAGCTGTAGCAATGATCACTTTGCAGCATCTTCTTGGCTTGAAACGAATCGTATTTCGTAAGCACTGGAATCGAGTTTTCCATACTCCAAACATACGCTCGATCATCCCTCTAGTACGGATATGAGCTCTGTTGTACCTTTGCTGCTCAGCTGTTGTGGGATTTAGATGTGGTGTGAATAAATAGTTACTCTGACCATATCCACTATCACCAAGTAGTAGTCCACTATGTTGTCCACTCTCAAATTGTGCACACAATGAAGAGTTGAGAAAAATCCTTGAATCATGGGTTGCACCTTTCCAACGGGCAACAATGTTTGAAAACTCCAAATTAGGAGTGCATACACCCTGAACATTGATTGAAAAACAGTTCTTACGATTCCTGTATTCCTCTGCATCAGGAGTTGATCGACACTTGATGGGAACATGACATCCGTCTATACAGCCAATCACTCCTGGAAAGTGCCCATATTCATAGAATTGCACTTTATAGTTGGCTTGCCCAGCAGCATCAGGGAACTTGATGTAAAGACTCCTCAGTTCACAAATGGCACTGCAGACTTTGTGAACTATTCTACATACAGTTGGTTCACTGACACCACACAAATCACCAGTTTCACGATGAAAGATTCCACATGCCAAGAACCTCAAAGTGATCAGAACTTGCAGTTGATTGGACACAGGCCTTCCTCTTTGAGACAGAGAGGAAAGTCTAGGCTCAAGCAAAGTAATTATCTCCAATGCATTTTCCTTGTGCATACGAAAGCGGTCTCGAAAAGTTATTTCATCAAACTGATTCAATGGATCACTCCTATCCAGCAGTATTCGTCTGGCTGGCCTTTGTCGTGCATGTTGGTCCTCATTTAGATATTCCAAATAGTCCATGCTCCCAAACAATCCAAGCTCAGTTTCACAAACAGTAGCCTAGCCTACTAAGCGGGAGTTAAACCTGCCTCCTTGGCAGATTAGTTTAAGCTTCAATTCAGTCCAATTTAGTCCTGGAGTAGCTCTAATGCTCAATTTTGCAATCGGCTTTGTTTAATCCAGAACAGGCTTAATCCACGAGTATTTTAAGATACGTCTGTGCAAGTGAATTTCAGTTAAGCCAGCTCAAACAGCATTTTAGTCTGGGACTAGGCTTGAGCCTTGTCTCCGAAACCGGCCCATTGTGTGTTATATTTAATACTGCACTGTAGCGACACAATCATTTTTGAACTTCCCATCCCCTCTTTGTGCCCTTTTCCGTTTCCAGGTAAGAGAAATGGCGGCCACTACGCTCAGTGGCTTTCTTCAGTGCAATTTCCTGTCCATGGACGTCCCCATGCAGACCCACTTTGAGGCTCTCTGCAAGACTCGCTTGCCTAAGAAGAGGAAGAGGGAGCTTGGCGCTACAGTGGACACGATACCGTCTGCGGGTAGGTCATTCTCCAGACTATATGTTGGTACAGTCAATATGAGGTTAATGGAAATGCTCCTGTTATGTTTTTGTAGACCTGGTGCGGCGTCATGCGGGTGTTCTCGGCCTCAGTGCTTGTATTCTCTCCAGCCCTTATGACGTTCCCATCTGGATGCCCCAGCTGTTGATGGACCTGAGTGCTCACCTGAATGACACACAACCCATTGAAGTATGTGTAGTCGCCTACTTTCCAAAAGATAATGGTGCCGTGGGATTGTTTTTCAGCCTGTTGTCAACAAAACCCGTGCAATGTCAAGTATTTACTGGAATTTTCTTTTGCTAGAAGAAGGAAACCTCTTTTTTTCTCCTCCTAGATGACTGTGAAGAAAACTCTGTCAAACTTCCGAAGGACTCACCATGACAACTGGCAGCAACATAAGCAACATTTTACAGACGACCAGCTGCTGGTCCTGACTGACCTGTTGGTCTCCCCCTGTTACTACGCCTAAAGCCAGGTCAAGCCTTTTAACTGCACACTGTGAATCTTACTCAATTGATTATTGTTCCTAAGTGCTTCCGATCAAACAAAGCTGCTGAATCATTGTATTGGGATAAAAGACGACTCCTTGAGCCACCTCTTTAAAGTCCTTTTGTTTTTCTCTCAGATCAGTTTGGGACGGCCCCGGACTGTACAGATACCAGCCTGCATTTGGGAGGAGGCTGCTGTTCTCGAAGAAAGACACAGCACCACCCTGGAAGAGGAACACACCAAGCCACCGAGTTGTGGCTCAAAGAAGGAATGCAAGAGTTGTGTATTTATGTATTTAGCTCATTTACATCTCTACTATACTTAATATTTAAGGATCAATCATAGCAGGGATGAATGACCTGCAGTTTGTAACATAACTGTACAGATTTTATTTTTGTCTTTGATTTTTTTTGGTGTGCATGTGCATGGGGGTATGTGGGTGCGTTTATGGGGTGCTTGAAGACATCTGCCAGATTCCCAGACATTTCTCAGGTTTCTGTCCGTTCCATCCGAAGTTTGAGCCAACACGATGTCCAGTGTGGCGACACTCTGTTATCTCCCAGTAGTGACGTCTATGTCACAATCACAGAGAACTGACTATTTAATAATGATCTCTTCAGATTACACTACCAACAACAACATGACTGTTTTGGCTGTTTGAACTATATCTGATTATATGCATCATGCATGTGTATATATCATGGTATAGCAAATATGCACAAACATATTTATTTATTTATTTGACCTTTTTTGAAGTGCTGACTTTTAATTTTTTTTTTTTTTGTAGAAGGAATAAAGTAGATATCTGCGCTTTTAGCAATGGAGCCTTTTGTCATATAAACTTGCAAACAAAGGGAGAGGGCAAGCTCCCCGCTGCTGTGTGATGCGTTTGCTGTGAAGACCTGCAAACCGTATGATTACCATTTCATGTGTGTCGAAAATTACGCCATCAACGTGACCTCTTGCCTCTTATCCCTGGTATCATTTACCTTTTTTCTAAAACCCACTGAGTTTTTGTTTCCCCCTGATGACTTGAAATCAGTCCAAGCATTGACACATTTAGTACTTTATGTAAGGTGTAGTGCAGTGCCAAAACTGCAGCATATTCTTTTCTTTTTTTTTGACGTGCGGTTTGCTTATTGAATGAGAAGTCAATAAATTGTTTGTAAAAAAAGAAATAAAATACGTTTTTCTTTTAATTGAAATTCTCTGTTTTCAAGATAGGTCTTAACTCCAATCCCTCAATGAAATATTCTTTCTGATATTTTTCACAATTTCAACTTTCAATTTCAACAGTTCGTCAGACCCCATCAGTAGAAACATGTTTTGAGACAAACATTGCCCTCCATGACCCATGATTACTGCCCCTGCACACACAATCACCACTGCGCGTCGCCTAGCAACGACATTCTTAATAATGTGCTGTTCCCAAGGACGGCAGTGAAAAAGAGAAACATATTACATTAATATTGGAGAATCCATACAGCCGAGAATCTCAACAAAATATACAAAACCGTGCAAAAGAAAACCGTAATTTGACCATTAAATACTGTTGGACGACCATTTTTATCCGTATAAGCTACAGTACTGCGTGTTGCCATTTGGGGTTTGTGCACGTAGGGAGGGGGGGGGGGGGGTATGGGTTTATCTAAAGTCTCAATATGGCGTAACGGCCTCTTTCAAATCTCTGACCTTGTAGTGAAGCTAAAAATCAACATATTTGTGTGGCTTCTCGTGGATGCGGCGGGGTCGCGTGCTGAGCTGCTTGTTGGCAGATCCGTCGGCGGTGACTCCACACTCCTCCTGCAGCGCGCCGGCGCGACAGCGCGTCCATCACCGAGAAAAAACGACAATGCGACCAACTGTTTGTGCTGTAAACGCGTTGAAAAAAAAAAAAGAAAGCATACATGTGAGGAAGCGTTTTGTATGTCACTGTTCAATTCACCGCTTTCCGGTGATCTGCCGTTGAAATACGTTTTTTCTTTTTCTTTTTGCGTCAAAGCCGAGGTTCGTTCACTTTCTATCGGATCACTTTAAAATCAAGATGTGCAGCATCCAATGGACCCACGATCACTGATGGTAGGTTATATTTTCTCCTATTGATTATCCGAACTATTTAACGGTTTGAAAACAAGATAGGTGCAGAATACAGTGATGTGCACATTTTACATCTGGATTACAGCAGTGTGTGTGTGTGTGTGTGTGTGTTGGGGGGGGGTTGTAATGTATAATTGGCAGAATGCAGAGGTTCTTCGATAATAGCCCACTGTAGCTTGTCTAACGTGTCACAGCATCTTACTAAGACGTAAACATATTTCGAGTGGATCACAAAGGATCTATTTTTGATTAATCCTAAATGAATCTACTTTCTACGTAGCTAATCTATGACTTTGTATCCTTCTCGTAGCTCTCCCCCTAAAGAGGCAGCAATGGTTCAGGCAGTAGCCACTGATCACACTGTCCTCCTTCCATAAAGAGGAATAATGCCGACACTGATGACTGTGGGATCCTTATAAATTCTTAATAATACGATGAACACCTCTGTTACACCATCAGACCTGGTGGATGTGCCAAGACTGCCGAACTTCAATGGCACACAGACACCGTCGAGTTGGGCCGTCATCCACACCGGCACCTTGGCCTTTTGCTCTCTCCTCCTCGTCTTCATCTTCTGCCTGGGCTCTTATGGCAATCTCGTGGTGTTCCTGTCCTTTTTCGACCCGGTGTTCCGCAAGTTCCGCACCAACTTTGACTTCATGATCCTCAACTTGTCCTTCTGCGACTTGTTCATTTGCTGCGTGACGGCTCCGATGTTTGCACTGGTGCTTTTCCTGGATGCGGGCGGAGGGGACGGCGTGTCCAAGAGTTTCTGCTTCGCCTTCCACCTGACCAGCTCGGGCTTCATCATCATGTCCCTGGAGACGGTCGCTGTCATTGCGTTGCATCGACTGCGCATGGTTTTGGGGCAGCAGCCCAACCGCGCCGCCTCCTTCGCCTGCACGCTGGCCCTCACCGCCCTGCTGTGGACATCCAGCTTCACCATGGCCGCCCTCCTTACCATGCGAGCGTACCCGCGCAGGGATGGACCCTGCTTGCCTCACTTTGGCCTCGGAGGTGGACAGGCCAGGGTAGTGCTGTATGTCTACCTGGCAGACTTTGCCTTTTGCGTGGCCGTGGTGTCCGTGTCCTATGTGATGATCGCGCGGACGCTGAGGAAGAACGCGCAAGTCAGAAAGTGCCCGGTCATCACTGTGGACGCCACGTGCCCTCCGCCCCCGCCGCCCCTCATCGCAGCGGGCTTCGAAAGCATGCAGTGTGCGGTTCAGGACCCGTCTCTGTACCACAACCAGACTTACAACAAACTGCAGAAAGTCCCCACGCACTCGTGTGTCAACAAGGCCAGCCAGCCTCTGGTCCCGGGCGCGGCCCAAGGAGCCACCTGCTGTCAGCTGGTGTCTCCGGTCAACTTGGCCACAGCCAAAGACTCGAAGGCGGTTGTCACCTGCATAGTCATAGTGTTCTCCGTGCTGCTCTGCTGCTTGCCGATGGGAGTTTCGCTGGCACAGGACGTTTTGTCGCCGGAGAGCAGCTTCGCGCACTACCAGTTTGAACTGTGCGGCTTTGTGCTCATTTTTCTCAAGTCGGGAATCAATCCCTTCGTGTACTCGCGCAACAGCGCGGGCCTCCGCCGCCGCGTGCTGTGGTGCGTTCAGTGGGCGGCACTGGGCTTTCTCTGTTGCAAGCAGAAGACTCGGTTGCACGCCATGGGAAAGGGCAGCCTGGAGGTCAATCGCAATAAATCCTCCCATCACGAGACCAACTCGGCCTACGTGCTGTCCCCCAAGCCACCCCGGAGGCTGGTCGACCAGGCCTGCGGGCCCAGCCACTCCAGGGACTGCGCCGGTAGTCCGAGGGCCACGGGTGCGCGAGTCAAACCCCGTCCCCCGAGTACCTCCACCCCTATCAACACCCGCATTGAGCCCTACTATAGCATATACAACAGCAGTCCCTCTGCAGGACCCAGCTCCCCTACCAGCCTGCAACCAGTCAGCTCTCAGACGTTTGCCTTCGCCAAGTCGTATGTAGCCATGCACTACCACACTCACCAAGACGCACTGCAAGACTTTGAAAGCACCTCCGTGCAGCAGATACCCGTCCCCTCAGTCTGAGGGAAGATCAGAGAAGGTGCTGCTAATTAGTAAAAGTGTGGATAACCTCTCCATGGCTTTGAATCGAATGTCAATCAAAAGAGGAACCCGCAAACAGCCCATTTTTACGTATTTGGAATCTGTATTAACCGTTTGTTCTCTTCTACTTTTTTTGAATGAAAAAACAAAACAAAAGCACCAGTATTATAAGCCTTGCCATGAAAGTAAAAAACAAGCAATAGATTTGTTATAAAAGTGTTATCAAAGAGTCTGACAGTTATTGAATTGACTTATTTTTCCATTACTGATGCTGCATTATCACGTTAATCTGACCCTGTGTTGTGCACGCGTGTGCCATTATAACCCGATTCTTTGTAGGTTTTCACTGCAGCCAAAGATTCCAGTTGCTAGATCACTGCTGTGTCCTCTGAAGTCGCTGAGCACTGATATGAGCTGCTGTGAATCCCTGCACAGGCCCCTATCGATGGCATGCGATGGCGACTTTGATGAACTTTTACTTCTTAAAAGAAATGTATTTGTGAACCTCATCCACTTTTAAACACAATAAACGATTGGCAAGAACAGTGAATCTCAGCATTTTCTTTTCTTTTAAACCACAGCCTAAACAATCAGTCGAGTAAGAGAAGTTTAATTTGAAAATTATGATAGATTAAAAAACTGTCGAGCTTTTGCTGGTTCTGGCTTTTGAAATGTGAGGATTTGATGGTTTTCTCTGTCACGTAGAATTATAGTTATATTTGATTTTCATGTCAATGATACAAAGACATTTAGAAGGCTCCTGTAAAATATATTGGGATTTTTCTAATTGAGAGAAAACAATGCAGATTATTAATGAAGAAATGAATCATTACGTACCATCGTTACCCTAATTTTATTATTGGCAGCCATGACAGTGGCCGAGGGAAATGTTTGTAAAGCAGGTTGGTAGATTGAGCCTCATGTTATGAATGTGAAAGCAACATACTTTGGTTATCTTACAACCATAACGGTGTTAAGTTAGAGTAATTGCTTTATTTTAAAATAAAGTCATTTTTTGAATTACTTTACACGCATAATGGAAAAATGTATATATGCTCAGCATCAGCATCCTCTGGTGGTCTGCACTGTAGCACGGCCACTAACTCAAATACATTTTGCTGACACTTCGACGTAGAATTATTCGAATAGCTTGTTCGTTCCAGGAGGGAAATGACAGTTATTATTTTACTCATGGTTCATTCAGATGCCATGCTTAAAATAAAACGGCTCCCTCAATAACAAGAAAGAGAAATGTAAACGTTTGTAAAGGCAATGAAGACTTAACTATTCCTCCATAAATACTTTTTAAGAAGACAGTTATTGCCCCGGCGTCCTTATCTCTCAGTCAAGTAAAAAGCTTTCCCCCCCGTTCGGTGATGCAACACTACAGTTTAGATTTCATGTTTTATTTTTATCCTTTGCTGCAAATGCATTGGCTTGTATCCTTGTGAAACAGCAACGATCAGGATTCCAGTGTGCATCTACATAAAACCAGACTTCATGTACATCTCAACAACTTCAAAAGGAAACTTTAATCAACCATTCAATTTTTTTTCTATTCCACAGCAACCGCTAATGCGTAAGTTACCCTCACTCATCCTGTAAATGAACCCCTCACACTTGCTTTCCCTCCTTTCCACAAGTGCAAAGATCCACAGTCAAACAGCAAATCATTTCACACACACACACAAGTAAATCTTTAAGAAAATAAAACCATGAATAATGTAATTCCCCTGATTCAGAACTCCTTTCCTTAAAATTAATCAACACAAAGTGAAGCCTAGCTATGGAGTACAGGCAACAAACACACTGCCTTGTGGAGTGAGGCGTCTGCACCCATTCACTGTGTTATTACAGTCTGAGCTGGCCTGCTGGATGGAACATCGCCCGTAGCACACATCAGGAGATGCGCTGAGTTTGGGCCGTGAGGTTCAGCATCAAGTTTAACCACAGTGTAACGCTGATTGTGGTTTTTAGCGCAGTTTTACGGGCATCTCTCTCTTCCTCCGCCAAACAGGCTTCTGCTTTATGATAAATGTCCTCTCTCTCTCTCCAAGTGCATCTCTCTCTGTCCAGCCTCTCCTCATCCTTCATGTGCTGATGCCATCAAATTATCTTTGCTTATTTAGCTGGAGATTGAAAGAAGTCCGTATTCATCAGCAGTATCCAGAATTCTGCATATGACCGGAGACTCAACCTAGAGAGAAAAAAACATGTCAATCATCTAGTAGTGTTCAAATTGCTGATGTAATAATGACTAATAACAATAACTTGTCTAAGGGTGGAATAAGCAGACACCTATAAATAGCTTATATGAGAGATTGTTGCTTGGCTTTCCTTTTGTTTATTAAAGTGGGATTCAGCGTTAAACTATCACCAAGCATGCGTTTCCTTTGCAGTGAGTGTGACTGCTGACTAGAGAACTTACCCCAAGGATGTACTGACAAGTCTGAGGTTCCAGCATATAGACAGTGACAGCATGGGGAGACTCAGACTCCTTACATCTGACAGAGAGAAGAGGCATGAGACGAGTGAGTCGACATGTGATCACCCATGGCAGAGCGACACTCAACCAGTGCTTTGGTCCCCCCCCCTCCTTCCTCCACCCGCCCATGAATACTCACTTGAGCTTGACGATGACCTGCCTGGGCTTCCCTGTCATATCGCAAACATCCCCGTGGCCATAAAAGTGGGAAACCAACCTGCCACGAAGCAAAGAAATTCCTATGATATGAAACAACACTGATGTTGGTTTCCTTATAAACGGAATCTAAAGGGCCTACTTGACTTTCGGCGCTCCGTCGTCTTTGAGCTGGTAGGATCTGGCGACGTTCTTCTTGGCCCACTCATTGTGCTCCGCGGCATCCCAGTTCCCCACCACCACGGTGTTCCTTCCTTGCTCTCTATCCTGTGGCACCAAGGATCATGTTCACCACTGTGCCAAGGCAATCTAATGTACCAGACAATCTCACTCACCAGATTAAAGTACGATAACAAATTGTCTATTAACAGAGTTTCACATTGTGGACGCAAAGTTAAAACATTACTTGAAAAAATAAATTAGCAGGAAAGCAATTGCAATCTATGACTGAACAGTCAGTTTCCAAGCAGGGATGCAAACTAATTCCTTCTTTTTAATTGAAATGATTTGCTATTTTTATTAGTCGTATGTAAGCTTCGGTTTGCGGTCCAACAAAACAAGCGAGTTGCACGTTCTGTAGACAAAATGACCAATCTGCAAACTGATAATGAATGAATGCTTTCAGACGCAGCATTGCGGTAATGTATAACAGCTTAAATTGATACTAAAAGTACATTTGCTTCTGCGCAGACAAGTACAAAAACGTTACCTCATGGTACTGATGGACGTGCCGGCCATAACAGAATTCATACTTCCACCACCCCACCCCCTGGAACACACACATGAAGATGGCCATTTGTCACTGTATTGTCCGTTAAAACGCTGCTCAGGTGTCACAGATGGAACGCGCCTCACCCCGTGGAGACAGTACGAGCCACTGAGGAACTCCTTGATCAGCTGATCATCCGTCAAGCGGGAGATGTGGGTGGTGCCGACGGTGACCTGAGGCTGCCCTCCGACAGTCATGGGCTTGTGGGTGGAGCTGAAGGCCTCTTCCCTCAACGGCGGCGTCTCGTCCTGCAACAGGTCAAAGACGTACGTGAGCCGGGTGGCGTCTTCGCCCCGCCCCCCATCTCTCCCCCTCCTGCCCTCTCACGGATCACCTCTCTGGTCCCAGAGGGGGCGCTGAAAGGCGGCTTGAGATGTTCCTCTTGCTCCTTATCCAGCTGGGCGAGCCGCCGAGGCTGCAAAGGGGAGCCTGCCAGAGACTGGCAGAAGATGGCGTTCACCGGGGACGACTTGAACCTGCAAGGAATTAACGCCCAAGTTCAGCCGCTGGCTGATTAGGACACGTGGGACAAACTTCTTTTGAAAAAAACCTACCTGTATTTTGGGTGTGCGCAAAGCAGCGGTGTCAACACCACCACCTCATATTCACAGGTCGTGACCTCGGCGATGGACAAGATTTCATGCTTGGCCTCTGGATGACAGACGTACAGCACAGACGTTGAGCGAGCCTCGTTCTGTTTCAGCACACAGGGGGTCCCGTTCCCCATCTCCAACGCAAAGAAGGGAGTCAGCTGCCCTTCTATGTTCTTAGTGGGCACCTGAACACCGTTGGTAACAGTGAAGAAAACGGATGAACGAGGTATTGAGAGCCAGGGAAAGGTAAACAAAACACATGTGGTTGATTATCGCACTTTTATTAAAATACCTACTTCAATATCAGCTGCTGATTTGACATTTTCTTCCTCTTTACGTTTATCTGAAAAAAAAGTTTTTAGCTTTAGCACAATGAGGCAAAGACTATCACAGTAACTAACATTCAAATGAAAATATCATTCAACCACATTCACAAATGAACTCACCGGTTTCTGGCGACTGGCTCTTCTCTGCCACGTTCCCCAGGAAGTACTCTTGAACACTAATCTTCTGAGGACACACATGATTGACTTCAGTACACAGTGTCCCACCTGCTGGCTTCTCATTCCAGTAATCTAGAAATGATTTTATTCTCTCCAAACACTGACCTGGCCAGTCTCCTTCTCTTCGTGGTACTGTCTTATATGCTTTCCATGGCACACTTCATATGTCCAGTATGACTCAATCTGTAAATGTTGCCGAACCGAGAGCACGTTTAGAGTCATTCAATTCCCCAAACGCCCTCAGGAAGCAGATCAAAAAAAGGTCTCACCCTGTAAGAGCAGCTGCTTCGTTTGAATAGCGGCTCCAGCAGCTCACCCGGACTCGGTCCGCCGTACTCCTTATCGTCATCCTGAGTCAACAAAAGACAACGAACATTCGGAGTTATGGAAGGCAGCCAAGACATCTGTTCAATGGGGAGTCTCATTACCAACGATCCATTGTCATTATTATTAATAATATATCAGTTTCACCTCGTCCTGTCTGTTGTCACCCTCACACTAAATAGCTGGATAAGTGACAAAGTGTGTTAAAGTGTTAAATACCAGTCCGTTTTTCTGGAGTTATTATTGCTTGCCCATATGCTTCTTTTTGCTTTTTATTTTCAATTCCATTTTTCACACATTAACCGCTTCTGCGTTGCCTCTCAGCAAAGAAATCAAAGATACGGTTGCTTGCCAAAGATGAAATGTGACACAACCTGCAGCTAAATCACAGAAGACAAAGATAAATATAATGCACATTAGTGCAGTGATTCTAAGTCCACCTTATTAAACCTGTTGCTTACCTCATCTCCAGATGTCAGGGAGGGAAGGAGGCATTTGTACTTCTCCTTCTCTGTTGTTGTCATGATGACAAAGTCATCTTCCTTGTAAAGTCCCCCAGTAGCTGGCTGAAATCAATAAGACGAACAGCTGATATTTACTCACTTCCACAGAAACGTCTGCCCAAACTCTGCGCGAGCAAATGCCCCCCTCCCTATATAATGGTGTTACTAAAGGAGGGGACGTACCAGCGTGAATTCAGCACCCGGCCAGCTGATCCTGAAGGGGATTTCGTCCGTGAACGTGGGATACCCGCCTCTGTTCGCCGAGGCTCCGCAGCAGACCTCCAGCCACCCGCCGAGAAGCAGCATCAGCAGCCCGAGCATTCTCCCTCCTGTCCGGCCGCTGAGCTCCTACAGCCCGCTCCTCATGTGGCACCGAAAAGCGCCCCCTTCCCCCCACCGAGTGACGGATACACGCTGCTACGAAGCCCGGGGAAAGTCTGCTTCGGGCAGCGGCGAACCAGGGCGGAGTGAGACGGATGTCAATAAGGCAGCAACCGGAAGAAACCGGAAGTGAACCGCTTAGTTGCCACGTCGTGTTCCGCCTGGACGCCGAGCTCCAACTGCAGCAGCGCCCTCTGGCGGCCAGCGTGGGTTTTACACCCAACACAAAGCCACAAAACCTCTGGAAAAACTAAACACCAAAGCTTTTCAGCAGTGAATAAGATGCACAGGAGATGTAAACTGCATTGGGAGATATATGTTTTCATTATTAATGACCCGTTCTGCCCGTTTTATGTCATAAACTAGGATTATTTACTGACACTATTCCAGCTTAATGAGTTGTATTATACCAAATATAGGTTGTTGTGGCATATTTAAAAAATGATCTTTCATTACATGAAATAATATGCATTTTGTAAGGCTATTTGAACAGTGCAATGTAATATAGTTTTCTTATGACATATCATGGCATACTATAATATGTTGATATTTTGAAAGATATATATATATATATCATGATATTTTTACATTCTTCAAGGATTTGTTTATGGCATGCTAATATATTAAGACATTGTTTTAACATTTTTATTACAGTAATCTTTAATGAAACATTATATCATAATAGAATAGAACGTAATGGCATAGATTACTACATTGTTATGGCATATTATAAATTACTTTTATGGCACTACATGCTTATACTGTATTTTGATTGTTTTAAAGACATTTTTAAGGCAAGCAGTAAACCCATGCAGTGAGTAATAAAGGCCACATCCTTTGACAGGTTGATTAAGCTCTCAAGCAAGCACTTCACTATCTGTTTGCATTAAGTGACGGCTAATAGACTGCCTTGGAGACATCAAAACTTGGATGAATAGCAATTTTTGGATGAACTCAGACAAGACAGAGGTTGGTTATCTTGATAGAGCCAGAGCACCTTCAAAGTCAGCTGTCTTGTGATATAGTTTCTCTGGAGGGAATTGCTCTGCTATCCGTCAGCACTGTAAAGCATCTTGGAGTTCTCTTTGACCGGGATGTGTCCTTTAACTCTCTGATAAAGCAAACTTCAAGGACCGCCTTTTTTTTATCTACGTAATATATAAAAAATCAGGAACTTCCTGTGTCAAAGTGATCCAGGAAAATTGTTTCATGCCTTAGTTATTTCTCTCTATATATATTACTGCAATTCTTTATCATCAGGCTGCTCTTATAAGTCTCTTAAGCCTCTCCAGTTGATTCAATATACAGCAGCACGTGTATTAACTAGAACTAAGAAAAGGGATCATATTACTCTTGTATTATCTTCTCTTCACTGGCTCCCTGTTAAATCAAGAATAGAATTTAAGGTTCTTCTCCTCACCTACAAGGAACTTGCTGGCGAGGCACCTTAAGCATCTTAAGAAGCTTATAATACCATATTGCCCATATTACTAGAGAGCCGCGCTGCATAAATGCTGGGATACTTTTTGTTCCTGTTGAGTCTCAAGTAGGATGGAAGCCAGAGTCCTTCAGTTATCAAGCTCCTCTTTTATGGAACCAGCTTCCACTTTCAGTCCGGGGGAGCAGACACAGTCAACTCATTTAAGATGAAGCTTAAACCTTTTTCTTCTTTGATCACGCTTGTAGGGCTGGCTCAGTTTAGCCTGGACCAGCCCTCAGATAAGCTGCTATAGGCCTGGACTGCCGGGGGATTTTCTTAGGACACACCGAGCTCCTCGCTCTCCTCGTCCCGCTCTCTCTTTCTATAATAACTCACAAGTCCCACATTCAGCTTCTTCCCCGGAGATTTGATGCTTGTGTTTCTGTGGATAGTGGTGGTCCCTGCAGTGGTCCTGCCGTACACCTGGCTTACTCCACGCAAATTCAATCAAGTTATTTGCGTTTTATGGGAGCGTGTTAGTGCCTTCAAACTGACCCCCTGTGGTGAACCCATTGGGAAAATGTCAGTTATGTAAATACTTCAGAGATCTTTGAAAGGCACATTTGCTTATCTTCTATAGAGTAGATTGTAGAACAAAGCACAACTCCACCCATATCTAACTTAAAACTCCACCTCTGCCGCTGAGAATAGTGCTCACAGATACACAGCTCACAGTTACTGAACCCAGAACACTTCTCGGCTGAAAGGAGTCGGCTCCTTTTGAGTCGAAAGACTTAAAAAGAGATTTCAAAATCATTTGGGCCACAACACAAGGGCAGATTGCTTCCTCTCTTCTTCCCATGAATGTATTCGTAAGGTCAATTTTGTCAGAGTATGTTTTAGTGCATCTCACAGTTTCTATACAGAAGAAAATGAAATGCAGGATGAACACACAACTCACAGAGCATTTCCTGGATATTATAGTTTGGTTGACGACAGCAGCTTTGTGCCAATGTGCGATGTCCTCACTCTTTATGCTGTTGATTCAGCAGTGCTGCGTGTTGAATGACGATAAATAATTTCCCCCAACTGCGGTCACACAAGGAAACGTCTCATGGCAACTTAAAGCATGGACCTTGAAAATACATGATGTGGCTTTTCCCCTTCAAGGGGAAATGTGGAAAGCGCCTCGGACCGATGGAGCCGTAACCCCGAGACGTGCAGCTTTCCACCTGCTGGTGGAGCTGTTGGCATGAGAATGTGCAGCACAGGCTGCGAGAGACAGGAGAGAGATTTATAGAGATTTTGAGACAAAGAGTGAGAAGATTAGTAGGAGGAAGGGATATGGAGGAACAGGGAAGGATACAAGCGAGAGAACATCCCACTAGATCATCCATCCTCTACGACCCCGTCCCTCTGCTTACACGCACAGCTTCTACTCACACTGCTCTCTTATGTGTACACACGACACACGGTTGAGAATGTAAGGGTGCACCAGTATACCACTTTCATATCTGTAGGATGAACATTAAGCTATAGATGGCAGCCTGTAGGTTAAACATCATTTTTCTTCTTACTCTATTGTATTCAACGAGGTGGGACATTCGTTTTATTAGCCGAGTAGGAGAGCACACATATTTTGGTCTGGTTTCATGAATTGAATGTCTTTCAAAATGGCAATTTTGAGTGTCCGCAGACTCAAAAATAGTTGGTTCCAAACTTCTATAGCGTTTCCTCCTCTGTGGTTGTTCACAGAGTTTTCAAGAGCCCCGTGAAACCTGGACTCACCACTTTGAAAATGAGCATTTTCATTTATTTCACTGCCATCCATCGGGGTGAACTTGATTTGCATAGAAGCCTTCCACACACTCTCACCTTATACATAATTGATACAACTGTCATCTCCCAAACCGTAATAACATCATTTCAAAGGGAGCAGAGAGAAATGAATGTCGGCGTTCAAAGGTCTCGAGGAAAATGAAGATATCTCCTATCTGTCACACAAAAATACACATATGTATTTCTAGCTAAGTACATCTCTGGTGTGTCAGATGACTGATCAATAATGTCACTTGTGCTGGATCTTCTTAATGACATTCAATATTAATTAGCATTTCTTAATAATGTCATTTACGTACTTTAGGTTTCCCAGTTTTCGAAGTCCGTTGATTATTAAACAACAATAGAGAAAACTCTGCATGTAAACAGTTGTCAATCAAACACCTGTTGTCTTTTAGTCAAAATAAAACACGGTCTTATTGGCTAAACCAATTATAAGAAGCTCCTAAATGCAAAACAGCAAGTCTGTGAAACACGAGAGAAAGAGTTAAACTCTGAGCTCTGTCTTGTTAATGAGAGCATTTGTATTTCAATGGCTCTTTATGGACTCCAGATATTCACACAACGAGTCCGTTCTTTATAACCAACACTGTGCATTACCTAGAAGAGTTAACAGTGGAAGGGAGGCTTGTTTTACGGTTTGAAAGTACATGGCGCAGTTATTGCAAAATAAGTAACAGAGCTCTTGAGAGACTGCAGAAAGGAAACTTCCCACTACAGCAGACGTCTTAAAGGACCACATGTTACCATGATCAGTGCAAAACTACAAACTCGCTGTCACGCACTGGTACTGGCTACATGCGCATGAGATGGACAGTATGTGTTTGCTGAGTCTTTTATATTCGACTGGCTGCTTGGGGGTTATGGATGCAAAGAACCGCCATCCATCATCATTTGAATGCCGTCACAAGATCTCTTTGGCACCACAGATGGACCTAATTGGCTAAGATATGTGTGGATAGCTTCTTCCATTTTATGTATGGGGACACTGTCTGACACTTAACTAAAGGTAAAGCCTTAACTACTGCAGATTAAAGATGTCAACTGGGCGAAAAATATTAAATATGTTTGGTGTGTAGAATAATAGCATCCCTTCTTCAAAATATAAAATATAAAATGACCATGAAAAGAGATACAAATGCACAAAATATTGACCTCGGACCGAACATCAACATGGAGTTTTTCCCAGAAGGCACGGACGTGACAGAAAGCGAATATCCAAAAATAAAAACAATTATTTAACGACTTAAGGCAACGTTAGAGGCAATCTTGGATTAATAGAGGGATGTGGAGATGGTAAATTCAGCAGTGCAGGTTATTGCATGAGTGGAAAGTGTGTAGGAAATGTTGCACAGGGTAGAAACGATATATGCAATGTTATGCAATGTTATACAGCATTGCATACACACCTATACTGGATAGTTTGAGGGTTGTGTAGCATGTAAAAGCATCTGTGTGGAAAGTGCTCTGACCATTCAGCTGAGTTGTCTGTTAAATAAAATGCTCAAAGACATATAAGAGGTTTCTCATAATGTTTATTTCTCTCATTCATTTCCACCACAGCAAGTAGCACCCCGACCTTAATAGGCTGCAGTTTAGCCATAGCCTTTACGTTTCCCTTAAGCCGTTTATCACCAACGCCACTTAGATCAGTATCATACTCTTCAGTTATTTTAAAAAGATGTTCTTTAGAGCAATGACCCAGAAACACCTCAAATGGAGCTGCGACAAAGTCCTCTGATTTAATAGATTAGGTCAGAGGCCACAACAAAATGAGTGGACACTGTTGCCCAGGTTAACTAGATGACCAAAAGATAACAATGGTATGTGACCCATTATAATGTACCTCAGTGAGCCTTAGTCTTCATGCAGATTATTGTTTTTTACAACACTTAAACCAGCAGCCCAGTTAGGCAGCAAGCTGGTTACTCACCTGATGCTGTCAGGTCGCACCGGCCAACACGCTCTAACAACACGTCGGACCCACCTCTGCTGCCCAAAAACGCCAAAGACTTCTTGTTCCTGAAAAAACTACTAATACTCAATACCAAATACTTGTCTCAAACTAATCATGGACGGACGAGCCCCCAACATTCCAAAGTGGTAGTTCCAGGGTTTATCGCTGAGCACCGTGCTGTTCACTGTCTCCTCCCAACAGCTCAGAACATCCTTGGGGAATATTTTTTCTGCTTCACCATATGCAGTGTTTACTTACCAGGTTTCTGTTCACCCAACCACAAAACACAGAAATAGCTCATTCTTTGTTCATGGGGTATTGTGGTTGCAATGATAACATACAGTATATTCAGTTTCATTTGACCTTTAACCTTTTTATTTTTAATCTCCAGAGTTTCACTGTATCCTTAACCTCAGAGGAAGGTGGTTAATAAAAATTCTTTGGAATTAACACTGAGATGAAAATGACATTGCTGAAGTCGTATCGGCAGGTTTGTGCAGCGCTGCCTCTTTTCCAAATGGCACAATGCGTCTGACCTTTTCCTGATCTCAGCGCTGTCAACAGATGACCTTTGTGCACAGTATCACGTGGTCAATGTGCAGGAGTCTGTCTCTAGACACGGCGCAAACCTCACCTTTTCATAACTTGTCAACAGCAACACTGTAGGCAATATTGTATTTTGCATAATTGTACTAAACTGGTTATTGTTTGTCTGACAAATATAGTGCTGGTAAAGACTTTTGATTAAAGTTATTAATTTATTTAATAACAATAATTTGCTCCCAGTTCTAGAATTGAAGGGACTGAATCCCTTATGATAAATTACTAAATTCAAACACCCACATAAAATCTGTTGTGTTTGTGATTTTTGAAATGTTTATTTCAAAAGGGTTTTTCGCACCTCTTTTTTGGAGAAGTTGAGTAACAAATCAATAAACTTGTGTTACACTCCTTGTTTTGCGGGTGTAACTGGAGGGCATAGGAGGAGGAGCAGGAGGTGGAGGTGGGCAGCTCAGCTTCCCCCGGTGGGTCAAGGTGAGTCTGTTAGCCTGATGGCTTGTTCTCTCTGCAGATGTCACCTGGTCATTATCCCGAGGCAGCCATCTGCCAGGTGGTCCTGCAGGGCCCGGCCATTCCGTCTTCTGGGCCCCGCGTGACTGGCAGGATCCATGCTGCTTCCTCTTCTGTCCTGACCCGCTCCTCTACCTGCCTCGGGTTTCCGAAAGGCCGGAGCTGGTCAGGGCCAAAAGGGAAGGCTAAGGACACACACAGAGAAAAAAAAAGAAAAGAAAGAGCCTGCTTTGAACTTGCTTCAACGATGTAAACTGGGGTAAATTAATGGTGCATCTGCAGTTTTTTACCTGGGCTCCCCTCACAGCTGACTACTTGGCTTCTCACCCTCAGCGGTGCGCTGCCAAAACAAACTCCAGCCTCCCCAATCGGCTCACTGGTTTTCTTTTTTTAACCTCAAAGAGCTTAGCACAGTTATTCAATTTCTAAGATGTATTGAGAGAATCCCCACATACTAAAGCCAATGGAAGGAGTCATTACACCAGAAAGATAATTTACAGACGTTAAATCTTCCAGAAAGTGTCTCTCAGGCCGGTAATTATTTTGAAAAATTAGAGCCTTACTTAGATCCCAGTTATATTTTATTATTGACACTTAATCATGCCCTCCTTCAAGGTGTTGGATTTAACTCTTAATTCTGCTTTTTAAAATGTAATTTTGACTAGAAAGGGTTTACAGTTGACTTCCATGGCTCATTACATTGAGATTTCATTTATTTTTCACAAATCACTGAGACAATTTCCCCACAGGCCTGGTTAGACGACTTAACATACTGTGATGACATAGTTGGTTAGACAGTGAAAATATATATTTCCTAGAGAAAAATGTGTTAAGTATAAAGCTAGAGCCAGGATGTGATTAGCTTAGCTTAGCAAGACTGAAAGCATGTAGAAACAGAGGGACAATCTCAATAGGGACCGATTTACAAAGGACTACTTTTCCCTTTGTTCGCATACGGGATGCAAAATGTCATTGTAGTCGACTGTAAAGAGGCTTTTTTATTTTTTAGTGAATGTTTTCCATTTTTATTTAACTACAATGGACTCTGAGAATTAAATGTGTTGTCACCTCAAGGCAGAATCGCTTTGGATTGTGATGTATTTTCATCTTGTAAAAGTTATTTTTCACTGTGACCGGTTTCTTCCTTAAACAGTGAACGTTGTTTAGGTCACACACACTTTGGCATCCTGCTGTTAGTGCCAAACATGCTGATGGCCAAGACTATTTGAGGACATATTTCCAACCATAACCAACCATATAAAACCCACCTCCTTCTGCATTCAATTTTTTATTATCTCCTTCCTTTCCTCATCATTTTTACTGACCACAAAATACTTTCACTCGCCAATACACGCACACACACACAGACACTGATGCACAGACGTGTACACTTTTGATCTTGTAGCCTCAGTAATTCTGATATTTCATCCTTGACACACTTTGAACTCAGGACCTGCAGTAATAGGCTGGACACGAATAGCTGCATGGGCAATCTGCTCCTCCTTCCCTTCTGTTCCTTTTTTGGATCAATTATGCTGTTGTTTCTGGAGGACGGCACACCACAACTTGAGGCTTGGCTGTGTTTCCAGCATTTAATATATAAAGAGAACCGTGATTGTGGGAGGTCCGCCCTCTAACCTGCCTGGCAGCCAGGACGGGCCAGCTGGTGCTGTCAGCAACCCCGACCGATGACCTGCTGCGCGTTCACTTTTAGCTCATGATTCACCTATCATTATACAAACATAATATATCATGCTCAATGTAATGAAACAAGGTATGCCTTTATTAGAGTTGTATTTGCAAAGGGTGTTTCAATTTAGGCCTGGAAATATACAATTTAGGCACTGCCACAAATAGCCTTCTGGCTTTCAGGGTAAAAAACAGAAATCTGAAATCTGTCCACACTGCAGATTGCAGATTAAGTCCGACAAAATCACGTCGAAGAAGCTATTTTTTCATTAGTTTGTAAATTTGATATTATTTTTTTTTGCCACAAACCAAAAAACGTTCTTATATACAACAGCCTAACAACAACTTTGTTCAAGTATTTAAATTATATGACACAACTTGTGTGAAAACGCGTGAGTGAATCTAATATTGTCATTTAACGGGGGTTCAAAGTATAATTCCAACACTAATTATTATTTATCCTGGCAGATGGTAAATTAATCTCTGCTGTCTGCTTAAATAATTAAAAAATAATTTATGTAATTCATGAAGCTAGAACTTTAGCAGCTGAATAAAACAAATCCTGAATGCAGACATTATAAGTTAAAACTAAACTAAATTGAATGTGACATTTTTTTCAATAAAAAAGGCTTACCAATGATTACAGTCCATTTTCCGGATTCATGTTCAATTCCTTTAGTTCTCACTGAGCTCTGAGCACCCGAACATCTGGGAGGAACCTTTGTTCCCCCGAGTAACTGGAAGACAGCTGCTTCCTCCAAAGCTGCAGGAAGTGGCCTGACACTCTTCACTTAGCCGAGTGCAAGGCGTGTGGCACTGGGCCGCTCTCATCTCCTCCGCCAAGGAACCAGGCTTCTTCACAGCTGCTGAAAGGGATGCAAATGCATCAAATAGCTGCTAATTCTGTGATGAACGGAAGACTCCTACGGGTTTGTTGCCTTGCAAAGAGACAGTAGTTTTACCACGTAGATAGTACAACCATTGGCTGAGAAGATCTGAAGGGCGCAAAGACGCATTTATCGAGGTTGACTTCATAATTCATAATCGTGTCGAAGCAGAAAGACTCCAACATTAATTTTTAATGCCTCTTATAATACGGTTAGATGGAGTAATGCCATCATGAATCAGTGCATTCAGGTGTTATGCTGACAAAAACAAGACAGCAAAGTAATTTTGTTACACAAATATCCATTCTACACACGTTTTTATTGTATTCCTGTCAATATTTCAACACGCATTTGTTGAGCTGTAGGATTTACATAGAAACAGAATACAAAAAAAGTGAGAGCTGCACAGTTAAACCACTCAACATTTATTTAGTGTAAAATCTGTTTTCTTGATTGATATGACGTAAGTAAGTTTCCCCTCATGATTTTAAACGTCTCCAAGGAGCTGTTGAGTTTTACCAAGTAGAGTTTCTGAGGTGCTAATTTCATCACAGTTGTCTGGAGCTTAAACAAGTGTCAGCAACTCGACAGCAAGTGTTGAGAAAACCCTACACTCGCATATAAGGAAAGGCCACAACATCTGTGAGCTCTTATACTGCAAATTTTGCCAGGAAGATCTAGGTATGGCAGCTGCAGATCGGGGTTTTCTACCATAATGCTGAAAATAAACTGAATAAAAGTACATAAATTAAGCTTTAAATCTACATATGTTACTGCGGTTAATATTGTAAAACAACTGCATTTACTTTACTTTCACATTTGATTAATCCATTGTTTATATATCAGGAAGACGACTGTGTTCGGACATGCTACCTGTTGTATGAGCACATGGTATGAGAAGTCCATACTGATAATTCCCTGAAGCACTGTGCATTACAAACTGGTTTATGAAGGAATATCTCTTGCGATGCATCAAGACAAACAAATATCAGATCTAGCTGAAGTGGTGCGACCACCTAAAAGCACAACCATGTGAGAGAGACTTTAATGAATAAGCTTTGCCAGTACAGTAATAGTCATCGCCTTTATATATATTTTACTGAATATTGAATATATATGGAATTGGGCTATGACTTTAAAAGGGAGAAAAAATTGTGTATCTTATTTGAACAGTAGTGTAAATTCTACCAGCATGACACAGTGCCGCCAACACTGTAAAATCCCTCTCTATGTTGCTTTATTATGGCCAGTTTTCAACATTATCATTAAAGGGACATTGATAAAATATAGAATAACTTTGTGAGGGAGCAGGAACCACGTTGAGCAGCCGGGGATTGCAGTGAAGATTGTTTCGCTACATGTGTGAAAAATAAGAAATAATAATATGCAAACTTGCTTAAATTTCCGCTGATGGAGGACACTTTTAGGACAAAACACAAGCAGCCCAAGTTGAACCCTAATTTGCTATCTCTGTAGCTTCTGTAGCTCAGCTGTTAGCTTTGCTGCTACAAAGGAGCCGTATGCTACAGATGCAGAAGTACAAATCCAGCTGTATAGCAGACGGGGGCAAGCTCTCATTCACCCCACAGCGAGAATGTGCTCCATCCAACAGGTCCGAAACAATACGCTACATTTTTAATCAATTTAATGAATTATTGTTCTTTGGCTTCACATTTAGTGTTAGGAAAGATAATGTATCATCTGAACAAATAAAAGTAGTCCATTAATTAGCTTGGAGAGGTTTGGAAATTCTTTAATGCAATATAACTTTTTTCCTCTTATTAATAGACATCCTCTTATTAACATCAGTGTTATCATATATAGATAGATAATATATATAAAATTAATGCTTACTTGTTTCCGTGGGGCTTTCGATGTGAAAAACATACGGCTTAATCAGTCAATCGGCTTGGGCAGGTTGAGGATTGCTATGCGCGGGTGAGGTGCAATTTTCATACTTGACAGCATTAGTATCAGAGACGGTGGTCTGCTCCGCTGAAAGGCTCGCTGAGATGCAGCAACCCGGATGAACAGTCTGTTGTTCTGCTGAAAAAGCTGCCAGGATCAAAACCCTGAACACTAATAGCAATCGTCACTCCCCGGCATCGCCGTGTTGCTGAGGTAGAAAGCAACATTGCACGACATTTCTTACAAAGCTTCTACTCCAGAATATCTTCTCGCTCTCTATAACCTACGAATACAGTAAGTGAATGCATAATCAGGCTATTCTACCACATGGTGAAAAGCACAGGAAAAGAGGCTGGACTCCAATAGGGCAGAAAATAAAGTCAAATAAACACGTTTGAATTAAACATCTAGAATGATAAATCACAAGCAGTGAGACAGAATGCGATACTACACAAATGTACATTATTTTCATGAATAAGAAAAATGCATGTTTCAAATGTTTAAATGTTAAATCAGAATATAATGTGATATTAATGCATGGTGATTTTTTAATTAAAAAACAGCAGTGTGCAGCACACCTGGGAACTCTTTGTACTCCTGAGGCCGCTTCTAGGATGCCTTTTCAATGCAAGATGGAGAAAACTAGTGAGACGTGCAGAAAATATAAGCACATATGGTGTGAAAAGTAGATGAATGAATGACTCCTATATTCATATTAATTTAGAAAAATAGGTTACGGCCTTTACCTCGGCTTTAACCTGCGGGTCAGGCAGCAGGGGCACAGCTACTGAAAAAAACATTGGTTTTTAACATGCGCAGATCAAATTCACTCATTTGTAAGCACCTTCTGTCAAATAAAGACTAGGATGCAACAGGAAAAAAAAAGATAAATTAGATAAAAGGTTCACAAATCCATATGTAAAAATTGGAAAGCCACTGCGGTTCTTCTGTTGTCTGGAGAGCCTTCGCCTGGATTTCGGTCGGAGAGGAGGAAGGCTGCGCTCCACCGGGCTTCAGGAGCAGCAGGCCGATCGATGCCGATTTGATCGCCTGCCCTCTTTTCTCCTGCCTCAGCTCGCCACGGGGGAAACGGGCTTCTTCATCTGAATGGTAACCGTCACAATTGGCTTTGGTGAGGTGTTGGTAAGCTGCAGGTTTACCCTGCAGCCTTTCTCGTTTCGAGCACATAACAACTCTCAGACACTCTCGCACGCGAGGCTCAGAAAGGCAGATTTTTTCCTCTCTCTGTAAACATACATCAAAACGTAGCTGTGGTCCGCCGCTGCCAGAGGAATATATGTGTCACATACAAATTCTGTAATCCAGAAAGACGTTTCTCTCAAAAGATTGCCCCTGAGCAAACATGCCATGTTTGTTTACACATGAATAACCCTTCACTGACATGTCTCTTCACTACGTCAGCGACGACAGCTATTGAACCACACACACACACACACACACACACACACACACACACACACACACAGGTTATACCACATACTGGATTGACTGTTTATTTTACTACAGTAGTTCAGTAGCAGAAATCAGAGAAAAGCCGAACTGTCTGAATAAAAGGGTCCATTCATTCAAGTCAACTGCAAGCAGGTTCGTTATAACATTCAAAAATACATCAATAAAGGGCTCTTCAATCAATTCTTGTCAATTGGTATTTTAACTACAACAGCTAATGGATTTTATAATTACATTGCTCACACATTCAACAAAATATGTTGCGCTACTCAGTAAAATGCTTTCTATTGTTTTAGTCCCTCAGTAGCTCTTTAGACTTAGATATGAATCATCCAGTGGGTGATATGCAAATTCCTGTGCTATGGAAATATCCTTTTCTTAGCCTGAGTCTGGTGTCTCCTCAGGCGGACTCTGTCGTTGCCTCACTGTTATTTTCAACTTGTTTTTCCACCATCTAGAAAGCGAGGTGCTCTTCCTTCTGCAAAGCTAAAAAACTGTTCTGAAATAAAGCCCACCTTTATTCCTTTATTAAGTCCGTCCTCATCTACTTTGTTTTCCGTTTTCTCAGAAATATTTTGTTACTCATTCACCTCTTAATTTAAGCGTGCTATATATTTGGCACACATGTGAACAAATGCCTGTGTCACTTTCCAACAGGTTGTACTTGACCGAAGCTCACATTCATCTTTCATCTTTAAAACCAGTGGCCGGCCGTCAGGGCAGTCAAGGCCTCTGCTGCCTGAACTTCATAAAGTATCTATCTATCTATAATATACAGTGCATCCGGAAAGTATTCACAGCGCTTCACTTTTTCCACATTTTGTTATGTTACAGCCTTATTCCAAAATGGATTAAATTCATTATTTTCCTCAACATTCTACACACAACAACCCATAATGTGAAAACAGTTTTTTGCAAATCTGTTAAAAATAAAGAACGAAAACATAACATGTACATAAGTATTCACAGCACAATACTTTGTTGAAGCACCTTTGGGAGCAATTACAGCATCAAGTCTTCTTGGGTATGATTCCACAAGCGTGGCACATCTATTTCTGGGTAGTTTCTCCCATTCCTCTTTGCAGAACCTCTCAAGTTCCATCAGGTTGGATGGGGAGCGTTTCAGATTTTCAGATCTCTCCAGAGATGTTCAAATCGGGTTCAGGTCAGGGCTCTGGCTGAGCCACTCAAGGACATTCACAGAGTTGTGCCGAAGCCACTCCTTTGTTATCTTGGCTGTGTGCTTCGGGTCGTTGTCCTGTTGGAGGATGAACCGTCGCCCCAGTCTGAGGTCCAGAGCGCTTCGGAGCATGTTTTCATCGAGGATGTCTCCGTACATTGCTGCATTCATCTTTCCCTCAATCCTGACTAGTCTCCCAGTTCCTCCCGCTGAAAAACATCCCCACAGCATGATGCTGCCACCACCATGCTTCACTCTAGGGAAGGTATTGGCCTGGTGATGAGCAGCGCCTGGTTTCCTCCAGACATGACGCTTGGCATTCAGGCCAAAGACTTTTATCTTTGTTTCATCAGACCAGAGAATTTTGTTTCTCATGGTCTGAGAGTTCTTCAGGGGCTTTTTTGCAAACTGCAGGCGGGCTGTCATGTGCTTTTTACTGAGGAGTGACTTCCGTCTGGCCACTCTACCAAACAGGCCTGATTTGTGGAGTGCTGCAGAGATGGTTGTCCTTCTGGAAGGTTCTCCTCTCTTCATAGAACAACGCTGGAGCTCTGTCAGAGTGACCATCGGGTTCCTGGTCACCTCCCTGACTAAGGCCCTTCTCCCCCAATCGCTCAGCCTGGCTGGGCGGCCAACTCTAGGAAGAGTCCTAGTGGTTCCAAACTTCTTCCATTTCCGGATGATGGAGACCACTGTGCTCATTGGGACTTTCAATGCTGCAGAAATCTTTCTGTACCCTTCGCCAGATCTGTGCCTCGATACAATTCTGTCTCGGCGGTCTACAGATAATTCCTTGGACTTCATTGCTTGGTTTATGCTCAGATATGCACTGTCAACTGTGAGACCTTATATAGACAGGTGTGTGCCTTTCTCAATCATGTCCAATCAACTGAATTTAGCACAGGTGGACTCCAATCAAGTTGTAGAAACATCTGAAGGATGATCAGTGGAAACAGGATGCACCTCAGCTAAATTTTGAGTGTCATGGCAAAGGCTGTGAATACTTATGTACATGTTATGTTTTCGTTCTTTATTTTTAACAGATTTGCAAAAATTAGCAAAAAACAGTTTTCACTTTGTCATTATGGGTTGTTGTGTGTAGAATGTTGAGGAGAATAATACATTTAATCCATTTTGGAATAAGGCTATAACATAACAAAATGTGGAAAAAGTGAAGCGCTGTGAATACTTGAATGCACTGTACATACAGTATGTATTAAATTACTATTCTCTTCATGTCATCACTTGAATCACTTGTGTTTCCAAGGTAAAACAAATCTGCCTTTCGGCCTTCAGGCTCCAAAGTCCAGGTGCCTTTAGCAAGTCTTCAAGTTGGCAGCAACGAGGACCAGCTTACAGGCCTGGTGATTCAATAAGGTCAACACGTCCACGTGTTTGATTGTATACGCACTAGTCAGAGGAAAGCAAGGCCAAACTGAACCTGGTGACCCTGCAGAAACCTGAACGTCCTATTTTATGTGGATCAAAAGCTATTTTCCTCAACCCACGATGATGGAAGAGAAGCAATGGATTTGGTCGCAGATGTACTTGAAATGCCATTTTCAACATGGACTTTTCAAGAAGAGCGGCCAACCCAGATGCTCGCGAGCCAATCACGGGCGCAGAGGTGGATTAATTCAGGTAGGATCGTGTGGCTGCCACTGAGGTTTCCAAATACATTTCTATCAGGAGAGACTTATTGAATTTGAATGATTCCTTAAACAGCACGAATCTGAGCTATTACTAAACGAGCCCGCTCCCAATCAGCTGACAGCGTAACCACAGGAAGAGAGGAGGCTTGTTCAGCTTGTAGATTGGTTTCCTATGAACCTTCTTTCATTTAAGGCTCAACTTATGCAACAAGTGAAGTATGGCAACCACTGCACAACCAAAATAAGTTATGTAAGAAAAACAATTCGAGTGGAGTCCAAGAAACTAATGCCTACTATGTTCTGAGGAAATAAGGCTACTTGCTAAAATGCTAGTGGGTCAAAGATGTCTATTGCCACTTTAAACAGGAGCAAAATGTTTCTTGGTGAATCAACTGTGAATTGATGCACATTTGTTAAACCAATGAATATTTACAGCAGCAGGGTTTGTGTGTAACTCAAAATAAACGACACTTCATGATTATTATGAACATGTCATGCAGAGCAAAAGTGGTGCTTTATCTGCTTACGGTCCTCAATGGAGGTCAATGTCGAAGAGGAATGAGCAATATAAGACATTTATAGACAGCTGTATAAAGAATTAATCTTATATATTTGTTGAAAATACATACAAACTATTAATCTATACGTGTGTTCATTGGTAAGTAGAGTAACAAGAATATATGGACAAAGTTAAGAGTTAAGAAATATCAATTACATAAATCTATGATAAAATATCGACTTTATATTGATTTATTCATAATAAAAACAAGCATTAAGCACTTTTTTGACTGTCAGTTCTTGCAAATTCTTCCACAGAAACACAACGTTCCAGAATGTAGGTATTAAAAAGGAGCACACGATCTGTACATTCATGTTAATCCCAACTGAGGGGATGTGGTGAACTGAATCTTGAATTGTCTGCCCTCTCGGCAGCACAGTTCATTTAAGAAGAAAAAAAAGCCTTCAGCGATCATAACAATTCATTTTGTTTGCAATCTCTTTGTATTTGCAGCATGTGATGTATGTGAAATCTAATATGCGCTTATAGCCAATTATGTGTCTCTACATCGGTGGGCTAATTTCTCAGGCGGGGTCTTCTGCTTTCGCAAATGGCCACTGTGCTGCGTTCGGTGGAGTTAAAAGTTCAGTTTTAATTGACGGAGACCATCCAGAATCAATGACGCTAGCAGAGCAGGACAGCCCCCCCCCCCTCAGCGAGCCAGGAGGCCATCATTGGGGGAGGCAGGACGAGGCCTGTGTGTGATGTCCACGCGTCGACTTGGGGCTTTAGGGTAATGACGTGTGTCCACCTCAGTGCCACGCTACATAAACTTAGGACCTCCCTGTCAGATCCGAGACAACAGCCTACGACAGTGCGCAGGAGGAGCCCTTAACACACAAAATGCTTCTTTATGTGGCACAATTAGGACAAATGCAATGTCACGAACACTTTACGGACACTTTTATTCTCTATGATTCAAGCCTCTCTTTTGCTAGTGTGCCTTGCCTTAATTTTTAGTTTTTAATTTAATAAATCACATTTTTTTTGCATTCAAACCGTATATAAAAATAGGATACCGACATCTTTATGTCAAATGTGTGTCCTTTAAACTGTAATGAGCCATAGTTAAAAGTGTAAAGTCACATTTTCGCCCCTACAAGTCCTAATAGAGCAAATTGTGAGTGAAGGGCCTTCCGACGGCCCCCAAGTTGATGAATTATAGAATGAGCACAATCATCTGCTCTGCTTAGAGGGCCAGTGAGCAGCACTGGCATTGTCTTATCAGCTCCACGCTGCAGGATCAACAGTGGCAGTGGAATGTGCCCGGTCCCAAGATGGAGTATATGGATAGGCAGTCACACCCCATCAGTATGATCAACAAGCTGTCTCGATGAACAAAAAAACTCATTTGGGTAACAGAGTGATGAATCAAGAACCGGTCAATGAATTTTAAGGCGACACATTGTCCTCATTTTCAGGTGCATCATCGTATTTGGAGCAACAGTGCGAATAAAACAAACAAGCCAGCATGACAGAGCTTAAGGAGTGAACAACATTTCCTCAACTGCACAAATATTGCAAAAGTAACGGCTGGAAAATGACCAATTTCACAGGAAGAAAACAATCCCTTAATTGTTGCGTCATACGGTAGAAATTGGGTTATGATGTTGAGCATTTACTGTAACAATGGCAGTCATTTAACACAACATTTGCAGTAATGGGATACAGCACATGTCTTATTTTGATTGGTGAACAGCAGAATTTACTTAAATCGCTTCAGGGGGGCTTCGGTTTTTCTGGTTTATGTTTTGGGATTAAAGCATCCATAGCTGCTAAACAGGAGTCAGGTGGGTCTTCCCAGGTACATCATTTTAGGATGAAAGTGAAGAGTGAGTCTGGATTTACCTAATGTTTGGCTGTTATGTAGCTGGAACAACAGCCACAAGGTACAATAGATTATTACAATAGATTATTATTAGGAAAGTCAGTTATGCAGCATTGAAAGGGAAAAGCCAGGAGCTGTGGTTGCCGAGGCCAACTGGCTGTGCAAGATATCGTTTCATTTGGTGCAGTGTAAGGTAATGCAAGAAGTGAAGATGAAACCCAGATGGCAATCAGGAAAGAAATCAACCGTATTTGTTACCCTCTCCATGAAGCCGACAAACCTGCATCCCTTATCACATATCAATCCCATTCAAGCGTCCAGTGGCACAGCAATCTGCAGCAGAGCTGTTTGGGAACATCTCTTACAAGCAGACTAAAGCACCACTATTTGTTCTCGTCAAATTAGGTTTACGTGTTGTTCAAATAGAATCTGCCGATATTTTTTGAAAACTGGAAATGAATGTTCCTACATGTCGTGAATTAAATTTACATGAAATTGAAATATCTGAAAAACTTGCCCGACCTCTCCGCCGCCTCTCTGAGCGGGTAGACAAATATACCCAACCTCTGCATTGCCAGAGGTGCTGGTGAGGTTGAGCTTAATGTATAAAGATGGGGGATGTGGAGAGCTCGTAGGATAAGATGTTTCCTGAGTAGCACTGGGCACATAAATAAGGGAGCAGCACAAAGCTGTCCCCCAGGACTGCTGTCAGTTGGCATCTTAACGAGCTGGATACTAATTGGAAACAATGCCGCATCACGCACCTTGTGCAACACGCAACACCCAGATGGATCGGGTCTTTTTTACAAGCTCACAGTGAGACGGAGGTCTGCAGCGATTTGCATATACCCAACAGGCGTTCAATCAACAACAGAAATGTTATTTGCGAGGTTGTATTCATATGGACCTATATTGCAAGATCATAGGTCATAGTAGGTCATCATATAATAGTTTATCGTCTATTGAAAATCAACATGCAAACAGAAAAACACCAATGAGTGAACATGATACTTCTGGGCAAGTCCTCTGTGACTTACATTTGAGACACTAATGGTAAATGGTAAATGGTCTGTACTTGTATAGCGCTTTTCTAGTCTTCCAACCACTCAAAGCGCTTTAACACTACATGACATCATTCACCCATTCACACCCACATTCGAACCCACAACCCTCTGATTGGAGGACGACCGTGCTCCCCACTCACCCACAGTCGCCCCAACTAACACTAGCGTAGTAGTTATAAAGTTGAGCGAATAATGAAAGAATAAAGAAAAGTATGGCTCTGCATGTAATTCACAAACTTAGTTAAAGTTAATGTTGTTCTGAATATGAACAGCTTGCTTGCCACATAATCAAAATAGAGGTTGGGTGAGAATAATGACATATGTGATGTTTTCAAATATAGACATATTCTGACTTATATAGCAACAGCTATAGTAAATATATAGGTAACAATAAGGAGGAAGGTAAGAAAATGCATGAGTTGTGTACAAAAGCTATTCACTTAAACAGTGCTGATACTGTATGTCAATGCTGTGTTCACAAGGTATTTTGCTGCCCCTGATAGATACATTTTTTTGTATTTTAACTTTAATGATACTTATTTGTAGACAATGCAAACTTATCTTTGTGAGAGGTCAGGACTTCGATTCAGGTACACAGCAATAACGCAACAAAAACTTCTTTCCAGGTTTGGAACCTTTTACTTGGAGAATAAATTAAGGCGAGACAAAAAGGCAGCACAGGCAAACGCAGACTTCACACGCTCTTGTAGAAACAAAAAAAGGAAGAGGGCCTGGCAACAAAGTAAAAACAAGATTACCAAAAACAAACACTGGGAATATCTACTACAAACATGCAACTCGGGGAAGGACAAAAGATAATCTGACACGGACAAGTGGGGGGGGGGGGAACTGAGGCTTAAATACAGGTGGAGGTAATTGCAAACTAAACTCAGCTGTGGGGAGAAACGAAGGGTGAGAAACTGAATACAGGAAGTGCAGCGGTTACAAAAATAAAAACAGGAAGTTAATCTTCACCGTATCTTCGAGTAGTCACAGTCGTTTAGATGGATGCGACTTTTAAAATTAGTCATAGCGCTTTTGCACATTCCTAGTTATTATTGTGTTCAGGTTGAGGAAATGGACATTAACAGACTTGGCTAATGCAAAGACTTTATAGCGCGATAGGATCGAGGTTTCAGGAGTAGAAGACTAGTTAACATGACTCCTGCAGCCAACAATGCATCACTGACAAAGACACTAAATAGCAGATGCTAAATTACAGCTATTCAGCATCTGCAAAGCACTCGGATGTATAGCCACAGATGATTAACATATTATCACAAACATAAAGGTTTAGCTGACACGAAACTCAATATTCATGAATTCCTTTTAAAGAGAAAAAATCGTACAGATTTCACAGATACAGATACTGATGCACATTCATTAGTTATCTCTCAATGTGCAAATTTAACTGATGAAACGGTAGCAATGTAGTAGAGTCACATTCACAAAACAACACAACACCAACAACAGATCAACATTAATTCAATGTCAATGGGAGACTTGGTTCAATACAATTAGCATAACCGTAATGCTCAGGGTTTGATGGGCTCTCAGAGGGCCTCAATCTCTTTTTGTATTTTGTTATTTGCAACTTGTAAGTTCCCCAGTGACACACAGGCAATGGAAGCTCTTCACAGCTTCAGATCAGTGCAGCTCTGACGTGTGAGATGACTGTGGAAGAGGGGGCTGGATGCAAGGAGGGGGGGGCTGCTTGAAGGCCCGTCTGAGAATCAAACAGCAATGAATCACATCCGAGAGTTAAAGTGAATGTTTTGTTAAATGTTAAAAGGTTGACTTTGGTTTTGTAGGGGTTAAGACACAGCCAAAAGGATAAAAAAAATGTGTCATCATATCAAAGCCTTGTTAAGTGGTCTCTTGCATTTTTAAAATAATTAGAGGTTTTCAGAGAGTTTTTGCATTTGAAGTTTTTTTATTGACTTCATTGCTGATTTTATAATGAACAATTTGTCATTACAGCAGGACATTTACAGGGAAAAATTACCATTAAAATGTATATATAAAAATGGGAAAATATAATATAATAGTTTTCATTTAAATTGACCAACATAAACAACAGTGCAAACGATGTATAATTGTATGTTATTGTTACCTTAATAGAATATTTATGAGTCCTCCGCCAGTGTAAACAGGTATACGGTTTAATTATTGACCCATCTTCATTATTCAGTCTGACTACTGACAATAATGTCTCACAGCTATGCGTTACAACCAACATACAAAGTAAGAACGTGCTTCTCAATCAATCCACTAAATTGTGGTTGTACAAAGACATACAGCAACAAATTTACACAGCTAAAAGTAGCCGCAGATGTCTGGATTTGTCTTTTTGGATGCAAACTCGCACACTGCATGTCCTTTATGTCTTTAAAGCGTAGTGACACAGAGAGATGCAGCCAGTGGCAAAGACCAGCTTTTGCAAAGAGAGACTTGTGAGGGCTGCAGAGAGCAAATACATGGCTACATGTGCAGTGACGCGTAATAAATACATGTCGGAAAAAATGAATGTTAAATTTGATCACCAGATTCTATGACTGATGTTCATTTACTAATTAATTCCAAAAGGATTTATTTTTCTGCAGATTACAGGGATTACAGGGTGCACTGGGCAGGCAATCAAATGACAAATCTAGGAGCCGTGTCAAAAAAAAAATCTGTGACCATCTGAACAATGCCAATCATTGTTTGCACGAAAATGAAAACACTGCACAACCAAAGAGGTTTTATTTGCATGTGTCTAACTGATGCGTATCAGATAGCCTCGTGACCTTTGACTATCATCAAAAAAATATACAAATAAGCACTCGGTTGGTTCTTAAATTTTTTTTACAGAATACAATGTCAAATATATAGTGGTCACCAAATAAAGAATCATTGTATCTCTGTTATCTAAGAATTTTTCATATCATACGACAAGTTCAGGCCTCTTGACAGAGTCTGCCACGTTGCAGTGCAGTGTTTCTGCAGACAAACGAAACACTAAGTAAATAGGACCATTCACGTCTTCACGTTGGCCACCATTGTTCTCATACACCCTCAGTAAACGTGAGAAGTTTGCCTGCAGACCCACCTCTCAATCCTACACACTGCACCTTAGAGCTCTTGACTGGGCAAACAGGGCAGAACATTTTCAGGAAAATTAGTTTAAAAAAAAGATAGTTATTAGCAATTGCTTTCACACAACATGTATAATTTAAATTTATTCTAAATAATTATTGATGTAAAAATGACAATTTCTCGCTTGTGAACTCGTTATACAAATTCTATTTTGATGTGCAAAAAAACAGGAGCAAGCTGTTTAGGGATGACACATTTTGTTGACTGTTGAAGAAAGAGTAAGGAACAAAAGTTGAGGGATTTTCGTATAATAAAACAAAGAAAATAGTTAAAATATGATTAGATGAAAGTGATTTGTGATAAAACTCCTGAGTGGAATATCTGGAAAACAGTCAAACATTTTAACTTGAAGCCAAAGGTGATGCTATTATATTCAGTGTCAAAAGGGATAATAACATAAGCTGGTGATTAATCAAAATCTAGTTTTCCCCAAAGTGAGCCCTTTTTGCCACCATGTACTATGATTTACAAGAGCAAGACAATCTCAGAGCTAAAGGGAGATTATTCCCTTAGTACAGCTATTTGTCCTAATAATTCTACATCTCAATATAGATTAATTTCCCTTGCTCTGATAACTGGTCGCTGCATTGTTCCATCTCAACATTTATGTCTTGTGATTCAAATTTAGAATTAATGTTATCGTCCTTCAACCTGCAGAATATGGGTTGAGTTGCTAATTACAGCATAGAAAGAAAAGTATTGCATGCTTTTGAAAACTTTCAAATTTGAAATCGCAGTATTGCAAATCTTTTTAATTACTGGTACAGGTTTCAGCTGATCTATTCATGTATTCCGACTCTCTTTACCTGCTAATTAGTTTACATTTAATTAAAAGTCATGTAGTGAGTCATGAGTCAATACCCGTGTGACATGGACAGAAGGAAGGAAAGCCTCAGTTGACAGCTTGCTTCCATTACAGCAAATCACTGCTGATTAAGTAGTCCAGCCATTTGACAATAAACAAAAGTGTCTTACATTCATAAATAATGGTATTGTTCAGGTGTTAATACTAAGTGAAAAATAAGAGGAAAATAAATGCGCCATTGACTAGCTTGGTTAGGTGATGTATCAATGCAAACAGTAATATCTTGATCTGAGAACCACTTTTATCTGACACAAAGGGCATTTTAGATCAAGGAGCAATGACTCCCCCTGATCAGTAGGCAGAATGCACCACCCAGCAAGCTAAGATGTGTCCCTGTGTCAGCGACAATGCATCAACATAGTCAGTAGCTGACTGGTTATAAGCCGTGGGCCGTGAGAGCCGCACCGCCACCGCGTTCAGGAGACCTTTGATCAGTTCGCCGTCCCCGGCCAGTCAGATGAAGGGGCACCAAGGCAGAGCAGGCCCTTTGAAGATCTCAATCATCTGTTACTGAGACGGCTATTATGTCGCTGATCCGTCCCTTTAGGGCCGTAATCAAATGTGACAGAGACTGCCCTGCTGTTGCTCCCACGGGGAGGCAATGAGGTGTTTAGCAGCAGGATGTTGACAGGGGAGGGTGAGGGTGGGGACTCCCGAAAGAATTACGAGACGTTTTCATTTTGATTGCAAACCTCTGACAACAAGCTGCGTTGCGAGCAACCAGAGGATTTTTTTAGGTTCTTTTATGTCTGCGGGCGAATTCCAGGAGTCAGCAGTCACAGTTTCATCAACTGGCGTCTCATGTGACAGCAGAATGTCTGTATTCAGGCATTGAAATGTAGGTGTTTTTATGTCAAATGTGTGATATTCCCTTTCTGACGTGCCGCAGGCTGTTTTGGAAGTAACAAGTGCAATGCATCTGAGCTCATACGTACATGTCATTATTACGTATACATAATGCCTATGGAAGTTTCCCCTCAAAGCTGTTAAACCCAAAATAATACCTTTCCCTCAGGTGAATCAAAGCCGTCAAAGGAGGGACAGCTGTTATGTTGAAATGGCAGCTTGGATGAATCATGAAGCCCTCTTAATGCATATGCCATATGTGTCGGGCAACTGGTGCTCAGCAGCCCTTAATGTGATTAGTAGTCTTTCGAATGAAACCCCATGCATAATAATGTCTGCTACTGCCAGCCTCTCAGTGTAAACATGAATCAAAATCAATCCGATTACGACTAATTACTGACTGTTTCAACTTGACTTTGCAGCACTGCTTCACTTGTAGAATACTGAACGTATATATATTTTTTCTCATTGTGTAGCTTCTGTAATACTATGCTGAGCTTAATTCTCTTTCATCTTTTGTATATTTAAACAAATCAATCTTTCTGACACCACAATAAACTCTGAGAAAACAAGAGGGGAATAACAAGCATGGGGAAGTTCTCATTCTAATCTTCTCCATCGCAGCCTAAAATCCAGCGGATTAGGCCAGTGCACCTCTGGGCTCACTATCATGCCGGAGACCATTGGTGCATGAAACTTCTCTTATCACCATCATTTAATTTCTACTATCCATGGCAAGCTCTCTCGTTTGAGGCTCTTTAAAACGAATGCCTCTGCAGCACACCATTTTTTTGGCTCGACATATACAGGAGTTGAATGAGGAAGTTCGCAATATTTTCTTTCAAAATTAGTACTTTAAATAGAGGGAATACAAATGGAAAAGTCCAAATGGCTAATGAGAAATAAATTAAGATGGTACCCAATCTTACCTAAGATACCCTTGGTCAGTAAAGACAAACATAAAGTTAGGAAATTGGAGGGAAGGCAGATAGGGTTGCTAGCCCTGAAGGTCACCAATCCATCATCTGCTTGTTAAATAAGTAAAATGGAAATAAAAGACCCATAAAACAGGGAATCAATAGTGGCTAAAGCTCAGAGATGAGACCCTCTCCTTTGACAGGGATTATCAACCATGCTAACTGGCTTTTAAATGGCAAGCAAAGCAGAAAGCGCCGCCACAGCTATTTCACGCATATTTCTCTCCCGTGTGTGTCGCCCCTCGAGGCAATGACCTTTACAGTAATATTTCCATAGACGCGCTGTTAACGGACAGGGCTGACGTGAGCGCACGCCCTGTGAAGTTTGACATCAAGGATTATATAACAAGCACAGTCATTGACAGTGTGTTGATGGAGGGAACGCGACGGTGTCCGTTAAAGCTTTTGGTCTCAGGGCAGTTGTTTGCTCACTTCGATACGCGATTAGCTGTAATTAGATAATGACACTCTAATTATGTCATTGCAGTGTAAATACGGAGACATAACAAACAACCAAATTCAGCAATGAGGTTTTCGGTTGCTGCTGATTGGCTGATTGCTCTGTTGTTTTTGAATAAATCTTCATGTGTTGATTAATGTGTTAAACATCCTGGGAACAATTTTAGTTTACAATACTTTCTCCTCATATGTTAATTGTATTCCATTATGTGTTTACTTTAAACATTTGTATATTAAATTAACCCATTGAAGTTCTGTAACAAGTATTGCTGTTTAATGAATTCTGAAATATTTCTCGTTTATTTTTCATCTTCTACTAAAAGCATTTAGTTCAATTTTCTTGTGATGCAAAAATGTAGCCTTCATAGCCATTGCATAATTCATCCAGGTTATCATGACTTGGGCTCTAGGCCTACGAGTAATGGCTAATCGATAAGAGAAATGATCATTAATAGTTTGCATTAGCTATATCTCATATTGTTTTGGTTGACTGAGCAGTATAATATATACAGTATAGACTAAACAGTCATTCGAAAGTTGCTAAAAGTCTTACAGACACTGTATGTGCTCGTTCTATGAAAATATTCAGTATATTCTCCAATTTCAACTATATTTACAATGCTATTCATAATGAAATGTAGTGCAGATGAGGTATCGTGTTCTGCATCCTGTATATTAACACATGCACAGATATTAATAAACTGGATACTAATGTTTGTAGTAAGATTATTTTAAAGTGGGTGTGAGTGGTCTCTACTATTCATTTCCCGTCAAGTTGCTGAACGCTTAAGTGTCAACAGGTCCTCAACATCAAAGGACAATGCAGCAACTTCAGTATGTGTTCCGTTTGATTACTGAAAACATGCAACCATAATTGAACTCATTGTTATGTGTTGTCACTTCACTGGTCATCATGCCGCTGAATGTCAATGAGCGCCTGATAAATCTTGTTTGCGTTAAGCAGTCTGAAGGAGGGAAAGGCTGCGGCCCAGCGTTGCTCCAAGGACACAGACATCTAAAATAGGCTCTAACTAGTGCTGAATGGAAATAACACTGAGGATGGCTGAAAACTGGGGTTCCCATTTGTTTTGTAACAATCAATTCTTGACAGACTACATTAAATTCGGTCCAGTTTAATGTCTTCTTTGTTCTAATGTACCTAGTCTTCATAATCGTTTCATTCAATTTGACCAAATTTTTCACTACAGTTGTTGGGTTACTCGGGAGGAGAACGTGATGTCAAATCTTTGTACGTAAAGTTTTTTTTTACTCTACTACTATGAGCCTCCCACATGATGTAGGTAAGTAGTCTAACATGAATATGTTCATCTGTAAATTTCCCATCTCAGTTTGGGAAACGATGGGGGAAACACACACAGAGGATGAAAGTACATATATTTTTTTGTCAGAATGCACGTCTCCAGGGTGATGATGGCAAACAGACGATAACTATTTACTCATCTCCATATTGCAAATAACATTTTGGTATTTGTGGATTTCAGATGTTTAACAGAAAAAAAGTAAAGAAAAATAACAAAAAAGTTAATAGAGATAAAGGTGTTTAAAAACAAACAAATCACGCTGTGGAGCTAGCAGTGCCTTCCAGCTCTGAGCATTGCATATTTCCCTCTTTGCGTATCTGCAGCATTGTGTGCAAATGTTTTGTGCAAACTGCAGTCAGATGTGAGGGAGAAGCCAGCACATCACTGTTGACTTTAGGCTTTAATTAAGCAGAAAATAAAAACAAAATATTAACAGCCATTTCTTCAAAATTGGACGGCAGCAGCCACCTTGTAGGAATATTTCATGGATAATGCACACCATCAGAGAAGCAGTCAGGTCTTTGGGCCAATGTCTCATGAGCTGTTTAATGAGGACTTCTCCCTCCACAGCTCACAGGGCCATATGGCTTACAGCAGCTGCTCTCTATGACTGCTGCACGCATGAGGCGCTAACAGCTCAGGGCAATCGTAACTATAGCACCAGTTTATGACAGCTAGACAGTTAAGTGTTGAGCAAAATATGCAAAATACTTACATTCAAAAGTCTCACCATCATCAAACTTTGCTCCCAAACTGCTTTTTCCTCTCTGCGGCGCAGCATGCTTAAACGTCGGATGGAATCCAATTCCCATTTCTCGCTTCATGTCACGGGCCACTTCAAATAGCGACACGCTTCAACACTGGTATGGATTTTTAGGGATGCAAAGTCCTCTAACATTACAATAATTTACACCTCAATTTGCTATTAGAGCATGAATACACGACATAGAGGTTTCATGTTCTCATATCGCTGAGATGACTATTGTGTAAATGAAATACTAAACGGAACAATAACACCTAACATGTCGTTGTGTTTAATTAGAAGCAACATCTATTAACACAGCAGGAAAGCTGCCCCTGTTTAACAACAACTAATTGAATTTACTCTGAGGCATTATTTAACAGACAATTAAAGAGTTTCAAAGAAACAGCAAGTATTAAACTCACACAATAGGCTCTGAATAATATGCAGTATAACTAAACTTGTTCATCATTTCCACGGTCTTATTTTCTGGGATCTAGTTTAGACTCCCTGCTTGAAGTTTTTACTGTATTATAATGTAATGACGATTGATCACTACATTAATGATGTTTGATTGTATTCCTGCATATTTTATCTGCCGACGGCTTTCTTAGTTGTAAAGTTGCCATCAGAGCTGTAAGTTGAATGGAACATTCTGTTCCTTATCAAGAGATGTATAATGCATCTTCAATAGTAAATTCAGCCTTTGCCACACATGCACAAAGCAGGGCAGGCTGTTCTGCAGAAAGAGAATATCACGGCTCACAAAGTTGAGTGCCCCATTTTCCAGGCCAACTGTGCTATTGTAAGCTCTGAAATTAAAACTCGTCTCTCTTGCATCAATATGGTGCAATTATGGGCAGAGCAACTGCTCATGCAACCAGTCAAACCTTCTGTCACTTCGCCACATCTCCAAACTGCTCAGAGACACAATGGAGAAAGCTTTCTCTACTCGGGAGAACGCATTGTGCTTTTCTTGAAACAGAAACTACGATATGCTCTCTAAACACAAAGCGCGTCACTGTGATGTTTATAGTTTCCTCAAAAAGCTTTAATGCCCCTAATAGAATTCCTCCAGTAAAACACACTTGATTTAATTGTAGGTTATCATGAAGGAAAATAAACACTGGGAAGTTGACAGAACGCATGAATGCAGCACGAGGAGCTTATTACGGCTCTTTTAAGTTCATACACGAGAGTGTGATGAAGTCGGGGCTCGAGCAAAAACTTGGAGGGGTGTGAAATGGAGCAGAACTGAGCATCTGGAAACAGCAAAGAATAGTTCCCTAAAGGTGCTCAGTGTAACCACTTGAGAGCAGGGCCGGTATGCTCGCTCTCTCCCTGGGAACGTAACTGTGATTAATGAATGCTATTTAAATAACTGTTTGTTTTGCCACAAAAGGACACCAATGTGACTGTGAGAGGCGTTTAATAGAGCTTGGTGGTTTTAGCTTTTGGTTTCGGAAAAATCCGAACAGGTGAGCAAGCTCTGAAGTTTCCTCCCTATTTTCCATCTCCAGTTTTAACACTCCTCATTGCAGATGGATCATTTATCCATGCTAATTTTCCTTGATTAGTTCATTGATAAGTTTCATTAACAGATTTAAACTGAACAAATTAGCACGGGTGTGTCACCTATATACCTTTTAAAATGTATTCACAATTTATTCAGCTTCTTTTGTTTGTTTCCTTCAAGCATTTATGCACTTTGATATTTCATATTTCCATGTTTTAAGGCTACCATTTAAATACATTACATGTCTATAAAAGCCCCGGCAGCTTTAACGTTAGCTTCAAAAGTTGAACATAAAATCGCCAAGTCGGCAACACTGACACACAGGCCCTCAGGCTTCCCTACGAAGCTACTACCCCAAAGTGACCAACATGGACCTAAACAACAATCGTGGCTGGTGTTACTCATAGCTGCTAGAACCCCATGGACCCCCACGGTGAAAAGCAATGATTGCGTGGGCATTGTACACATTAGCATGCAGGCAGATATTCTGGCTGAGTTAAATGATTTGACGGGTGTATGACTTCTACGGCCTCCTTCACATTTCTTAAAGCATTTGATTCATTGATTGCTGTCGGACTGTAAAGGTGATTTTAACAGAAATATCTAAATGTTTCATCAACTGTTCCTTTAAAAAGTATAGTATTCATTCATTTGATTCTCAGGCAGGAAGCAACAGCAGTCACCTTTGAAGCTCAAATCTGCAGTATGTACATGAAGCAATTCAAATTGATGACAGGCAATAACCAATGGGCTTTTATTTTTATCGCTTTTAATATACGAAATTATATTTTGTAATGTCTTTAAAAAACAACCACTACTACTGTAAAAGATGTGTGTTAGTTGTGGATATCTATACTGATGGCCCAGCTTGAATTTATCATTGCACTAACTGGAGGCTCTTTGTAGGTCAGTGATGGTGCTATGTAGATTCCCAGAACTGTGCTTGAAATTATATATTATTCGGAGTTACTGATACACAATAAAAGTAAAACATTATTTGTTGTGCATCGCTTTATGTTGGCTTGGTCACTAAAGCCAAGTAATAGTAATATTTTTCAGGATATATCCAAATATTATTTACGCCACAGCCCGCTTTACTATATATCCTTATATATGCATAAATGCACCTCTCTGGAAAAGGCTTTACTGTTTACAGAGCCTGCGCTCTTGGGAGGAACGATAACAGACTGAGATGGAAGGGAAAAAACAGATAACTGCAAGGCAATGTAATTCCCTATCAGGCGCTTTTCTTTGTCTACCGGTTCATGTGAAATAAGTAGTTCGGCTGCACCGACGGCCCATTGTGGTACGCAATGACCTGCAGTAAACTCTTCAGATAAAAGAAGAAACAAGAAAGATATAAGTGGATACCTGCAAAAAAACAGTCTAATTAGCGAAACAAAACTGCAAGTTCATTTTGAATCAAACAACCACTTCAAAAATCAAACAAAAGTACCTTTTCTAACAATTGGTACAAACTTCAAAATTCAGTAAGGGTTTAAGCCAAAGTATAATAGAAGATGTTGGTGTACACAAAATTAGTACTGTCAGCACTGTTAAATGATCACACCATCCGCAATAAAGATTACTGATGTTCAATATAAATCCCTGGCCGACTTATAAAATGCATTTTTTTAAACCCGAAACTTTAAAGCCAATACCAAAAATAACCTCAAATCTGCTTTTAAGGCTACACCAATATTGCCAAAGTGCAGCCATTAAATATATTGAAAGCTAATGCTTGCTTTTACCATTAACAAGTTTGAGTTCTGGAGTGCTCTCCTCCCAGGAACCCCAATTTAAGCACTAACATCAGAGACACCAAACATTGTGTCTTGTGTCTAGAACATATTTAAATTTTCTTCTGACGTCTTCAGCCCTCATACTGATACCTGGGTATTGACTGATAGCCAGTACCAATCCACATTGGTGCACGATTAATATCTTCTATGCTTCACTGTGTGGAAGAGGCTGGGAGCCTTATTTAAACATTGCTTTCTTAAATTTGTATGAATAACATAAGCATAGATATGAATGTACTATCTCATAATTTACTTTAATAATGGTATTTGCTACTAGATTGACCCAATACCACAAGTACTTCATTAAGCTATTTCAATCAGTATTGGCCAGGTATCCCATCCGTATCTGTATGTTTAATTCTATATCTGGATATATATTCTATTCTATGTTTAAGTCTATATCTTATTGGGGAGTACAGTGATCATATAGTTGCATTTTGGCTTAAAAATTGTCAAAATGGAGGAACACTAAGACAGAAGCGTGACAGACCACCTGGTAGGACGTGAATGACAGTGATCCAGTATATACATGCTATATACGGTAGGCATGCTATTGGGCAGGTTGGCAAGTTGTAGCATGTGTACGGGTGAGTGGGGGAGGTCAAGTGATGGGGAATTGTGAGACACAGAGGAGAATGAAGGGCAAGCGGAAGAGGACTGATCTGGAGCCACAGGAGAGTTAAGACGTGGAAGAGCAAAAAAAGAAGACAAAGAGAAAGTGAGATTAGGATGTGGCTGATACCCGATAGCCTCCATCCCCGTTTTAACAAAGCGTTTTTTGTAACGTGATGTTGATTGCATATGAAAGCATAGATCTGTTGACCAACTTTTGTTTCATGCAAAGAATACACTTAGAATCAGTAGAGTTTTTTTGCACACTCAATCGGAACGTATTCCTTTGCCACATTATTCATGCTTTTAAAGTTACTTATTGATTGTATAAAAACGTGCCTTGAGCAAATCCTGCATGCTTTTACCTTTGATTTGATTTACTTCATGTTAGATTGCCAAAATTATTGCTTTGTTTTTTTATTTATTTCCAAGCTATCTGTGTTGACTTATTGAATACAGAAATTCACTGAGGATGTAAAATACAAAATAGGAGCTGTGGTTGTGTACCTTTGATCTATCCCCTGCACTTGTATCCTGTCTAACCAACAAAGAGAATCATGGAGGGAAACTGAAGATGATGGATGTTACTCCTACAAGTATTAAGTGTTTATGCTGCAGAGGCATTTTTCACATGGTAATTTTCCTCTGACAAGTAGGTGTGCAGAGGTAGAGATGTGACCCACTCGGTCCAGATTTCTCTCCATAAAGCAGATTCTGCCCTCAATCAAATAAAAGCATGAAACTGTGAAATCATATCGACGTTATAAAAGTTATGTCAATACAGGAAAGGGCGCTTAATTAAGTACATTGGGTTCACAGCTCAACTGTGACCAATTCAAAATGTCCACCTTTCTTGCCGCCACTCACAGAGGGAGCAGTAGTGAACGAGAGAAAACCTGCTGTTCCTGTCAATGGAGAGGGTAGTGGATTGTAAAGCATACTATGGGAGGAGCACAAAAAAAAGGTTTCATGGTTTTGTTCAATGCTACTTTTATTACCTCATCAATTGAAATGAAAGTTATTGATCTGTGTGTTGACATCCATTTAACAATTGTACTCATCAAGAACTAATTGGATGTGTTAGTCTCTTAAGATTAGCAAACTTGTGTTTTTATTTTTAAGATGTATTTTAAAGTTTTACTGATGTTGGTTGACGGAACATTACAGTTATTAACAGTTGTTGCCTCGGCATACAAACTGTAGTCTGGGAGAACGTCCTGTGTTTGTGGCCCATCCACAAAGCCTCCCCTCCTCCCTATGCGGCGTGCTGCAGAATCATTTCAAGCGTATTTCTGATGTGTCAAAAGAAGGCGTAATCCACAAGAAAATATATTTTCCTTAAATGTGAATTAAAATACAATTTGCTTGTATTCGTCATTTTTTGCAGACAAGGCAACAGTAATTTAAGAGCAATGCATGATACTTTTTTCTGGAGAACGGAAATCATATTACCATAGTTAGTTTAACTAAGGGTTATGTGGTCTTTACAATTGTTCAGCCCCCTTTTACTTTGGTTTTTCCATACTTACAGGGTTGTTACAAGGTATGGTGAAATTACACTATTACAGCAGGAATAGAAACTGCGCTACACGTTAAATTGGTTCCCCTCACACATTGTACAAAGGCCATGGCAACTGTGTCAAATGATAAGAAACGTAAGGCCCACATTGGCGTGTGACAGACTGATGGAAGCCCACTCTCTTCCTCTCCCTGGGAACCTCTTAATGTTCTAATTCCAACCAACCTTGTGGTGTCCCTGGTTCCCCGCCTAGAGGAGAGAGGGGAGGGTTATCTCTTCACTGTCAGCAAGAGAGGTGAGGATTCTATCTCTTTAATTGTCTTCACTCTTTTTTACTTTATATTTCATGATATTAGTTAGAAAGTCTATATTAAGGTCCTGTAAAGTTTAGCTTTTGAGCGATGGCTTCATTTGGACAAAAAACTAAGCTCACAACCAAACTGCCCTCTTCCTATTTCTTGTCCTCCTCTTTCAGTTTTTTTGTCTTAAACAAGAACAATGATGGACATGAGGGAATATCAGCCACATAGTATTTCTGAGGCAGCCTAATATTTGACTTGTTTGGAACCCTTGATACCCTGAAGATGCCACACAGACAACATTCAACAGAGGACCAATTGCAACCTTGATCTGTAATCATCACTGATCTGGACTAATAATGTTCTTCCTGGCGAACACGCAGTTTTTTAATGGGTGTAACACTGTGTTTACAACTACAAGCACAAGTGTGGTAGGCAAGCTCAACAGAGCTGAGCATGATTCCTGCGGCTTTGAATGTCTCACAGACTGGCGTGAGTTAAAGCCAGCCAAATATGGAGGAGTCAGGAGGTGCTTCTGCTGTCTCGTCTTTTGGAGACTAGTCAGCATGGCCAGTATATAGGCATATGTACAAGTTAGCAGTATAAATACAACTACTACACATACATTGTATCCGCAGCAGTCTAACAAGAAGCGTTATCCTCATTTTTCATTCAGTGGGTCCCTGATGTTTATAGTTCCGTTCTAAACTAATCAGCTGGAGTAAGCAATAAGCATAAGAATATTTTCCACAACGTGGTGCTGTTTCTTTAAATACAGTGTCATAACCGCAGGTCTCCTTGTCACTGCTGACTGAAAAAAAGCAGGCAGAGCAGAGCAGTGGGGGGGGGTGAACTATGCGAACGGTTTAAATCTGACTTGAAGTTGGTGTGGTATGACATCACTGTCTGGCAGCGGCACTGACGAGAAATGCCTCCATAAATCTAGGGAAATGCCAGGAGAAGAGCAAATTATGAAGCCGTAACACAAGCCCATTTAAGTGTTAATTATTCATTTTCCCCCCCTACCTCATACATTTTCACTCCAAGGTTTTGTGATTAAAACAAAACATCTCCATAAGAGTATCCTTTAGGGAAATTGCATCCGTTAAGCCCTTTAAAAATAGTGAATAATGATGGTGCTCTTATAAAAAGGATCCCTGGAGGATGTTGTATATTGTTTTACTCCTTACTCTGCAGATGCGCATGTTGTGCTTAAGTAAAGTCCATTTGTGCCCAAGAAGAGCAAAAACAATTACTGGACCTGTATAACAACTAGCAACTGAACTCTACATGGCGATTATTTTGCATCTGAGAGCTCAAATTGCCAAATAATGAATACAGTTTGCATTTTATGAGTTCAATCGGGTGGAGGTGTATGGACAGCAATAGCCTCTCAATTCATTCAGCGGATGGTAATTTGATGGCTATTCAAATACAGTAATAATCTACTTATTTTTCACGCAGCTAATCTCCAACAACCCCCCCCACCGGAAACACAACACACACACACACACTGCTCAATTACTGCTTGATGAGGCGATTGTATATGCTTGACTTTACATCATTTCAGGATCATGTTTGTATTCACCGGCAGACTGCAGAATCAAAAAGGTTTGTATCTCTGTCCATCGGCACAGGCCACTAGATGTCACAATATCAACACCGGGCATTACAACCCTCAGGGCACTGAAATATTCAGGCCTGAACCATCAGTATTGTTACATAAATCCTGCGGAAAGTAAAACACTGTGGATCTTGCACAGCCATACCACCTACCTTTTCACCCGTTGCTTTTTCTTTCCTTTCGTTGTTTTTTTATACAGCAAGAATCTCCTGCACACAAATCCCCCTTCACAAAAAATAAAATGAGGCAGCACCGACTTCTCTCAAGATGCTGTTGTGTGCAATTAAGCGAAAACATTGGCGCTGTAATACCCAGTCACGACCCCAGTTTCAGTATGGAATACATCAAAGAATGGAAAAGTGTTTTTCATGCTTTATCTGTTGCCTGAATATTTCATGTCATTTGCCTGAAGTTGGGTTTGATGACTGACCTTCAGGAGTTCACTTCCCCGGCTACAACAGGAAGATGCTGGTTCTCCACCGAAGCGCACAGCTACTAATTAAAACTGCTCTGGATCATTTGTGGATTATGCTTGCATGTGATAAGAAATATTCCCCTTTGACAGAGGGTCCTTTTTGTCTGCATGGATTTCAGTCAAGGCTATCCTGCCCTGAATTCCATGTGAACATTATGGCTCTTCCTCAGAAAGTGGTCACATTTCCATAACTTTTATTTTCTACACCTGTGTCTAGGTTTTGTACTGACCGTGGGCGTCCTTTGGGATCCGAGATTATTCCTGCAATGATACCTGAATACAAAAACAGTGTTTTTTGATTGAGAGGCAAAGGGTGGTATTGGAGGCAATGTGGACAATTTCAAGGTCTTTTTTTTCTTTACAGGAATATGTTGATATAACCCCTTTTTGCCCATTCAGGAGATTGAAACCGGAGGTGACAGCTTTGAAGACAAGATCAATGCTGGATGGAAATCTCAACCATTGCAGTCATGACATGCATACAGGGGTGTCATGCATGCCAATATGACTATCTCATGGTGAAAGGAGTAGTTAAATGGAACACATTGGGATGTTGGTGTGCTAGTTTGAAGGATCAGCAATGTTGAAATGCTGTTCTGTGTCAGGGAAGACGTCTGTTCCGTAGCAGCCAAATGTTGGTAACCTAATTTCACTTTTTGATTTTCACAGTGGATGTGTTGGTCAGGAAATAGCTACAATGCTGCTGCTGCTGAATGCCTGAGGGGCAATTTCAAAGCTGCTCATATCAAACTGCTTTCATATATTACTGTAAACTTGCATTTGTTTTTTCAAGATTGACTTGATTTGATGTATTCTTTTTTTCATTTCAACTTCTATGGAAGCCAGAGGAAGAAGTATGCAAGCCATTTTCTGATGCAAAAGTACCAATGCAACAGTATGAACAGAAGTGAAAGCCCTGCATTCAAACTGTTGGCTAAAGAGTATACATGTATTACTAGGACAATGTATGACATTATGAAAATTGTTGGTAATGATTCATTCATGTGTAAGTAGGATTTATGATTTCACCTACAGTGCACTCGGTTAGGAAGGTCGGTCCAGTGAGTCCAAACCTAGAGGCCCTGTCAATGAGTCACTAAATAAATCTGAGGGAGAATGTCATTATTAATCAGGCATGGGAAAACAAAAAAATGCATTTGTTCATTGGAACATTTTACAATCTTTTTCAGTTTTTTGTGAAATATATAAAGAGGTGAAAGTATATACATATAGCTGCCAAAAAACCCTGTCTGAAAATTGATAAAATCTGCAAGCAGTCAAAAATGTTTTTTTATTCATTAACAATCTATTGCGATCAACAAGTATATCACGTTTTTAATGTTTAATATGAATCTTATCGCAAAGGAGTTTAACTAGTTTCCCAACCAAATGCAGCGGAATTAAAGTAAAAAGCCAAAAGCGAAATTAAAATGCCATTTCAAAGTAGCAGGTGTATGATGTTTATTCTAGTGAAGTTGTTCATCTATAACGCTTTTCATCTCCTTACAGTTCCAGAAAGATATTGTACAGATATTATTTCACTGTGTTAAAACTGTGACGAAAGGTAGTTAATTTATATCACAGTTAGCACAGAATTCGCACAAAATATATGTAGACGGTTCTTATGAACGAAAACAACTAAAAATATCTTTGTGTCCCTTGAGCACCCTTTGCATTTGTGATGATTATACATGTTTGTATCACTTAGGCATACCACAACCCAACCTAATTAGTCTACATTTAAAGCAGTTGCCATACTCAATAATTGTATATTTGTTAATCATCCGTCAGATGTTCAGGGAAATTACATTAATGTGATACTTACATTTATAAATACTCTGGTAGTTAATTACATAAGACAGAAGAGGGATTGTTACTTTAACATTTTCTACATTTCACTAAGCAGTACAAGTCACCTGAACTCACTCTAATATTAATATATGTGGGACTAATGGAAAAGTATTCTCCATGATGTTTTAAATGGAACTGACCGAATAGTAAATGAACCACATCCATCTCTGTGACACTGCATTGCAGGATACTTTCCTCCAGAATCATCTCCAGATGACCTTGCTATTTAAAGTTTTTTGTGGATGTGCCTGTCTTGCACCTTGAGTTGGGTTCATTTAATCAGCAGTGATTTTAAAAGAGAGATAAAAAAGAACAGCACTTTATTTTTGAATCAGTACGACGCCGAGACAATAAAACACAGAGAGCATTAAAATTCCATTTGTAGTGCAATTCAATCGTTTTCTCAGACTCATCTACAGATCAGCATATTGCACATTGGGTAACAGCCTTGGGCTCATTTGATGTT